>NC_057406.1:12918498-13227998 GCF_019320065.1 Cervus canadensis | reverse complement strand
CCAAGGGCTCTTCCCGACCCAGGGAGTGAACCCATGTCTCCTGCTTGGCAAGCAGATTCTTTACCACTGAGCCACTTGGGAAGCCTCCTGAATTAATTGACTTATATTTAGTAATTATAAACCTTATTGTATTATGCTTGTTAATAATGTATTTCAGTTTAATATTTATATTCTAATTAACAATATTTTATCTCTTGATATTAACTAATACATTTACATTCTACTAATAATAAACTTACTTCTAGTCACTATTTCATTCGAATTAATAATACTTCATTTACAATCTAGTTACTGAGCTAGGTGGCAAGTTCACGAGCGTTTGTTGTATTAATTAAAACATAAGCAAAAAGTGAACCGTGCGTGGTAGTATGTCATAGTAATATGTCATGAGCCACAAGTTAGGATTAATCTATTTCTTCACATATGGGGTCCTTAAACACAAACAGGAAATACGCTTTCCTCGGCGATCAGAGTGCAGAGGGTCTGAGTAAACCCGACCACCAAACCCATACCAGCTGGTAAAGATGGTAAGAGATCCGTGACACGCTGGACCAGAACCCTACGCTGACATTCACCAGAAACAGACCATCTCAGGGAAAGACAGACCGCAGCTGGGAGCTAGCCACAGGGCTAGAACCCAGGCGTTAGAGACACAGAACTCTTTCCAGAGAATCCTTGCCCCTTGACTTTCTCATCTCCGGCAGCAGGGTGGGCGGGCCCTGGGGGAGGCAATCCCAGGGATGGAAGAGGGAGACACAGCCATGTGGCTCCACCCTTGGCCTCCAGTCATAGCCATGATCTTCTAGCAGGCTCCTCCTCAGCCTCACTGCCCCCCACCCCCCACCACTGAAAGGCTGAGTCCCACCCATCTTTCAAGATCCAGGTGAAATATCCCACCTGCTGCGTGCTGTTCCCACAAACCGAGACGATAAACTGGTCTGCAGCTCCTAAAGGAAGCGGAGCAGCTGATAATGACCGGGGCCGGAGTCCTCCGGTTTTCCCAGGATGAGGAGGCACCAGGGCTGGCCTGGCTGATAAAGACAAGAGGACCCTGGTCTTGGTGGTCAGGAGACATCGACTCTGGAAGAAGCCCTTCTGTGAGGAATTAAGGTAAGTCTCTTGCCTGCTCTTTGCCACAAGGAAGTCTCACTCCCCTCCGTAACCTCTCCTGCACACAGGAGGTGCTCAGGAAACACTAAATGAATAAGCGTGCATTCAAAAAGGCAGCCCCAACACCTGCCCCTGCCCACCCGACACTGACTCTCAGCTCTGGCCACGGCCGTTACAGTGTTTTACCTTCTCCTCTAGCAGCCTGAACTGTGGGGAACGTGCCATTCCTCCAGGACTGGAGAGGCTTGCGAGGTGCCAAGTGAGGATCCCCAAATGATGCCCCCCGGCCCTTGCCCCACGTCCAGGCTGGGGAGGTCACGTCCCACAGGGCCTGGGCACCAGGCCGGGTGGGTCTGGAAGGCCAGCAGGAGGCTCACCTGTGGAAAACCCCATTTTCTTGTGGCACTTGGTAAACTCGATATTGAAATAGGTGACCAGGGCGTGGACGTAGTCGTTGCGCTGTACCTGCAGGCAGAAGGCGGACGTGAAGGACAGCTCCTCCGTCTTCACCGTGTAAATGTCCACCTCCTGCAGTCCAGAGGAGAGAGAGTGCGGGTCATCCCTGGGGGAGACTATAGACCGCAGACTCCCCTGGGTGTCACATTTCTTGGGACCACGTCCCAGGCCCACCCACCACCCTCCCCACAACCTCTCCCATCCTTTCTAGGGTGGAGTCTGCTCTGTGCGTGCATGTGTGCATGCTCGGTTGCTCAGTCCTGTCTGACTCTGCCATCCCATGGACTGTAGCCCGCCAGGCTCCTCTGTCCATGGGATTCTCCAGGCAAGAATACTGGAGTGAGTTGCCATTTCCTTCTCCATGGGAATCTTCCCAACCCGAGGATCCAACCCGTGTCTCCTGTCTCCTGCACTGGCAGGCAGGTTTTTAACCATTAGTGCCACCTGGGAAGCCCCATACTGGGGGGCAGATTCTGAGGGGTGGGGCAGGGAGGTGGGGTGCCCCAGACCCACTGCATTAAAGCAGCCACCTGCTCCATCAAGCCCTCCCAGATTCCAGCAGAGGTGACTACTCATTTCCCTTCAACAGGAGGCCCTGAGTACCAAGCCCACACAGTCACAGGCTGAGCCAAGGGAAGTCTGCTGGCCATTTATCACCAGCCGGACAGTTAAATACATAAAAAGAGGAAATAAGAGGCGAGAATTTTTCGGTTCTAGCTGGCAATGGAGAACACAAGGAACTGATAACTCTAACAGTTTCAGCCAGGAAGTGACTGAAAATCAATCTTGGCTGGCAGCAGGAGTCATGAATGATGGTTTGCAGTGTGGTGTTCTCTCTGGGCAGAGGATGCTGACCTGACGTGGGCCAGCCCCAGTGAGACAGGACAAAGCTCCCCAGGCATCCGGACCACTTTCGGGGAGGTCTAAGGGGGACCTCCCCCTGCTGGGTTGCACAGCAGGGACCTCTGTCCTGAAAGCTCTGCGCGAGCCAGACAGACAGCTGTGTGCCTGGGAATGGTTCCCAAGGGTGTGCCTGAGACTCCAATGATGGAAGGTGCTGGGCATAAGCAGGAGAGAGGGGTCTCAGGGGAGGGGGTAGGAAAGACAAAGAGGCTCTTATCTCTACAGGTTTCTAGGATGAAGAAAGGAATCCCAGGACCTTCAAAGCCAAGTCCTGCCTCCATAGGGTGGACAGAGGCAGAGGTGAGGCCAATGCGGTGGCCAGCCCAGAGCTCTATTACGGTGCAGGGTGGCAGCTACAACACCCGATGACCTGTTGGTTGGGAAGAGAGTGTGAGTGCTGGTGTAGGGGACTGTGGGAGCCCTCGGAGTCGGTGACATCACTTCAGATAAGCCATGCTATGCTTCTAGAGCCCAAAGACGGGGAAGAAGGACTCCTTGTGAGGCCAGGTCAGGCATCCAGAATCCACTGGAATTAGAAAGGTGGTCCCCTGTTACCCTGCGAATGCGAGAGCCCTAAGAGCATCTCCAGGAAGTCAGTGGCCCTAGACACCTGAGCACCCCCAGGCCAGATTCGCTCACTGCCCACCAGGTGGCCAGTCCTCCCCTGATGTCTCCAGTCAGTAGGTTCTGCTTCAAAACCATCCTCTGTAACTTCTACCCATGGAACAAGCCAATGCCCACTCCTGCTCACATGGATCCTCCAACTTTCTCTTCTCCAGTGTAAATGGCCTCTTCTAAGTCGTGATTTCCTTCTCCCTCCTCCCTGGGGCTTCCCAGGTGGAGCTAGTGGTAAAGAACCCACCTGCCAATGCAGGAGATGTAAGAGACACGGGTTCGATCCCTGGGTCGGGAAGATCTCCTGGAGGAGGAAGTGGCAACCCACTCCAGTGTTCTTGCCAGAGAAAGTCCATGGACAGAGCCTGGTGGGCTATAGTCCATAGGGCTGGAAAGAGTTGGACACAACCGGGGACCCACTTCTAGCAGTTGTGTGCTGTGTGTGTGTGCTCAGTTGCTTCCTGACCCAGGGATCGAGCGGGCATCTCCTACACCAGCAGGTGGACTTTTTCACCACTGTGACGCCTGGGAAGCCCCACTTCTAGCAGCCTCTGACCTCAAGGACCACCCACCCTGCTGGTCCCTATGGCCTTTAGGCAGACAAGACCCTCTCCCACTGAGTCCCTCTCAGAATCTTTCTCCTTTCCTCCTGAGACCAGAGTGCGGGGGCTGGAGGCAAGGTGGAGGGGGGAGGGTCCTTCATTCTATGTCACTCTGTTAGCTTGGGCCATTGCCCCATCGGGGAAGCGTGTCTAGCTCCAGCACCTGTCAGCTCACAACACTGGTCATCCCTCCCATGCACGAGTCTGGAGGTCCCTCCAACCCAACAACTCTCAGAGCACCGGAGCTTAACTGGGTTTTTGTTGAGGCCTTCAGCTCAGTCTCCAGGGCTGGGCTCATGGTGTCTACTCTCACTGGCTTCTCCATCTCCTTCTCCATTGGGGCCAGCCCGCCTGTCTCCAGGCTCCTCCCAAGGTCCCTGTCCCTGTTTCTTGGGTGCCCTTGGCCACCAGCCCAGCCTGGTCTTTGTACACTGCTTCTGGCTCAGCTCAGAGGTCTCACCGCCTCTGCCCCCATCCCTACCACTAGACCGGAGCTCGTTAGACCCGGGGACTGGACGTGATGGTCTGTGTGCTTTCCATGTGTGACCTGGCCCCTAAAACTCATCATTTTCCTCCTAACACTGTCTTCCCACCTGATGACTCTCCCTCCCATCCACCCCCAGGCCTCCCCTTCAGTGTGAATTTGTGCGTGCTCAGGTGTGTCCGACTCTGTATGACCCCACGGACCGCAGCCCGCAGCTCCTTTTTCCATGAGATGCTCCAGGCAATAATATTGAAGTGGGTTCAGACCAACCCACCAACCTCTCTAAGATGCATTCAAACTATGCCACTCCCTGGATCTAAAGACTTCCAGAACTTTCCAGGACTCACCTATAAATATCCCAGCCTCTGGGCCTGGACACAGAGAGGGACCTGGGAAGTAGGCTGTGTGACTCACCTGGACTTGGCCCCTTCCTCCTCTGGCCTCCCCTCACTTCCTCACCACTCTCAGCGTGCACAAGAGCACACATGCATGCATGCGCGCATACACACACACACACACACACACACACACACACACACACACCCCATCTATCGGGGATTCTGTCTCTATGGGGGTCTCAGATGTCCATCAACAAAATGTCAGCCGCCAATGCTGACAGCATTCTCTAGGTCCTCCAGACATTTGCCTCTAAAGAGGGGCCTCTGCAGGAACAAAAGCCGTCCAGACTGAAAGTCTGATATACATTAAAATGGGTGAGACAGAGGGGCAGCTGTTCTTTTGGAGTGCCCGCCGCCCTGCCATCTGTGCCTCAGAGACACAAGGCCCTCTGGGTTGGATCCCCCCTCCTCTTAGACTCAAAGTCTCCAGAGTCAGACCCATCACCTACCCCCCAGAGCCCTGATCCTTTTGCCAGAAAGCTTCCTTTTTCTGCAGCAGCAGCAGCAGCTCTGAGACCCCGGAGGGACCCCCTGACTGGGCCTCAGGCCACCCCACCAAGCACAGGGCTCCGCAGGCATCGGTGACTCTGAGGAGCCGGGCCGCTGCTGTCCCCACTAAGTCATGTTACAAACGGACGTCTCAGAGCAGAAGGCTGGTCAAAACAGAGTCTTAATTATCATCAAGTGTCACAAGCCGCAACGTTAATAGCGATGAAAATAGCAATTAAGTGTGTGAAGAAGGGCAAGTGTTTTCCCAACAGGCCCGGGAAGACAGTGCTAAGCACATTAGCGAGAGCTGATGGACGGCTCTCCTGGTGGCAGAAGCAAACACAGCCGACCTTGCCCTCCTCAGAGCGCGCAGGAAGGAAGGTGACTGGCTGGGGAGGGCCCGGAGCTCCAGTTTCTGCCGTGCCCCCAGCCCAGGCTGCACTCAGAAGAGACCCTGGCCTGTTCCTAGCTGGGAGGGGGAGAGGAAGGAGGGGAGACAGAGCAGGCCAGTCCAGGACCAGCAGAGGACGTGCACAAGGGCTGGGCCACCCCTGCCAGGTTGAGGCGGAGAGTGACCTGGGAAGGAATTTCATCCCGTGTGGGCAAATGCCTCATGGCTCCATGCAGCTGCCATCTGCCATTTGGGCAAATTCAATGGCACCAGGCGATTTCCACTCATACTACAATATTTGCAGGAATGTTTTGCACCATGGGTGAATTATGTGGGTGTATTTTGCTGGACCTGGGCTTCCCCGGTGGCTCAGATGGTAAAGAATCCGCCTGCAATGCAGGAGACCCAGGTCCAATCTCTGGGTTGGGAAGATCCAGAGAAGGAAATGCCTACCCACTCCTGTATTCTTGCCTGGAGAATCCCATGGACAGAGGAGCCTGTCCTGTAGACCCCATGGCTACACAGTTCATGGGGTCGCAAAAAGTCAGACATGACAGAGCAACTAAGCACATGATAGCTTGCTGGACTTTGTTTGGAGCGCCAGAAGGAAGAAGCTTCATGGACAGAGGGGCTGGTGGGAAGAAATAAAAGGATGTTTACGCATCATCAGTCCTGCCTGGACTCGGAACCGGCCAAGCTAACAGGTAGCAAAACCCACCAGCACGAGGCCAAGATTCTTAGGCAGGGTGCTATAACAGGCAAGCATCCTTTATTTGATGGGACCTGTATGAGGTTCGCCTAGTTTTATTTGTCCTCTGGGGTCCCTTCTAAATCCAAGATGACAAGGGTTGTGTTCCTCATGAGGAACACAGTCCCCGGGCTCTCCCCCGGACAAAGCAGCGGTTTGCATTCACCCTGCAGGAAGCTTCCCTTCCCCCAGGGGCCCTGGGCTCTTCCCTGGCCCATCCACCAGAGCTCCTGGAACTGCAGTGATGCTCACTGGACCAGAGCTGGCAGGTGTGTTTCAGCAGGGCCGAAGACAACCGACACGATGAAACCCGCATACACAATGAACCCAGATTCTTTGATTAAAAAGTGAACTTGAACCCTGTGAAATGGATGACTTTCTAGACTTGAAGAAAGCAGTCAAGTACCAGGAGTTTTCCTTGGGTCAGGAGGACAGATCAGCATATGTAAATACAGATACTTAGACAAAGGGCTGGAAAGGTTAACCCATTGTATGGACAGTGGTTACCTCCTGCGGGAGTGTGGGGCTGGAAGGATGGTGAGGTCAATGTGGGGGCTTTTCTCAGTACCCTAGCAAAAGGGGATTCCCAGGTGGCATTAGTGGTAAAGAATCTGCCTGCCAATGTAGGAACCACAAGAGATGCCGGTTCGATCCCTAGGTCAGGAAGATCCCCTGGAGGAGGAAATGGCAACCCACTCCAGTGTTCTTGCCTGGAGAATCCCGTGGACCGGGGAGCCTGGCGGACTACAGTCTATGGGGTCACAGAGTCGGACAGGAGTGAGTGCACAAGCACACAGCAAAGTTGGCGTGTTTGGAAATTTAGTAATAGGAATGCCCTGGGGGAGGACCGGGTGAGCAGTTCTCCATCTGCACTGAACACAGAAAGCCGTGGAGGACAAGACGTGAAGCCGTGTACAAACCAGGGGGCCCGGGACGCGGTGAGCCCCGCCCGGCCCTGTCACAGGTACGCTTGGAAGCGGGGGAGTGTGACGCTGACTGCATAACAGATTGAGGTTAGGGATTTCTTCCCTAAAGCTGCCGTCCTGCCCTGAATGGATGGGCTTCCCCCGACCTGAGCCTCCAGGACTTCTCTCTCTGATGCTCCCAGACCCCCAACACACAGCCCCGCTCACATCACCAGAAGAAACGCACTGACCACCCCCACCTGTGCCACCGTGGAGTCCCCTGGCCCTCTTTTGACAGCTCTGCTCAGGGCCAGTGGCTGCTCTCATTGGTCAACCTGGGCTGCCGGAGGCTCCGGCCAGCCGAGATGGCCTTGCCTGAAGCCTGGGGCCCTGCAGGAGCCTGCATGGCCTTGACCCTAGGCCCGAGCATCCAGGTGGCACAGACGGCTTCCCGCACCCCCAGGCCCATGCAGGACCCGTCTGCAGACCTTTATTAAACAGGCGTTGGTCACCACTTGCTTTGGATCCACGATGTCCACCAGGGGCTCCTTCATGGCAACGTCCCGAATACAAGTCATGTCAAAGCCATAGACGTTCTCCCACCCTGTGGGGAGAGAGCGAGATGTGAGGGCCAACAGCGGGACCCCCAGAAGTCCCTGGGCCCCCCTGAGTCCTAGAGGGTGGGCAGCAGCTCGTGTTCCCCGGTCTGACGACAGGAGAGGTGCTCACCTGGTGGAGAATTTCACAAAGTGCCAAACGTTGGTTCCCACCATCTAATGTGCACAGGTCCCGATTTAGGGTTTGGAAAAGTAAAGGTCAGAGAAGGTGAGAAACTTCTCTGAAGTCACACAGCTAGACTCGCGTCAGGCCAGGACTAGAACCCAGATTCCTGACTCTTTCGTATCTGCTCTCCTCCCTTCTCTCTGAGCCTCAGCATCTCCTATGAATACTCTCCTCCACCGTCCCCATTTCTACCCCGCTGCCTCGGCTCCATCCCACCCCGTGCCTGGAAGGCCATCTCTCTCCTTCCTCCCATCTCCACCTGCTGAAGCTCTCATGAGGCAGAAAGGAACATGGGCTTTCCTGGTTCATGAAACAGGCTGCCTTCAGAATCCCAGTGCCACCTCTTACTAGCCAGGCCCTCATGCAAATCTCATTGCCCCTCTGATCCTTCATTTTCTCAACTGCAAAATGTGAGGTGGGGAGCAGGGGTGTCCAAGAGAGGCCTTGCTTTTCTCATACACCACAATGTCCTCACTAAGGACCCATCTTGTGAGACATATCCCCCAGGTGGGCGCAGAGCAGCCCAGCAGTGCCCTTTGCCCCCGGGGGCTGTTCATAACATGCTTTAATCAGGGAACGGATTCAGGGTGCAGATTTGGAAGTCAATGAGTGCAAGTCTGATGGTCCAAGTGTTGGTCTCTCAGTCATATTAGACTCTTTGCAACCCCATAGACTGTAGCCCACCAGGCTGCTCTGTCCATGGGATTCTCCAGGCAAGAATACTGGAATGGGTAGCCATGCCCTTCTCCAGGGGATCTTCCTGACCCAGGGACTGAACCCAGGTCTTATGCATTGCAGGCAGATTCTCCACCATCTGAGCCACCAGGAAGTCCATGATGGTGCCAGATCACCGGTAAATGATGGTCATCACTGCTACCACTGACTGATCACCCAGCCCTGGCCAGATCCATCACTGACTTTCTCCAGCAACCCCATGAGGATGCCTTGATACAGCAGATTAGAAAATGGGACTGGCAGAAGCTGGTGCTTGGCTTACATGCATGTGGGGTACTGGGCTGGTATCCCACAGCAGGAAAACCGTGGCGCTGGGGCGCAAACCCTGTGTCCTAACCCTTCAGCTGACCGATACAGTTGTGACAGCAAGCAGGAATGCCATTTGCTCTCCCCACAGTGCAGAGAGTTCAGTCCCCAACCATTTTGGTGCCAGGGACCAGTTTAGTAGCTCAGCTGGTAAAGAATCCACCTGTAACGCGGGAGATCTGGGTTCAATCCCTGGGTTCGGAAGATCCCCTGGATAAGGGAACAGCTACCCACTCCAGTATTCTGGCCTGGAGAATACCACGGACTGTATAGTCCATGAGGTTGCAAAGAATCAGACATGACTGAGTGACTTTCACTTTCACCGGTTTCATGTAAGACAATCTTTCCCCGGACAAGGTTGGGGGAGGTGGTTTCAGGTGCATTATATGTATTGGGTGCTTCATTTCTGCTATTATTACATGAGCCCCACTTCAGATCATCAGCATTAGACCCTGGAGGTTGAGGACCCCTGCTTTAGCGGAGTCTTTAGTTACTGTGTAGCTGAATCTCACTTGTCCGTTTACTCAGAGGAGTTTAGAAATCCATTGAAATAGACTTGCTTTTCTCTGAAATCTTACAAGATTAAATTATTTTTAAATGTTCACCAAACAAATGGAACCACAGGGAACTTACGTCCCTCTGTGTGTTTAGGAGATGGGGGTGAAATGAGGGAGGTGCGAACAGTCAGGGAATGCTGTGTTCCTTTTCCTCGGGATCTTTTCAAGGGCACACAAAGACTTTGCTTGAAGAGAAGAGGCTGAGAAAATAATCATCTCTCAGAGGGCAAGCACTTATGAAATTCTGGCTTGAGGATTAGATGCCAATCAGATCCCACTATATACCCGAGACTAGAGCCAAACTTCCAACTGAACCTACCTACGTTTGGGGCTTCCCTGTTGGCTCAGACAGTAAAGAATCTGCCTGCAATGTGAGAGATCTGGGTTCAATTCCGGGTCCAGGAAGATCCCCTGGAGAAGGCAATGGCAAACCACTCTGGTATTCTTGCCTGGAGAATCCCATGGACAGAGGACCCTGGTGGGCTAGAGTTGATGGGTCGCAGAGTCAGACACAATTGAGCGACTAACACTCAACATTTGGGGAAGTGTGGCAACAGCTCCAGAGATCCCCTGCTAGAATCTGGAAAGAGCTGTCCATGCTTACCCAAGTAAAACATGCACACCCACACACACTGTCTTTTTTTTAAAACCCTTTCTCAAGACACCTACCGCTACATATCTGCTCTTGCCCTCTGCCCTGCTTTAAGTTAAAAAGTGAAAGTGTTATCTGGGAGTCCATGTTAAATGGTTAAAATCCTGGGTTTGGGCTTCAAATCTTGGCTCTGTTTATTTGCTGTGTGACTTTAGGCAAGAATTTAACCACTCAAAGAGCTGGTTTCTTCTTTAAAATAGAGACAATGAACTTACAGTTACCAGGGAATGCAGGGGGAAGGATTGGGAGAAGGGATAGTTAAGGGATTTGGGGATGGACATATACGCATTCCCATATTTAAAATGGATCACCAATACAGCACAGGGAACATTGTTCAATGATATGCAGCAGCCTGGATGGGACGGGGGTTTGGGGGAAAGTGGATACAGGTATATGTATGGCTGAGTGCCTCTACTGAGCACCTGGAACTATCACAACATTGTTATACTCCAATAGAAAATAACAAGTTTTTAAAAATGGAGATGATGATGATAGTTGCTCTATAAGGTTGTTATGAGGATTAAATATGATGATACATGTAAAGTACATAACAGGGTCTGGCACATAGAAAGCCCTTGAGATGTGATAGTTACTGTGGTTATGTGGTTGAGCTCGGCTGGCTTTGCCATCATCCAAGCTTGTGACCCTGGCAGCTTGGCCCCCTTCTTTCCAAATTGTTTGTAAAGTGAGGAGTTTGGTCCAGTGGTTCTGTGTTCCAGAATCATCTGAGACACTTCTTAAAATACAGACCACAACCAGACCTACTGAATCAGAATCTCCAGATTTGGGCTCCAGGGAGATGGGATTTCCAGGTCAACATAGGCAATTCCAACCAGTTGGAAATCTTTGGGCTCTGTGATCATTGAAGTTCCTTCCAGTTCAATTTTCAAATGGACTTAAAGTCTCACATGGCCATTGTGACACCTCCAAGCATCCCCGCCCCCACCGTGGGACCCCTCTCCTTCTGTATCCTCAGCATCTGCAGCAGAGCATCTGGCACAATACAGGTCCACCGATATTTGTTTATTTTTAATGAAGTTTATTCCAAACATTTAATGCCTGCACTGCTTCACAAAACCTGGTATTTTAGATACCTTCTTAGGAGTTAATTCATGTCTGATCTTCCCGGCCAGACAGCCCCACTTCTAGTTATTCAGTGACAGATTATCTAGGACATCAGCGTTTTTTCCTCTCCAGTCCGCTGACCGTGCATCTCCCACTAGCTTCTCTACCATACGTGAAGCAGGGATGGGAGAGGATACACATCAAGCATGTTAATCTTTTGTTGCAATTCTGTCTTATTTATTAAATGAGTGAATGTGGGATGAGGGTCGTCAACCACCAGGAAAATGTTAACTAACTTTCTAGGGATTAAAAAATAACAACAGAAAGACCTGTGAAATTTAGTTGATGGATTGAAACAACTCTTGAAGAGGACCACACTATGGTGCACTGAATATAACTAAAACAACAACAAAGTCCAGACCTACCAGCTCTTCCAGACTAGGTGGACTAAAATTCCCACTTGAATGCACTGGTAGAGGAAGAGGCATGCTCTTCTCTCGGTATAAATTATTCACCTGTCTCTACTGTCCAGCACTACTCACAATGTCCAGCATTAATAAAAAATTACAACACACATGGAAAAGAAAGAAAAATATGATGCATTACCAAAAGGAAAAACAGTCAATAGAACCAGACTCAGAGTTCAGGTATTGGGAATATCTAACAAGGATGTTCAAGTACTTTAATAAATATTTTATAGAATCGAATGGGGAAAAAACATGCATGAACAGATGCAGAATTTCATCAGTGAGATGGAAATGCTGGAAATGAAGAAAATCACAATATCAAAGATGGAGAATTCTTCCAATGAGCTTATGAGCAGAATGGATATATTTTAGAGGAAATAATAACCTGAAAACAAAGACAGGAAAACAAGCTTCACTTTTCAGTGGAGAGATCTCTAGCTACATTCCCCCTCCCTGCACTGGCCCCAGTAATTTCAGTTTCTCTGCTGGAACTAGTGGGGCTGCCTCAGGGAAAAACAGAGCAGGCAGCACCAGGTGTCACTTACAACTTCTCTAGATAGAAAGGAACGTGTGTATAATAGTTTAATACATTTTAGGCTCTCAGATCAAAGTCAACTCCTTGTATAAATAGGCTAGAGCCAGGAAATAGAACTCTGGATGTCGGGGTGGTGGAGAAACCCATGGAGAACACCCAAGCCCTCCAAGAGGTCCTGCCCTCCAATCCTCCAGCTACAGGCACCACCATCTCTACACAAGAGGTCCCTCATCATCTTCTCATCAGCCAGGAAGTCGGTGCCCATCCTCTGACCCTCAGCAGGTTCTAGACTCAACTACTGGGTAAGAAAATCACACGCGCTATCTACCCAATTTCCTTCCAATTTTGAGATTCTAGAAATCCTCAGAGTAAAATTAATGATTGCACCTCTGTCTGGGAATCTTCACTGGATCACTGGTAAAGAATCTACCTGCAATGCAGGAAACACTGGTTCAATTCCTGGGTCAGGAAGATCCCCTGGAGGAGGAAATGGCAACCCACTCCAGTATTCTTGCTGGGAAATCCCATGGACAGAGGAGCCTGGTGGGCTATAGTCCATGGGGTCACAAGAGTCGGATATGACTTAGCGACTGAATCACTGTCAATCACATATTGGCACTTGCCATGGGTGCTTGCCATCTACCTCTACAAGGATTAAATCATGCGCTGCTGCAGCGGCTGCCCTCCAACACTCCCCGAAGAAGTCCAGGGTGGAGAGCAGAAACGAGGCACTCTGTGCACCAGAAAGCTGGCAGGACAGGTCTTCAGAGAGACGTTCTCAGGAGCTGATTTTATGAGCCCAATTCTAGTACCTCCTCATATCTAGAAAAACACTAAAATCCTTCATGGTGACGACTGTTTCTCGTGACTAGCAGAAGCTCCACAAGACCAGCAGAAACTTTCTAAAAAAAATAAACGTGCTTGACTGTATCTATTCCCCTTCACCAAAATCACATATATACTGTTCTTCCCTCGACGTCTTTGGAGCAGTTTCTCAGAGCCGTCTGACTTGCTGTCTCCCAGGCTGCGGTCCTTATATTGCCCTAAATAATACTTAACTCCTAGCTCTCACGTTATGCCTTTTCTTCAAGTCGACACCACCACTACCACCTTTCTCAGCAACATCACTTATACATTCCTCTGCTGGTTTACTTCTCTTCCTTCATTCCTTTTCTCATTCATTCACTCGTCAAACCGTGCGTTGTGAGCCTGGTACATGCCAATGATGTCTCTGTGTGTGTGTGTGTTCTCTAGCTGTTGGTTAGGAAATGGAGGGCAATTTCTGAGTTTCATCCTGCTTGTGTTTCCATGTTGCATGTGGTTGAGAAAAGAGGGGAGGAGAAGGGCTGAGGGGGGAGGGGAGGGGACAAACTTTTCCTAACAATTTTCTTTCTGAAAGGGATTGGGCACAACTCCTTCTCCTGCCCTATTTAAGATTTTTCTTTTGTAGCCGGTTCTTGAGTCATCAGAAATTTGCTTACAATGGTTCCCTTAGCAACCAGCAACCTTTCTGCGTTCACTTTGGATTTAGGACTCTGAGTAACCAAAATCTCTGTTTATTTAAAACAGATTTCTAAATGGGCTTGCTTCCTTTCCTAAAAACAGAAACAGGTCATTTCTTAAAAGAAATGTTTAAATAGAAAACTTGGAGACTATGTTAAATAAAATGTAAAGGTGCATTTGACTTTAAGTTTGCGGGGAATGCTGTTGACAGACTCTAGAGATTCCACAAGAAAAAAATGGGGCTATCTTTCAGTCTTTTTTTTTTTTCCCAGAAAGTATGAAAATTGCAAAAAGCAGTAGGAGACTCAATCCCATGGTCTCCGGTCCTGGGCTGGCACCTGAGGTGGCCAGTGCCCCAAGGCCTGTCAGGGCTGATCCAGTCCTCATGGCAAGGTGCGTGAGGTCAAGGTCCCAAACAGGATCCAGGCAAGGAGGAGGGTGAGGTCTGTTTGTTTTTAAACCATGAGGAAGTTCCTTAAAGAGCCGAGCCGGGGGTCAGAGTTCAATCAATTTAGAGCGCGTGAGAACAAAGAATGTGCCTGTAGGTTCTCCTCCAAACACAATTTAAACAGTTATAGCAAGAACTCCAAAGGCAGCATAACCACACAGCTCCAGGGCAAAATATGTCCTATTTATTCATGCATTTGAGCAACATTTGCCGTTGAGCTGTTTTTGAAACCTATCACGAGATTGCATCTGGCCTAGATTCTGAGCCCCTGGGGGCCAGCGTGCTCTGCAATCAGGCTCCGGGCCAGGGCCACAGGCAGGAAGGGGCTTAATGACACAGCTGGGGACCAGATCCACGTTGCCACGTGTGGCATCAACAACTGTCACACCCCTTAAATACATTGTCTCACTTCATCCTCACGACAAGTCTACAGGTTGAGGGAGTTTTATCTCAGACCGAGGCTCAGAGATGTTAGGTGACTCGTTCACGGTCACCCAGAGGATGCAAAGCCAGAGCTGGCCACCTTCAAAGCACCATCATCTAACCTCCTACCTCTCCTTGCTCACTGAACATTAGAAATGACGCCAGATGGGCCGGAGGGCTCAGACAAATGTCCCATTTCTGTCTTGTCCTGACCTGGCTCTGAACATGCTCTGAGTTTATATTTCCAGCAGCACAAAGACTAGACTTTGTTGGATTCTGGAGTCCTAACCTCTGGAGGCCGGAAGCCAGTCTGCTCGATCTGGGAACCTCTCCATCATAGGGAGTCTAGACGAGGGGTGTTTAGCACTGCGCTGGCAGGAACCCAGATCTGCGGAGCCTGTTGGACTGTTTGGAGCCTGTTGGAGTTTCTGCTCATGCTTGGGGTTGGATCATGTGTGTGCTCACTTGTATGTGTGTGGGGGGTCGGGGGGAGGGCTGGATCGAGTGCATACTCACTTGTAAGTGTATGTGGAGGTGGGGAGGAGGTCTTTGCCCTTTGTCGCTTTAGTTAGTTCTGGCTAAGGACACAAGTCTGTCTCTAAACCTTGTGTGTGTGTTCAGATGCTAAGTCATGTCTGACTCTTTGCGACCCCTTGGACTGCAGCACTCCAGGCTTCTCTGTCCTTCTAAACCTTATGGAAGCATAATCTGTTTAATCACATGGAGGACCAGGCTTGTATCCCTTGAGAACGGTCACTCTTTAAATGAAATAGAATCAAACAACTCTTTGGGGACCAGATAAAATGTTGGAGAGTTGTGCGGGGGTGGGGGATGTTTTTTCTAAGAGAGCACCTTTGCAAATGATTAAGCACAAAGAGCCCAGATTCGGATGAGCCCCCCCCCCACCACCCACCGCCACTCCCCCATCCACATGCTCAGCCTCCATCTCCCTCTGTATCTTACTTATATGAAGGAGAACCAATATTATGCTGACAAATTTCAGGGATACAAAGGCAGAGTTCAAACGACTGGCCTGGCTGGAGACCCTCCCTGTCCTTATGTGGATGTTAGGGAGAAATGACCTTTAGTAGCTTTCAACCACCTGCCGGCTCTGCAAAAAAACCTCAGCTTCTGCCGCTTCATTCATTTTCCATCCACCCTGCATTCATTCTCTCCCTGCTTTACCTCCCACCAGCCACATTCTTATTTCCTCTCTGTAGAAGCCCCACCCTTGGGACCAGCGGAAAACAGCCAGAGAGAAGAATCCGGAAAAGGTCACAGGTATAAACTCCTGAGAGGCACAGCAGCTGTGTCCGCGAGATTGACCACTCATGCCCAGCCCTCTGAAGTGCTTCCCTCCCCCAAAAGCCCCCCTCAAAGCCCAGCAGAGAATGAAAAGGTGACTTACAGTGGATTTTGAAGTCCTTGTACTGTCTGTCCTCAATTGCTACCACGTACAAAGCCGCCCGGTCTGGAAACATAAGCCCTCCAGGTTTCTGTTGATGAATTGTGGGGAAATGGGTCTCGTAATCTATTCACCTGACAAAGACATACATTTTTGAACTGCACATGGAGTCTCCAGACAAGCACCCCCTCGCCAGCATTCCTCATGCAGCAGACTGTCACCTCGGCCGGGGAGAGGGCTGGGCGGGGAGGCTCAGTGTCGATTTTGGTACCAGTAAAAACCCAAGGGGCGAGGTGGGGTCCATAGGACAAATGCGGAGGGGCAGAGGCGTGTTCAGTGAGGGCGGTGGAAGATATTTTGATTTCTCAGGCTGGAGAAGCTAAGGATCAAAAGCTTACTGGCAGCTGTGCAAACCCTTAGTACTTGTTGACCAGCATAGACTTTGGACAACAGACAATGGGTGTCTATTATGTAAAAGAGGCCAAGGTTAGACCTACGAACGCTCATTCTGTCCCCCAAAAGCAGATCTAGTTTAAAGAGAGGGGTCTGGGAGTGGTGACCCTGTAGCCCAGGTCCTCTCTGAAGTCCTCATAGTCTCCCTCGGCTACAGGCAGGGGCTGAGCAGCCAGGCAGCCGGCGGGGCAACCAGGGGACAGCATGCAGCAGGCTCACCAGCCACTTGTCCCTGGCGAAGATGACGGTGGTGAGCATCGACTCGTAGAAGAGGCAGTAGCCCATCCACTCGCTGATGATGATGTCTACCTTGTCCACAGGCAGCTCCACCTCCTCCACCTTCCCCTTGAATATGGTGATGACTGCAAAATAAGAACCCCACGGCCGCACATTGCAGGGGCCCAGGCCGGGAATCGTGAGCACCCCGCATCAGGATGTGATCACTCTACAGGGGTCAGCACAGTTTGGATTCCCTCTGCCTTCACCACGCCAGTTTATACTAAGGACTGAAGACTCCTTGTGTGATTCCTCCTAAAGTGTATTGGGCAGTTAAGATCAAACCAGTCCATCCTGAAGGAAATCAATCCTGAAAATTCACTGGAAGGATTGATGCTGAAGCTGAAGCCCCAATACTTTGGCCACCTGATATGAAGAGCCAACTCATTGGAAAAGACCACAGTGCTGGGAAAGATTGAGGGCAGGAGGAGAAGAGGGCAACAGAGGATCAGATGGTTGGATGGTATCACTGACTCAATGGACATGGGTTTTATCAGGCTCCTGGAGATGATGAAGGACAGGGCATGCTGCAGTCCATGGAGTCACAAAGACATGACTGAGCAACTGAACAACAGCTAAGGGCCTGTGCTGTGCTAAGCCCAGGATGGGCACTAGGTGCCAACAAGTCCCTGAGGCAGACACAGCATTCTTATTCTCATTTTTAAGGAAAGTGAGGCTTAGAGGGGTTCAATGATTGCCATGGAAACAGCCCAGGTCCGATAACCAACGACCCTTACCCTTATCAAGGTCCCCGCCCCACGTCAGGTTGCCTTGACAACTCAAGCCCACAGGAGGCTGAGAGACTGATGCCACAGTGTCTGTTCACAGCCCAGGCTCAGCCCCAGGGATGCCTGGCTAGTGTTGGAGGGGAGGGAACTTGGTGTTTTGACAAGAGCATGGGCTTTGCACTCAAGGGAACTGGCTTTAAGTGCTGGGTCTTCTCATGATGAGCTATATGACTTTCCGCAAGTTACTTGACTGAACTCCAGTTATCCAGATAACAACCAGGAGAAGTGACGTCTACTTGGCAAGAGGCTGTACTGATGAGATGACACAGGTGAAGGGCAAGCTCACAGTCGGGGCTCTAGCGAAGGCAAACACTGACACCATCTTCATGGTGACCAGGTGACTGAGATGTTAAGGTGGATAGGATTTAGGCAAAGCCCCTGCTCTAAACATCCTCTGCCCCTGAGTCCCTTCCCAGACCCGTCCATCCCTCTACGGAAGGAGAAACTTCTCAGTTGAGCTTTTGATCATTCAACACAGACGTACACCTCATTAGGGGGCTCATTTTGCATTCATTGCTGTAAAGATCCCAGCAAAAGCTATCCTAGGTGCTGCTGTGCAATTGACAGGGTGATGGATTAGTTGGCTGGTTGCATCAGAACCTTTCCTCTGGAAGGAAACTCATCCTTCACCATCCTCTGAAAGACCACCCGACGTCTGAGCTTTTCTGGGGAAACTAAGCAATGACCTGCATGTGTTCAGTCGTGTTCAGACTCTGTGACCCCCTGGACTGTAGCCTGCCAGGCTCCTATGTCCCTGGGATTCTCCAGGCAAGAATACTGGAGCGGGTTGCTATTTCCTTCTCCAGGGGATCTTCTTGGCTCAGGGATCAAACCTGCGTCTTCTGCATTGGCAGGCAGATTCTTTACCACTCTGCCATCAGGGATTCTCCCAGGATGTCAAAAGAGGGTGCCAAAATCTAGGCCTGAGCCTGGAGGGGAGGGGAGTTTGGGGGAGAACGTATATGTACAGCTGGGTTGCTCTGTTGTGCACTTGAAACCATCACAACATTGTCAATTTGATTCCCTGGTGGCTCAGTTGGTAGAAAATGTGCCTGAAATGCGGGAGACCCACGTTCGATGCCTGGGTTGGGACAATCTCCTGGAGAAGGAAACGGCAACCCACTCCAGTATTCTTGCCTGGAGAATCCCATGGACAGAGGAGCCTGGTGGGCTACAGTCCATGGGGTTGCAGAGTCAGACAAGACTGAGTGATGAACCCTTTCATTTTCAATATAAAATAAGGCTTCCTAGATGGCAGAGTGGTAAGGAATCTGCCTGCCAATGCAGAAGATGCAGATTCGATCCCTGAGCTGGGAAGATCCCGTGGAGAAGGAAATGGCAACCCACTCCAGTATTCTTGCTTGGAGAATTCATGGACTGAGGAGCCTGGTGGGCTACAGTCCATGGGGTCGCAAAGTCAGACACGACTGAGCACACACACACTAATATAAAATAAAAAGTTGTAGAAAAATCCAGGCCTGCTGTGCAACCTGGTACAAGCCACTTGAGATCCCTGTCTTGCATCTGCGAATGGACAGGATCATAACCTGATCACCTACTCCCGTCTGTGGTATAGACACTCCCACCTTCTCCCTGTTCTGGCTCAGCCATGATGTCACAGGCAGCAGGGCTGGGAGCGAAGCCCTCGCCCGTGGTATGAGAAGAGTCCGACATGCCTGGGCAGCCACCCCATCCAAAGTGGACCCCAGCTTTCTCAACTGCTCCCTCCTATCCTCCAGAGCACCGTCACCATTTGTGATTCTATTGGGATGCTGTGTGTCCACTTGCTTTTGTGTCTGTGCCCTCTCTGAGACTGTAAGCATCATGAGAGCACAGACCTCATCTGTGCTATTCTCCCCGGCTCCCCTGCATCTGGCCCTGGGCCTGGAGTGTGGTGACATCCCTCCCCCAGGGGTGGGTGCATGAACCCAGTCCTGGGATTATTCATGGGCTACCTCTGAGGGAAGCAGCCATTGCCAAGAGCCACTACAGATTCATTAACAGCCATTATATCTGATTAACCTCATCCCTTCTTTGGACCAGCCTATTAGTCAAGTTAATGAATGAAATAATCATAACAATAGCTAACATGTATTGGCTGCTAACGGCACATGTACACTGTTGTGCTTTATACAGGGCTGTGCTGGGAGACACTTAACAAGGGGGTTCTCCAGGAAGGATGCCCTGACTTGCAACATCTGCTTGTTTCTCCATGTAAATACTCCCACTGAGGCCAATTTCAAGCCACCAAAAGGCCTGCATCCATTTCTGCAAATTCACTGAAAATTTACTAGGGGACCCAGCACACTGTAGTTTTACATATGGTAGCTACATGAAACCCTCTGTGGTCTGTACCACTGTCGTTCCCATTTCCCAGAGCAGGAAACAGAGGCTCAGAAGGTCAGGTGCCTAAGATCACAAGCTGATCTGTTGGAATTGAGTGTGAACCTGCCAGAGTCGACCACCATGCCGGGCCCCACGTGTGGATCTGGGAAGGCACCTTCTCCGTGGCCTCTCTGGAGGGGAAGCTGACCAACTGTTGTGCAAATTCACAGCTGTTCCCCGACTGTATTCAAAGGTACTGGTTCAGAGCTGAACTGGACTAGACCAGCCCACCGGGGCCACCCCACTGCCCCCACCCCGGCTCCTGTCCATATGTAGATGACACCTCACAGAGAACAGTGATCCCCAAAGAGCAAGGCTCTGGGGACTCCTGGGTGCATGCTCAGTCCTGTCAGACTCTTTGCAACCACATGGACTGTAGCCCACCAGGCTCCTCTGTTCATGGGATTTTCCAGGCAAGAATACTGGAGTGGGTTGCCATTTCCTCCTTCAGGGGATCTTCCCTATCCAGGGATCGAACCCACATCTCTTGCGTTTCCTGCATTGGCAAGCAGGTTCTTTACCACTGAGCCACCAGGGAAGCCCCTGTCTCTGCCTGGGGACTCCGAGTAGACTATAGTGAAAGTGCCAAAGTGAAAGTCGCTCAGTCGTGTCCAACTCTTTGAGACCCCATGGATTATACAGTCCATGGAATTCTGCAGGCCAGAATACTGGAGTGGGTAGTCTTTCCCTTCTCCAGAGGATCTTCCCAACCCAGGGATGGAACCCAGGTCTCCTGCATTGCAGGCAGATTCTTTACCAGCTGAGCCACAAGGGAAGCCTAGTAGAATGTAAGGAAGAACCAAATCTAACACCATGTAGATAAGGTGTGATTCTCAGTTTGGATTCAAAGTATCCACAGACCGGAGAGAGGTGAGGAGTTGCTGCTGGGCAGCCACACGTGGGTAGATTACAGATCATGGCTGATGCCAGCTGAGCGCCAGTGTGGCCTGAGGTCCCCACAGCTGCTAAGGAAGCCAGAGCATCCTCTGCCAGGGTGAGAGGGATGCTGGAGCATGGCCAGAGGAGAAGGGGGCTGAAACCAAAGCCACAGGTGAAGGAACTGGGGGTGTGTCCCTGCCTCTGTGGGATTAGGGCTGCCAGGTGAAGGGGAGCCCCCTTACTCTTTGTGGTCCCAAAGTGATGACCCAGAGCATTGTGGTCAGGTGGCAGGGAGGCAGGCTCCTGGGGAAGGAAGTTCTTCAAACCATCACAGCCCCAGGTGGCTGCTGGTGGGACCCTCATCAGGGGAATTGTCCCAGGACTGGATGGCTGCAAGGACGGAGGGATGCTATAGGGCAGAGAATTCGAGCATTGTCTACAAAATGCTTGGGATGTGTGACCAGGAAGGAGCAAAGTGCAGAACATAAAGCCGGAAAGATCTACAGTTAATGCTTGCTGTACAGGCCCCTCGCGTGTTTTCTCTCTAATCCCCCTGTAATCCTGTGAGTTGAGTGTGGCGGCGTCTCCTGCGCCAGGAGCCGGGGCTCAGAAGGGGAACCACCTGATGAAGCCCTTCCTGCTGCCCCTCTGTGCCTCACACTCTGCTCAGGCTTCTGCATCTGTGACCCTCATGCTCCAGGGCAGAAGAAGAGAAAGGAGGAACCGACTATTCCCTTTAGTGTTCTGAAGAGTCAATGGATTAGCACTTGTCTACTAGAACTATGGGTCTCCTGGGCAGGCAAAGAGAGGAAGTGGTGGCTGACAGCCCTGATGTCCAAGAAGACACCCTGATCTGAACACGTGTGTGGGCCACGCGGGTGGCAGGAGCCACGTGAAGGCCGCACGCATGCCTGCAGGTGGCCATGTGGAGGTGCGCGTCTGCCTGGGAACAAACCCATCCGGGGAGCCGTACGGAGGTGGAGAGGGAGGGAGATTGATTGATTCTGGGTAGCAGGTATTTTATGTCCTGGGTTGTTATTTATGTCTCTACACCTACGCTCCCGAGACCCACACAATTGGCTGTTGCCACGTTTCAGAAGCATTTCCATGGAAGCCAAGCTGTCCTCTTTCTAGTATACATGCCAAGGCAGAGCACGCTTTGCCTTGAAAAGACCCCCCCAGGCCTGTGTGAAGAGGAGAACAAGCACGTGCCAAGGGGGGTGGCCATCCACCTGGGGATAATGGTTTGTCCCTCCCGGGCCTTTGCCTCCATAGCACAGAATCAAGTGTGAGCCTTCGAAATACAGAGCAGGGAATGCTTCCCTCCTGGAGCCACAGGGTGGGCTGAGCAGATGCCACCAGCAAAGGACAGGCCAGATGGGGTCTGAGGCCACGTGATGAGCAGGGGCTCACGCTTGGAGGGGCGTGGTCAGCAGGGGCGGCCTGGCTCCACCCACCCGAGCCTGAGCCCAGAGATCAGGCACCCATGCAGGGGCCTGCCCAGCCACGGGTGGGAGCCCAGCACTGCATGGCAGGTTCGGGAGAGCAGGAGGTGGTGACGGCACACAGGAGACTGACCCAGTGTGTGCACGCAAGCTAAGTCGCTTCAGTCGTGTCCGACTCTTTGCGACTTCATGGACTGTAGCCCACCAGGCTCCTCTATCCACGGAGATTCTCCAGAGAAGAATACTGAGTGATGGGAGATACAGGAGTTATTCTGGTCAGGGACCCTCGTGAGGGTGAGCGTGTTCAAGATGAGTCCCAGAGGGAAGGGCCGAGGAGATCACAAACGCCTGGGAAAGGAGTGAGGAGAGGAAGGGAAGGAAACACAGCTCCTCTTGTGCTCAGACTCAAGCTGTAAGAAGGTCCTGCTCCCAGGGGCAAGCTACTTGCCAAGACAGTCCATCAGCAGCGGGGCCTGTGGGCATGAGAAGACGACGTTTCTCCAAATACAGAGCCTGGGGTCTGCTGGGGTGTTGCTCAGTGGACATAGGGCTGGAGGCATTGAGAGGGAACGGGAGGAGGAGGGACAGCTGGGGCCAAGCAGAGGGCTTGGAAATGAAGGTTTTAGCCTCAGGCTGGGCTCACCGCAGGCTGAGTTGGGACAGATGTGCCCTTGGCAGGCCTGGCAGGGACTGGGAAACTCTGAGCCCTGTGGGCAGAGTCCTGCTAACAGGGCAGCGGCTGGCCTCCACCTTTTCAAGGCCAAGTGGTCTTACAGCAGTCTCTGCCACCCAAACAAGGAAGTACAAACCCCTCGCCCCCTCCCTCCACGGAAAAGCGGGAGGAGGTACTGCTTACTGTTGTCCAAGTGGTTGGCCTTAATGATCTTCTCTGAGTAGTCAGAAATACTGGAGCATTCAATCTAGAGGGGATACAGAGCAAAGGAGCCAGGTGTCAAAAGAATCACAGCACGCAATTTAGGGCCAGTAGAACAGACGGAGGTGCTGAGGCCTGGGGGTGCGGTGGCCTGCCCTAGGCCACACAGCTACTTCGTGGCAGATGGAAACCTAACCTGCAACCCTTCTGAAGCACAGGCCAGTGGCTCTCCCACTAAACTGGCTTCTTTTGCCCTGCGATGGAAGGCCTGGCCTCTGAGTTGGGAGATCTGGTAGGAGCGATCAGGCCTCACTCTCCTGGCATGGCCACTGTCCTGGGGGTGGTCAGGGGAAGGAGGTGGGAAGGCAGAGCCCCCAGAGTGACTATGAACTTCCCTGCTGTCATCCTCCTTCCCCTGGCCCTCCCTGGCTAAATGGGTACCATCCACAAGTAGGACCACCGGAAAAGCGCAGGTCAAGACTTTGGGGCGTCTTTGAGACCCTTCCCCGCCCCATGGGCAGACCTGTGTTAACTCTCACTCCTTCTGCAATCTCCACCTTTGAAAGAATTGATTCTTCTTAATCTAGAAGTCTTGCCAGGCTCTCCAAATCTTCTAAGCAAATGTGAGAGTGTTAGTTGCTCAGTCGCGTCTGACTCTTTGTGACCCCATGGACTGTAGTCCGCCAAGGCTCCTCTGTCCATGGAATTCCCCAGGCAAAAATACTGGAGTGGGTTGCCATTTCCTCCTCCAGGGGATCTTCCCGACCTGGGGATCGAACCCCGGTCTCCTGCATTGCAGGTGGATTCTTTACCAGCTGAGTCACTGGGGAAGCCCCTCCTAAGCATAGGGCTAAGATATTTGAGAAATTCGCTGACTTTCAGCTGATAGTAAGACCTTGTGGGAACAGCAGGAGAACATGCCCCAGTCTGACAGTAGAAAACCTATCTCCCGGGCTGGAAACACATGGGCAGCTGCCAAGACCAGCAGCTGAAGCCCCCCCTGACATGGAAGCAAATGATGACTGCTCTGCCCTGGGCTTCTGTCTGGCTCTGGAGCTGAGCTGAGACCTCAGAGACCCCCTGAAGGGAGGACAGAGGGAGTCACAGGGGGTGTACATCAAGCCCTGAGGCTCTGTGAGCACCTTGGAAGGGAATCAGTCCCTTGACCAGAAGCCCCCATCTTGAGGAAGGGGCTTCATAAAGGAAGGAAGGTTGGAAGGTGGGAAGAGGCAGTGCCGTGGAGACAGCAGGACTTGACCGTGGGCAGCCGGGCTGACCCTGCACCCTCACATGGAGCTCAGGCGAGTATATCATGGCTCTCCTGGTCAAGGCTACACCAGAGGGGCCTTGAGACTGCCCCGAGACCCCCTCCAACCAGGACCCAGGTATCTTTCAAGTCAGGCATGTAAAGTGAAAGTGTTAGTCACTCAGTCATATCTGACTCTTTGCGACCCCATGGACTGTAGCCTGCCAGGCTCCTCTGTCCATTGAATTCTCCAGGCAAGAATACTGGGGTGGGTTATCATTTCTTTCTCTAGGGGATCTTCCCAACTTGGGGATGGAACCCAGGTCTCCTGAATTGCAGGCAGTTTCTTTACCATCTGAGCCATTGAAGAAGGCATGGAGGGGGATGCTGTTCAGGCAGCGGGGTGGGGATGCACCGGGATTTGGGGAGCTCTAGTCAACCGGGAGCCTGGCAGGGGGTGGAGTCTTGAGACAAACTGCAGGGTGATCCAGCTAACGAAGCCCCACTGAAAGCTTCCAGCCAGCCTCTGCATTGGGCCGTCCCATGCACACGCTGTGTTTAACTGCAGCATGCCTTGTATTTTGATCGAGATGAATTCTTGTTTTCCAGCCCTAGACCCACTATGTCAGCCGGCAGCTCAGCGATCTGCTTTCTCAGTTTCTCCCCAGTTCTGGACCCTCCCAGCCCCCTGTCCTGGGGCTGCTCCCAGATGCATTGCGGGAGCTCTCCAATGGGTCCCCCATCACCACCTCTAGCTGGAGAGGCTGCAGGAGCCAGAAGAGCAGGATGAAATCTATCAGCTTGCCTTTAAAGAACAGAGGAAGGAGACTGTCTTGTTAGTGCCCAGGGTCCCCTCCCATCTCTACTAATAAAGACTAGGCATTTGACTTGCACCAAGCACTGTGCTAAGCACTTGATTTAGGTATTTAAACTCATCCCCTCCTCGTAGTCACCCTGTGGGCAAGGTACTGTAGTTATGCCCACTTTACAGATGGGGAAACCAAGGTACAGAAGAGAAGTGAAGAGTCCGGGTCATGCCTATTGTGAGTGGAAGAGCGGAGATTCCAAACAGAGCTCACAGGTGTAGCCACCCTGCCCTGCCTCTCAAGCCCACATAGGACTAAGGACTCCAAGGTTATGATGATCCCAAAATGGTTCCAGAAAAGTAAAAAGTCCTCTACACACATCAGCAGGTCCAGGGCATGGCTGGGAGCAATGCCCAGGTGACAAGGAGCTAAGGAGCTTGCCTGCCTCCCGAGAGCTACGCCTGATTGCCTCCTGGAGGGTGTGTGTGACCCCAGCAAGGACGGGAACTGGGAAGGGCCAGAAGGACCGGGAAGGGCCAGTATCCCCGCAGAGGCCATGCTCACCCCGAACACCTTCTTGGCCCCTGCCTTGGCAGCAAACATGGAGAGGATCCCGGTGCCGCTCCCCACATCCAGGACCACCTTGTCCTTGAACACGTGTTTGTTGTGGTACATGGAGTTCCGGTAAGTGAGCGTCCGCACCTCATCCTTCAGCATCTCCTGTGTGGGAGGAAAGGCAGAGTCGATGTGTTCAGGGCACCTGGCCACACACATATAGGGTCATGTGCCCAGGGCTGTCCCGCCAAATTCTTCAGGGACCTCAGCTCTGTCACGAGGATAAGCCACGGAAGAGTGTGGCTAGGCCAGGGCCCCCCGCTTGAGACACACAATGCCCTAAAAGTCTGCCCCAGAAAGGTTACTTTGTACCATCGAAGGAGAAACTCCCATCCAGACCTGGGAAGGCTCCAGTTTCTCAAAAACCCAAAAAAAAGGAGCAGTGTGAGCACAGCGTGAGGGGTTTAAGTTAGACCTGAAGCAGAACTTTCTGTTGTGGTGAGAGAACTGTCATTCTTAGTCCTTTCCTGATTACGTGCCCTGGACTTCAACTCCACCATCAGACATGGAGACAGTGACCTTACACAACTGCATGAGGTACCAAGAATAGCTCCCAAGGAACAGAGCTTAAGGATGGGTTTTCTGAATAGGTTCTGAGTTTTCTGGAATTGGTTCTCTGATCCGATTAGATTTAAAGGCATTAATGAATCTGTTGCCATTGGTGAAGAGGGCACTGGTGAAATGACAAAAGTGTTACTCAGATTTTAGCCTTAGATATCTGTGATAAAGTTCCTACAAAAGACAGGACTCTGAGTGACCAAGTATTTCCAACCTTATAGCATTTTAATGGGGTGTATTGGTTGGTTGGTTGGTCGTTGCTAATTGTACTAGAAAACTTAAAGGAAGAAAATGATGAGCTGAGGGACTTAAATTCCCAGCTCATTTAGCACCTGAAAACTTCTATGACTTCTAGGAGAAAAAAAAAAAGGAAGAAAAGAATAAAAGTGGGGCGTGAAACCCTTATTTTCTTGCAAGGTCAAGATTTTTGAAAAGCAAAGCCAAAGTCTAATCTTGTCTGAATGACAACACAGATTGAATCCCTTATCCTTGCAGGGTCTCTTTGTTAAAGTTGAGTCGTTAACTGGAAAAGAACAGAGTCCTGAGAACTGGAATGGGAACATATGGGCAGATTCGGGTGAAGCTGAGACCTCAAGTTTCTAAATTGCAGTCTTGTCTGCCAGCAGAAACACCTTCTACCCCTGCCCAAGAAAGCTCGTTTTCCTTTTCCTGAAGAGCCTCACCCGTATGTGCTATGCTAAGTCACCTCATCTGTATAGGACTCTTTGCAACCCCATGGACTGTAGCCCACCAGTCTCCGCTGTCCATGGGATTCTCCAGGCAAGAATACTGGAGTGGGTTGCCATTTCCTCCTCCAGGGGATCTTCCCGACCCGGGGATCGAACTCGTGTTTCTTACAGTCTCCTGCATTGGCAGGTAGGTTCTTTTTACCCCTAGTGCCACTGGGATAGGGTTGGTGAGGGTGGTCCTGAGTACTTGTATTACTTTGCAAGCAACTGTACTAGTATGGGGCGTCCCAGGTGGCGTTAGTGACAAAGAACCACCCCCCCTCTGCCAAGGAGACGCAAGAGACGTGGGTTTGAGCCCTGGGTCAGAAAGATCCCCTGGAGGAGGGCATGGCAACCCAGTCCAGTATTCTTGCCTGGAGAATCCCATGGACAAAAGAGCCTGGCAAGCTACAGTCCATGGGGCTATAAAGAGTCAGACACAACTTAGTGACTAAAGAACAACAAAATAGCAAGGCACAGACAGTGACCCAGGAGGAGGTGTGATACACACCAAAATAACTACATGATACTTCTAACTTATACAGATTGAAATCTGGGGAATAGCTGGGGGGGGGGGGAGTTGTATAGCAAGAGTGAGAGAACAATTTGAAGGGAACATAAAGTTGGATTGAGCCGAGTCTATTGACATGGGTCCACTGAGCAAAGATTGTGGATTCACTGTTTTACCTCCAGGGGCTTGGAGCGCATCTAATAGTTGTGGTTGATTGAAGCCAACATGGTCAAAGTCAGCTGATACTAAATGAATTGGAAATGCCAGCACATCCCTGATAAGCAGAAAAAGAAGGTATCCAAAAAGATTCAGGGAGATTGGAAAGTTAAATGCATCTGTCTTGTGAGACCCACACACCAACGCCAGAGAACAGACCCACGCTATGAGGCAGAAATTTATGAGGGAAGTCCAGCATCCTTGACCAGTTCTGTGTGCCCTTCTCTCTAGGTCAGAAATTACACTGGGAACTGAGATCCAAGTTACCATGGGATCAACATCCAGCTGGGATCCTGGGGAGCAGGGGCCAACTTGTAGCATGTAACCACCAAAGATGAGGAGGGTGTGGTCACTGCGAAGGACAGGAGAGCCAGAACAGTATTTGGGAGAGTTTGGCTCACCAAACCCTAGGGGGTGACCAGTTAGTTAAAATACCTCTAGAAAATAAGTCGTGAGAAGCATACTAAATTCTTACTTGTTCTGTTTCAGCAAAAAAGTTATAGGTCTAGTGAATGGAAGTCTGGCTTGAATCACCGAAACAGGATCATCGCCCCTCAATGGATTCCCAGACTTAAGCCAGTTTATAGACTCAGGACTCCTTGGATAAAATGGAGGCCATGATATAGGAGAAGAAACCTTGTCATGCTGCCAAAGATGTGTATTATTCATCTTTCTCCAAGTCTTCCTCCTAGAAAACCTTCAGGCATTTAGTAGTGTGTCTTCATTGAAGAAAGGAAAATAAACAGATTTTTGAGGATTATTGGACACCAGCTCTGAACTATTGGATCACTAGTTTCATGAGATCCATGAGACCATGGGACTAATTCCAGGAAACCCACATCTACATTCAATTTGTCCATTTGGCCTGTGCAGAAGAGAGGTGGAACTTGGAGAGTGACCATGGATCCTCATAGTCAGGTGAGGACTACGATTGCAGGGGTTTTCTCAGATGTGGTTTCATTGTTTGAGCAAATCAATCCAGAAGGTTACTGGCCTTTTTAAAAATCAATTTTAGACATTTATCCATCCATATTTTGTCAAACATTTTTTTTTCTGTCCCATTCTTTCTCTTCTCCTCTTGAACTCCAATTACTCACATGTTTTACCACTTAATTCTGTCTTACAGTTCATCAAAGCTCTGTTTCAGTTGTCAACTTTTTTCTCTCCATTCTTCAGTTTCAATGATGTCTTTCTTTCCTGTCCTCATAATCATACATATTTTCTTCTGTGTATTCTATTTGTTATTCATTCCATCCAGCAAATATTTGGTTTAGATACTGTGTTTTTCAGTTGGAATATTTCAGTTTCACCTATTACATCCATTACCTCTCCCTAGAAATTTTTAAAAATCATTTTTATTATACTGATAGCTATTTACAAATCTTTATCTTATCAGCCCAACACCTGGGCTGCCTGTAGATCTGTTTCTATTGACTGATTTTTCTCTTGACTATGAACCAAATTCTCTTGTTTCTTCTCAGGTCTTGCCACTTATCTTTTATGCCACGGATGGTGTCTAAGGAACAATAGTAGCTGAAGTTAGTTGTTTCTCTAAGTGGGAATGGCCTTTCTTTCTAGGCAGCTAGAATGGTGAGTTGATCGGCTCAGTCCAATCAAGGGTTGAGCAGGTTAGGAGTTGAGTAGGATTCGTTCAGATGGGGGAATTTAATTCATCTATCAGGGCCTTGGAATTCAACTACAAGAGCTAAAAGTATTTGTGCTTGCTTTTCAGTCTACACACTACTTCCTATGTTGCTCCAAGGCTCATATCTTTGGTTATCTTAGAAGCTGAATAAGGTGATGGCTTGGTTAGACTGAATTCATATCTCAGTCTAAATATTTTGAAAGTGAGTTCGTGCCTTTCCTTCCAGAAGCTCTCTGGAACCAAACACTGCAAGATCACTTGACATAAAAAAACAGACAAACAAACAAACAGGGCCTCAAAACTGAGAGTCTACAAGACTGAAAGATGGCATCCTCACAACCAGGCAGGGGGCACAGTGTGCAATCCGTGCTCTATAAGGAAGGGGCCGGGACACCTGCACACAAACCACAGCTCCAGTGAGCTCTCCGGCAGGCCCAGAGTATCGTTTATCCTTCTGGGTCTTAGTCTCATTTGAAAAATGGGATAATGAGAGCAGCTATTTCATAGGGTCATTGTCATGACCAAATAAGGGAAGGAAGTGTTACAGAAGTGCTTAGCTCTGGGTCTTTGTGAAAACGAGGACCCTTTCCATCTCTGGGAGGAGACTGTTGAGGGTGAGTAGGGAGTGGAGGCAAAAAGATGACAAAGATTCAGAAGTCTCCCATTCATACGCGTAGTTCCAATTCCTCACTGCCTTTCCCAGTGGAATTAGATCGGCCCAGGGTCTCTGCAGATCCCTAAAAGGGATCTCCCCAGGTCTCTGCAGATCCCTAAAAGGGATCTGCCCTTCAATCTTTCCCTTCCTTAAGGCTTCAGACCACAGGAGTTCAGTCCAAAGGCACTAGTTGTGGGGGAAGAGAAATTGTGGCACATCAAGGCTATCTCCCTGGCTCCCCAGCCCTCCCTGCACACCCTTGCTTTAATCCCTCCTGAAAGAGAACAGCCCAGAGACATCTGCAGACACTCAGACAGGAGTGGGCCACTCTGCAGTGGCAACAGCTCCCACCCCCAGGTGGGGGTGACTTTGTCTCCTGCCCACTGAACACATGGCGGCACATTGACTAATGGCTGGGAAATGCGGCCCCGAGGAATCTATCTCAAAAAGAACCTGCAGCCAGACTGTCAAAAGAAGAGAGCTGGCTGGGAGCGGGTGGGGTGCCCAGGCCTGGGGGAGGCTGGGAACACGGTTCTGCCGGGCTTGAGTCTTCTGGCAGCTGAGGCGGGATCTCACAGGTCGTGGGGCCGGGTTGTGGGGCTGGGTCGTGGGGCCAGGCCCCTCCTCTCTGCACACGAGGACATCTGTCTCTTCCACTCCTTTCTTCTCGCAGAGGCCGTGGGACAGGATTCACGGTCCTCATCTCCCTGTCCCCTGCCTTCTCAGGGCCAAGCATGGAGTCAGCTCTGGGGGAACGATAAGATGCATGACCAGAAGTGTTCAGATTCACTTCCCACTGTGCCTCCCAACCTCCAGCGGTGCCCCCCACCACCACACTGGGTACTTGTTTGTATTTGCCGACTAATCAAACCCAAGCCTGCCCACACCGTGTTTCCTAAACACTCGCTGGTCACTATGAATCAGTGAGCTGGCGGCACCGCTGCCGGCCCACGTGAGGGTCTTGTTGATGACAGAAGAAGCCCGCCGAGTGGCCAGCTCGGTTCCGGGTGGGCTGTGAGATGTGGGTCTTGTCCAGACTGAGGAGGTAAAGGCATCCCCACGAGCCATCTGGCATGGAGAGGGGATCTCTGGTGTCTGATAACAGAGAAATGAACAGGTGCTCTCTGCAAAGGATCACAGGAGGAGGCCATCCACATGCCCCGACCTCCTTTCACAGAGGACAGTCACAGAGACGAAAGGGCTGGAGGGGAGCTTACAGGTAAAGGGAGACCAGTTAGCCCCCACCACTATTAAAGACCCCTGTGTTTCCCCAGGGGCCAGGATCTAGGGATGTCCCCCCAGGGGACATCAGACGCTCCAGATGCCCGGCCATGGAGGGACCAGCAGTGCCCGGGTGAGTAGATGCGCCGCTAGTTCAACAAACCTGTACGAATCAGACAGTGTGCTGAGTACCTGGGTCGGAGGCCAGGAACCCTGTCCTGAAGGAATCATAGAGGCGTAACAGCTCAGAGAGAGCATCCTGCCCACGTGTGTTGTGGTGGGCGGAGGGGTCAAAGGGAGCGGGGCAGACGGGAGGGGCCCACCACAGTCGGTCCCCTAACAGGGGGGCCGGGGTGGGGCTTGGGGGACTCCTAGAACTATTGCTCCGGTGGTTCAGGCGGTAAAGAATCTGCCTTCAATGCAGAAGACCTGGGTTCAATCCTTGGGTCATAAAGATCCCCTGGAGAAGGAAATGGCAACCCACTCCAGTATTCTTGCCTGGAGAATCCCATGGACAGAGGAGCCTGGCGGACTGCAGTCCATGGGGTCACCAAGAGTCTGACATGGCTGAAGACTGACACAGAACTGCTGCCTCTTCCTAGGAACCTGCTCTGAGACAGATGCCCAGAGTCCCAGGCCTGTCCTTTAATTAGAGGCAGGGTCCTGAGGAGGGAAGCTCTTGAGAGCACCCTTCCTGCCTCCCTAGGACAGGGCTCCATCCACCATCCCCACCCAGATAGAAAAGAAAGAAGAAAATGTTAGTCACCCAGTCGTGTCCGACTCTTTGGGACCTCATGGACTGTAGCACACCAGGCTCCTCTGTCCATGGGATTCTCCAGGCAAGAACACTGGAGCAGGTTGCCATTCCCTTCTCCAGGGAATCTTCCTGACCCAGAGATCAAACCCAGGTCTCCTCACAGCAGGCAGATTCTTTACCGTCTGAGCCACCAGAGAATGCTAGCTTCCCAACGCCAATGGGAACCGCCAAATGCTGCAGGCTCAGCTGCCCAGGGCTCCCTCGGCTGGGACCCTGGAGCTAAACACACGGTCCAGCCCCTTCCCTGCAGGCCCCATGCTCTGATGTGGAGAGCCATCTTCGGGGGGTCAGACCCCTCCACCCTCTGCCTCCTTGGGAAACTGCAAAGGGACCAGCAGGAACAAAGGCAAAGTTAGAAAGAGAGAAAGTCCCATTTAAAACGCTGTATGGCCCTGGGGCCACAAACGTGAAGGTTTCATTTCTAGCTCTGCCGAGTATCAGCTTGAGCACCAACAAACCAGCAAAGACGAATGGAGGTTGATAAGATTCTTAAGGTTGTATAGCCTCATCTGGGGACAAATAATAATACCAAACTTGTTGGGTTTTTTGGCCTGAGGAACCAATGAGTCAGTAACATAAAACATGGGGAGCAACACCCAGTGTGGATGGAGTAGGCACTCAGAAAAAGAAAAAGCTGCCTATGACTTATTAAACATGCTTTTGGCAATGCAGCACCACTGTTTGGATAAAGGAAGGGTTTACAGAAGCATCTAATTGAAAGGGGAGCTCGGTGACTACTTTTGAAAAAGCATTTGCATAGCAAGCGAGCCTTTGTTCCTTTTTCAAAACGTTTTCATACTGTAGGGGGATCATAGAAACACTTCCCTCATAGAGTGCTTGGGGCTTCGATGCAACGACACAGATAGCTTGCTGAGAAGAGCGGCCAGCCCTGAGTACGCGCTTGGCTCATCTCATGTCCGTTGTTTAGTTGTTTATCTGGGGTGAGGAGGTGCTGGAGGTGGTGGGGGAGGGAGGTAAGAAATACTGCCTGTGCCCCCGCTGCAGCCAGGAAGCGCTCGTTAGAAGGCTCTGTTCTGTTCCGCAGCTAACATCAATCTCCCCTGCTATGGAAGAAGACAGCATTTAGACATAAGAACTTCCTGAGAATCAATCAGGGTGTCAGACAGGCCCAGGTTCCCAATGAAGCCTGCTGACCCTGCCTAGAGGTGCTCACTAGTCCAGAGCGAACTTGTGGACCCATGTCTGCCTGAAGACAGGACATCAAGATGCCAGAAGAACCCCCAGCTGCAAAGCATCTGGTAGTAAGGACCAAGGATGTCTGGTCTTCTTGGACCTCCAGACTCAGGCTCAGGCAGAGGCGAGGATGCTGGACCATAAAACAAGGACCCCAGAAGCATCTCTTCCTCTCTGATTGAGAAACACCCAGTCACGTGCTTTCCCTTGCTCACCGGCTCCAGGCCTGGCCCTGATCTCTTACATGGGGAGCCCCCAGGATGAAGACAGCCCTTGGCCTTGAGCTTTGGGGAGATCTCCCTTAATGACAGCAGAGAACTGCATGCGGGATGCTGCCCTAGGAAAAAGTGCGGTCACCGCAGGACCCAGCTCGCCTCGCTTGGCCAACAGCGCAGAATACCGTACCTCGTGTATCCCAAAGTGGGCATAGGAGTCAAAGTAGTAATCCCTCGAGGTCATCTCCTCCGGGTTCAGCAGCTTGGACATCTTGCCCCGTCCTGGGCAGCTGGGCTGAGTGGACACGTGGTGGACACACTGCACAGGCTTGGCTGGGACGACCGGCTGCGGGGGCTGAGATGGGGGGCTGCTCACCTTTGGGAAAGAGGAGGGGCAGGTGTGAACAGCGACCACGCCGTGCCCTCTGAGACTCCGCGTTCCCTCTTCCTCTCCCTCCCCTCCCCCAGTCCAGCTTCCATCAGCCCCAGCAGCCAAGGTGACGAAGGGATGGTATCCCCAAGCTGATGGTCGTGCTGTGTGGTCGGCAGTGTGCTTACCTAGGAACCAAACCTATCTGTTGTTTAGTCGCTAAGTTGTATCCGACTCTGCAACCCCATGGGCTGTAGCCACCAGGCTTCTCTGTCCATGGGATTCTCCAGGCAAGAATACTGGAGTGGGCTGCCATTTCCTTCTCCAGAAGATCTTCCTGACCCAGGGATCAAACCCATGGCTCCTGTATTGGCCACTGAGCCATCAGGGAAGCCTCCTGAATTTAACCCAATTCTGTCTCCTACTAGTTGGTGACCTGGGCCGATGTGTGCCTCAGTTTGCATATCTGTCAAATGGGGACATTAATACCTTTCCTTAGAGGAGAATAAAGGGAAAGAGGTAATAGTGTCACATAGCACCCCATAGCAAAGTGGCTGGAATATGGATCTCAAGGGCCAGTCCCCTTAAACATGAATCCCTGCCACTCACCAGCTGCACAACCTTGGCCAAAATTATTCACCTCTTGGAGCCTCAGTTTCCCCAACTCTAAAATGGGAATATAAAGGTCCCCACCACGTAGAGCCGTCCTGAAGACTAGGGAAGGTGGTAACTGGTAAGGGCTCAGAGAAGGGCCCAGGGCACCATGAATGTGTTTGACGAAAACAAATCCCATCTGTATTCTTAGGCAGCTTAAGCCCCTGGACTTCTCTCCACCACACAGGCAGCCCCCAGCCCCCGAAATGCAGGTCTCTTGGGTTCTGGTTTCTCACACCTGTTGTCTGCCCTCCCCCAGTTTCTGGTTCACTGTTTGACTCTGAACTTCAGCAGAAGTTTGTTCTGAACTGCGAGTGCCGTCACTGATAGACAACCTCCTGTGAGCACATGGCCCATCCCTGGTTCCTTGACCTGACAGCCAGCTCAGCTCCACCCCCCTCAGCTGCTGCTCGGCACTGACCAGTCCTTCCTCCTCCACTGGCTAAGGGGAAGACAGAGGAGGAGACAGAAGCCCAGAAGTTCAGGCTTCGCTGCAGAAACATGGTTCTGCCAGGAGAAGATTGCCTTTCCCAAAGTGTAGGAAATCCAGGCATCCCGAATTTGTAAAAGTCTACTTTAAGTGATGCGTTAATACGTGTAAAGAGTTTAGAACACTTTTTGCATGTAGTAAGTGCTTTATTATATGAATTATCATTGGTTAATTAATGCTGAAGCTGAAGCTCCAATATTTTGGCCACCTGATGCAAAGGGCCAACTCATTGGAAAAGACCCCAATGCTGGGAAAGATTGCAGGCAGGAGGAGAAGGGGATGACAGAGGATGAGATGGTGGGATGGCATCACCGACTCAATGGACATGAGTTTGAGCAGACTCCAGGAGATGTTGAAGGACAGGGAAGCCTGACATGATGCAGTCCACGGGGTCACTAAAAGTCAGACATGACATAATCACTGAACAACAGCAATAATCGGTAGTAGTAGTAACAATATTCCGAGTACACTAACATCTCTTTGTTTATGCCTCAGTTTTCTTATCTGTGTGCTGGGTCCACACAGACTTACTATCTCCTCTCCAGCAAGGGAAACAGGGAGGTCCTAGGACAGAGCAAGATCAAGAGATCCGAGTCCATCCCCTCCACTGTCCTGCAGGCATAGCCCCAAGACTGCCCAGAGCCCTGGGCTGGAGGGGACCGAGCTCGAAGGGGTGGTAATGGTCCCGTTTTCCTGGTGTATCTAGGCTACAGCCTCTGGGAAATAAGCAGACTTCCCAGTTTAGCAACCTCAGATTCCAGGTCGGCTCGATCCCGGGCTGTCTGGCAGAGGAGGCAATGGGCTGCCTCATTAGAATGCAGCAGGTGCGCCCACCCCCCGCTTGGGATGTTGGTCACGGCCTCTGGGAGGCTAAAAATAGACTGTGTCAATTGCACTCTCCCGTGCTGGCTGCAGAGTCACCTCTAACGCTGGAGAGGGCTCTGTGCATGAAGCTGACCCCAAGCTTGACTCCGTTTAAATGTATTAAGGAGACAGAGAGTCCCAGCTGGACTGGGCTCTCCCACAGTCAAGGTCACAGGGGCCTCCTGCACCCCTGAGCTCCAAGCCTCTCTGAGTCCAAGGTCCTTGCCACAGGCTTTGTGAGTTTCTTTCCCTGGTGCCAACTTACAAAGTGCCACCATGTGCCTCCCATTGCATCGCGAGGCAAATGATGGGTGGATTCGGGGCCGTTCATCTCAATAATCACAGGTCCAGGGGACAAAGAATTGACTGTGACCCAAGCCCTGGTACCAAGGCCATCAGCCCAGCTCGGGTTCTTGCAGAGAGAGAGGACTTGAGATCTGCCTATTGGCGGCCAGGGTGCCCTGTCCCAGGGGGCTGGGGTGGGCAACAGCAGAGGTACGTTACCTCCAGGCATCACCGCCTGTTTCATTCCACAAACACCCACTGAAATTTGGCAGCCGTGAGTGCTGTGCATCCCGTGGAAGAAACAAACATGCAAGTACCGTGCCCTCTAAAGACACGATCTAGTGGGAGTCGGAGACCCTTGAGGCTCCACTGGATGGTGGAGAAAGATTGGCTTTACAAGAAAAACTCAAGCTAATTGCTCTGGGCCGGGGCGGGTGGGGGTGGGGTGTGGGGCAAGTGCCAAGTACAGAGAAGTCACTTCAACTTGAAGACTGAGAGAGACCTGAGATCGTGGGGCTTTCCCCATGGATTTTGGTGGCTGTGGCTGATGGGAGGGAGTCGACTAGAAGGACGTGAGAATTCTAGGAGGGCTTGGCTTCAGCAAATAGGAAAAGGGTAGAGAAGCAGTGGAGCTTGTTTGGGGAACATGGCGGGGATACTGGGAGATCGGACTAGAAGAAATTACAGCCAGGCTAAGAGGTTGTAATTAAATATGAGATCGAGAGGGAGCTGTTGGTGGTTTGCAGTCAGGGAGCTCAAAGGTTTGAGCTCTACTTGAGGAAGAGTGATGCTCTGGCAGCCTGCCGGGGGGGTGGGGGGGCGTGGTGGGGAGAGCTGCAAGGAGGAAGGATGAGGGGGAAAGTGGGGCTGGGAGGCAAAGTACGAGCCTCCGAGCCCGGTTCCAAAGTCCAGATAATGAGCCACTTAGCCACTGTGGTATCAGAGGCGCTGCCTGCCAGAGAAATCGCAGAAATAGAATCCACAGGAGTTGGCAACTGTCGGAAGGGAGGGGAGAAGAGAGATGCTGGAATCAAAGATGACTTCAACATTTCAAGCCTGGCTGACTAGGAAAGTGGTGGTGCCACAAACAGAAATAAGCAAGTCAGCAGGAAGAGCCTGCTGGGGCCAGGGGGAGAGGGGGGAGAATAAACTTCGATTTGCCTGTGAGAAGTTGGACACGTCACTGCACCATATGAGGAAAGATGTCCGGCAGGCAGGCGGTGATGTCGTCCCAGCTGGGAAATGCCATAAACACAGCCGAAAGGTCAATGAGAAACTGAGAAGCACGTCTCTGCCACACAAGGCAGCGAAAGTTAATGTTCTTCACGCGGTGGAAGTGGTAGCTACTCAGTCGTGACTGCTTCTTGGCGATCGCATGGACTGTAGCCCACCAGGCTCCTCTGTCCACGGAATTCTCCAGGCAAGAATACTGGAGTGGGAAGCCTTTCCCTTCTCCAGGGGAATCTTCTCTACCAATTTAGGGATTGAACTCGGGTCTCCTGCATTGCAGACAGATTCTTTACCCCTTCAATGGAGGGAGCCCTTATAAACCAGCCAGAACAAGAGGAACATCTCCAATTTAACACTGAACAAAGAAAGGATCTTACAGTCAACTCACATGAGGATCACCACAAATGGCAAATTAACATGCTGCCAGAATATTCAGTCTCTCTGGAAACAGATAACATCCAGTGAACACAAAAAAGTTATAACTTTTAAATTCCAAATAAGCGCAACTCTCTCCCTACCCACTCCAAAAAAAAAAAAAAAAAAAAAGACTAAAACTGGATTTGTAATGATTGCAGAAAAATAAATGCTTTCAGATACTTCTAGTGCTAGTGAGACTTTTTGGGAAAATAGTTTGACAAATGCATTAAAAGTGGTAAAAAGCACAAATCCTTTAGCACAGCCATTCCATTTTTTTGGAATATATCCTAAGGGAAGAATCGTGGATAATCATAAGCACGTGGCTGTAAGAATTTGGTGATGACTCTATTCATCACGGCAGGAAATGAGTCAGGGGCTTCCCTGGTGGTCCAGCGGTTAAGACTTTGCCTTCCAGTACAAGGGGTGCAGGTTTGATCCCTGGCCAGGGAGCTTAAGATCCCACATGCCTTTTGGCCAAAAACACAAAACATTACACAGAAGCAATATTGCAACAAAATTCAATAAAGACTAAAAAAAGGAAGAAAGAATATGAGCCAACCTGGGGTTTTCACAAAACAGAACTGATTGTACAAACCACGGAGCATCTACACAGCCGTTTCAAATGTGGCAGAAGAGTGTTTAATAACAGAAATGTGATCATGACGAACTGTGGGTTGAGGAGCGCCAGTGGGTGAAGAGAGAGCATTTTTAGAACTGAAGCCTCTTCATGCCTGTGAGTGAGGAGGGGAGGCCTGGGGAAGGTCCTCAAGTCGGCGGCAACTGTCACAGCGTGTTGGGTTGTGGACAGTTCATTCCTTCCGTCCTTGTGCTGGTTCATGTATTTTTAAATGTACGCCACGAACCAGTATGAGCTTTGTGAAGAGCCGAAAGTAGAAACACTGGAACTGTGGCCCCAGACCTCAGATGGAAGCTTAGGCTGGCTCTCTAGATTTGGAGGCCATCTGCAGAGGAGGGGGCCTGAGGGGTTCACTTGGGAGAGACCTCAGGGAAGAGGGTAGAGGGGGTGAGGATGGGGCAGCGAGAAGCACCCTCCTCTGAGGACCTTGGAGGCACCAGGGGACATGGAGGAGAGGCTCAGGAGCACGTGTCCTCACGCCTCTGGTTCTGGGACGGCCCCTGCTCTGAGGACATGTGACCCAAGCGCTGCACTCCAGCAGCCAGACAAGGGCACCAGAACAAAGCCAACCTCGTTCAGCCTCTCGTGTCCAGAGGATCCTGTGCTCAGGAAGCTGTGTAGTCAACTAATGCAGGAGAGGGCTCCGTGCATGAAGCTGCCCCAATCTTGACTCCACTTAAATACACTAAGAGAGAAAAAGTTCCAGCTGAGCCAGGCTGTTGCATGGTCAGTGTCCCAGGGGCCTCCTGCACCCCCAAGCTCCATTCGACTCTGAGTCCAAGGTCCCTTCCACAGGGCTCCCTGAGACTCTGTCTGGTTCTGGTAACCACTTCCACAAGGCTGTCTGTGGTCATGCCCTGGCCTGCCCTCCCTGCTCCTCCGCAGGGCCCTGGGCTCAGGGCACTGCTCTGGTGGAAAATCTCCCACTGCTGCCTGCTCCCCAATCTGCTCAGGGTCACCTTCCGCTGAGAGGATTTGTGACTTTGTCTTCTATTCTTAGTGTCCACTGCGGATCAGGACTCCTCGGATGCTGTGACCTGCCCCCAGCTCTGGCCTCTCCCAGGGCGTCTTCAGCACACAGCTTCTCACCAGTACTTCTCACCTGGCATCTCCCTGGCCCACCGCATTCCACTGCAGTCAATAGGCCCAGGCTCCTAAAGGCTGAGATATTAGATAAAGGGCTGTGGAAACACCGAAGCTGGAAACTGGAGTAGGGCTCCCTGCAAAAGTGGTGTCCAGCTGGTCCTTGAAGGGTTGGTGGGAATTCCATGGGCAACGCTGGGGATTCAGAGACAGAAATTTTTACCTAACCGCACTTCCACCTGAAAATGGGGGTAGATGACAATGGTGTTGATAACGGTGGTGGTGGTGGTGATGATGGTGGTGATGATGATGGTGATGATGATGGTGATGGTGGTGATGATGATGGTGATGGTGATGATGGTGGTGATGATGGTGATGATGGTGGTGATGGTGATGATGGTGGTGATGGTGGTGATGATGATGGTGGTGGTGGTGGTGATGGTGATGGTGGTGGTGATGATGATGGTGATGGTGGTGGTGATGATGATGGTGATGGTGGTGATGATATGGTGATGATGGTGGTGATGGTGGTGATGATATGGTGATGATGATGCTGATGGTGGTGATGGTGGTGATGATGGTGGTGTGGTGGTGGTGGTGGTGATGGTGATGATGATGGTGATGATGGTGGTGATGGTGGTGATGAAGGTGATGGTGGTGGTGATGGTGGTGATGATGGTGGTGGTGGTGGTGGTGATGGTGATGATGAAGGTGATGATGGTGGTGATGGTGGTGATGAAGGTGATGGTGGTGGTGATGGTGGTGATGAAGGTGATGGTGGTGGTGATGGTGGTGATGAAGGTGATGGTGGTGGTGATGACATGGTGATGATGGTGGTGATGGTGATGGTGGTGATGGTGATGATGGTGATGGTGGTGGTGATGGTGGTGATGATGATGGTGGTGGTGGTGATGATGATGGTGGTGGTGGTGATGATGATGGTGGTGGTGGTGGTGATGGTGATGGTGGTGGTGATGGTGATGATGGTGATGGTGATGGTGGTGATGATGATGGTGGTGGTGGTGGTGATGAAGGTGATGGTGGTGGTGATGATAATGGTGATGGTGGTGATGACATGGTGATGAGGGTGGTGATGGTGATGATGGTGATGGTGGTGATGGTGGTGATGATGATGGTGGTGGTGGTGATGATGATGGTGGTGATGGTGATGATGGTGGTGATGGTGGTGGTGGTGGTGATGCTGATGCTGATGGTGGTGATGGTGGTGATGATGGTGGTGGTGGTGGTGGTGATGAAGGTGATGGTGGTGGTGATGATAATGGTGATGGTGGTGATGACATGGTGATGAGGGTGGTGATGGTGATGAGGGTGGTGATGGTGGTGATGGTGATGATGGTGGTGGTGGTGATGATGATGATGGTGGTGGTGGTGGTGGTGATGGTGGTGGTGGTGGTGATGATGATGGTGGTGGTGGTGATGATATGGTGATGATGGTGGTGATGGTGGTGATGGTGATGATGATGCTGATGGTGGTGATGATGATGGTGGTAGTGGTGGTGATGGTGATGATGCTGCTGATGGTGGTGATGGTGGTGATGATGATGGTGGTGATGGTGGTGATGATGATGGTGGTGATGGTGATGATGATGCTGATGGTGGTGATGGTGGTGGTGGTGGTGATGATGATGGTGGTGGTGGTGGTGGTGGTGATGATGATGGTGATGGTGGTGGTGATGATGATGGTGATGGTGGTGATGATATGGTGATGATGGTGGTGATGGTGGTGATGGTGGTGATGACATGGTGATGATGATGCTGATGGTGGTGATGGTGGTGATGGTGGTGATGGTGGTGGTGATGGTGGTGATGATGATGGTGGTGGTGGTGATGATGATGGTGGTGGTGATGGTGATGGTGGTGGTGATGATGATGGTGATGGTGGTGATGGTGGTGATGGTGATGATGGTGGTGATGGTGGTGGTGGTGGTGATGATGATGCTGATGGTGGTGATGGTGGTGATGATGATGGTGGTGGTGGTGGTGATGAAGGTGATGGTGGTGGTGATGATAATGGTGATGGTGGTGATGACATGGTGATGAGGGTGGTGATGGTGATGAGGGTGGTGATGGTGGTGATGGTGGTGATGGTGATGATGGTGGTGGTGGTGATGATGACGGTGGTGGTGGTGGTGATGGTGGTGGTGGTGGTGGTGATGATGATGGTGATGGTGGTGATGATATGGTGATGATGGTGGTGATGGTGGTGATGGTGATGATGATGCTGATGGTGGTGATGGTGGTGATGATGATGGTGGTGGTGGTGGTGATGGTGATGATGATGCTGATGGTGGTGATGGTGGTGATGATGATGGTGGTGATGGTGGTGATGGTGGTGATGATGATGGTGGTGATGGTGATGATGATGCTGATGGTGGTGATGGTGGTGATGATGGTGGTGGTGGTGGTGGTGATGATGATGGTGGTGGTGATGGTGATGGTGGTGTTGATGATGATGGTGATGGTGGTGGTGATGATGATGGTGATGGTGGTGATGATATGGTGATGATGGTGGTGATGGTGGTGATGGTGGTGATGATGGTGGTGGTGGTGGTGGTGATGATGATGGTGGTGGTGATGGTGATGGTGATGGTGGTGGTGATGATGATGGTGATGGTGGTGGTGATGATGATGGTGGTGATGATGGTGGTGGTGGTGGTGATGGTGGTGATGATATGGTGGTGATGGTGGTGATGATGGTGGTGATGGTGTGGTGATGGTGATGATGGTAGTGATGGTGATGATGATGATGATGGTCATGATGGTGATGATGGTGGTGATGGTGTTGATCCTTAACAGTGACTGAGAGCACAGTGTGTTCCAGGCACTATGCTAAAGACTTTACAAATATCCCATAAAAGCCTTGTGATAACTCAATTAGGTACTAAAATTTACAGGTGAGGAAGCTGAAGCTCGAAAAATTCAATCACTTCCTAAGCCCAGAGTTAGTGAATAACAGCGCCAACACATGAACCAGTTATTGTCTGTCTGACAGCAAAGCCGTGCTCTTGACCCTGATACTGTGGTTGGGCCAGTTCTGTCCCACCAAGCTTGACAGCTTCTGCTGGAAGCCAGACTCTGCACTCAGAAGTAGGTAGCAAAGCCAGCCCAGGCAGGAAGCCCACCCTGGGGTTTGAGGGGAGAGGCTCAAAGGCCATGTGGAAGCAGAGGACAAGCCCTCAGTGGAGACTGGCACAGGTAGGCACCTCGCCAAGGTGACTGAGTTCCAAAGCGAGTGGACAGCGCCGCTGGTGTAGTGGTATCATGCAAGATTCCCAAAGCGAGCAGACAGCGAACTCCAGGAGAAGTCGTGGCCTACGTGAGGAAAGGGATGTGTCTAGGGTCACATGGGCAAATCTAGAACTGGGACCTCTAGAAAACAGGGGAGGGGCGGAGAGAGGAGAGAGAGGATAAGGAGGGTGAGGAGCAGGGAGACCGAGAGCCTGCAGGCGGGTGGGGGGCAGGGGGCAGCCAGCCTTTCTGCACCAGGCAGCTGAAGCCACCTAAGCCCGCTGGGCTATAAATGGCTGTCACTGGCGCCAGCCCAAGCTGAACGAACGATTTTCCTGAGAACAAAAGGCGCCACTGGAGGTGCCAAATCCTGCTCTGTCTCTAAATGTCAGGAGAGCTTTTTCTAACCTGAGCCTGTCCTCCGCAGCTGCCTGCCTGGCCTGAGGCCCCGCAGAGGGACAGAAAGGGACCTGTGGGGTGGGGGCACCAGAGGGGGAGCAGAGGAGGGCATGGGAGGAGGAGGGCTCCCGGGCCAGGCCTCACAGCCTCTTCCTTCCCAGCTGTCTTCATCTTCTCCCTAGCCAGCCTGGGGTCACCCTTTTCTCCCCCTCACCCATGTTTATTCCCAAGACTGCAATCTTGACCATGGTCCACGCAGCTGGTAGTGACCCAGAGCAAGATCTTCTAGCACCATCTGTCTGCCTCTAGAAAGGGTGTCAGAGCTCTGGTGCAGGGGGTCATCCTAAGGGTGTGTGTTGGGCAGCACCCAGGCAGTCATGGCTGTGTCGGGCACCAGGGACTCCCCTGTCCCCTACCACTGCCATGACCATACCACAGATATACAGCTTTCTTGCCTGCCTTGGGCCAAAGACGGGCCTGGTTCCACTGCTGCCCCCGTGTTTCCTATCACCTGGGCTGAAAGAGGAGGTATCAGCAGAGGAATATCGAAGTCAGCCCCGACCCATCACCCTGGAAGGAAGCACTGTGCAGTGGAAGCCAGGAGCCAGCTCCCTGTTTCTCACCCTGTGATGAGAAGCCTGCACAACCCAGAGATGAATGGGGAGAAGGGTCTAGAGGCCGCCGGTCCCACAAGGCGGAGTTGTCTCCCCAGGCATGGCCCCTATGCTTGTTCATTTGTCAACAGTCACCTTCATGCACCTCCCTTGAGTTGGCTTTTTAAAGGCACAGAGACCCCTGGGGCAAGGCCAGACTCTGATCATGTCACAGTCTGGCATCTCTCCATTGTGTGGTGTGAAAGTGTTAGTCACTCAGTCGTGTCCGACTCTTTGCTATCCCATGGACCGTAGCTCACCAGGCTCCTCTGTCCATGGAATTTTCCAGGCACGAATACTGGAGTGGGTTGTCATTTCCTTCTCCAGGGGATCTTTCTGACCCAGGGATTAAACCCAGGTCTCCTGCATTGCAGGCAGATTCTTTACCATCTGAGCTCCCAGAGAAGCCCATTGTATGGTGTCCCTGACTGCAGCTCTGGCATCTCAGCAAAGCCCATCCCCACGTGCTTTTTTCTAACTTCAGACTCACGCCCCTTCCAAGGCTATGCTCCCAGGAATGCCCTACCCCCAGGTCATGCTGCCCACCCTTCTCAGTTCCTACCCACTCTCTCTCCCAGGGGCTCACAGAGGGGCCTCAGGGTGGCTCTCACTGGGAGGTCCCCAGACCACTAGCAGCAGCAGCCACCACTGGGAGGCTTGTAAGGAACCAAGTACCTGGACCTCACAGGAAATACTGAGGCTCTGGGGTGGGTGGGGCCCCACGATCTATCCCAACAAACCTCCCACCTCCATCCTGGATTCTACAGCATCCAGAGACTGAGAACCGCTTGTCCACAGCTGCATTATTTTCATATTGTTTCCCACAGAAGAGATACTCCTGGAATCAAGGGTTCTATGGTTGAGTGTGGGCAAAAAAAAAAAAAAGCCAAAGAAATTTCTTTTCTTTCCCAGCTTTCTTGAGATCAAATTGACATATATCATTGTGGAAGTTGAAGGCATATACGATGTAACAATTTGCTGTATGTATAGACTACAAAGTATAAAGAGATTTCTTAATTGCAATCCTCTTAAGACTTTAATTTGCTAAAACAAATCCTGAATCTCTAAGAGGCAACAAGGGTGTCTGCATGCATGTGTGTGTGCTCAGCCGTGTGCATCTCTTTGAGACCCCATAGACTTGTAGCCTGCCAGGAGAAGGAGATGGCAACCCATTCCAGTACTCGTGCCTGGGAAATCCTATGGACAGAGAAGGGTGTCTAGTGCTACCAATTTAATAGCTGGGGCATCTTTTTTTCCTGAGAGAGCTATATAAATGTCTCTAGAAAGCAATGTTCTGAGGGAAATCATCTGGGGACTGACTGACAGGACGACTTTGTGATGGGAGTCAGGCCCATCCCCAGACTGACAGAATCTGATCTTCCGAGGGTCAGGACGGCCAGCCTGCACTTTAACCAGCTCCCCCAGGGCTACCCACGAAGCCTGGTCCAGGCAGGACTGGGGGCAGCTGCCCACCTTCTCCATCCCTCGGTGGCCCCCTGCTGCAGCCCTCGGAGGCCAGCCTGGCCCTGTCTCAGGGCCACTGCGATTCTCAGGCAACGCCAGAGCCAGCCAAGGTCACCTGAAGGAGAGGCAGCCATGGCTTACAGAAAGCATGTTGGCTCTCACAGCCAAAGGACTGGGGCTGGGTGAGGGCTCAGCCACCTGCAGGCTGGGTGACCTGGGCCAGTCCCTAACCTCCGGTCACGGCCAGGGTCGCAGTGCAGCTCACCTCCAAGGACGTGCACGGTATCCCATCACTTCCTGGCAGCACTGGGCCATCTGTTTGTGGCACAATAGCCACGCCTGCCTCATGTCAGGGGGGCGTTGCCACCATGCAGTACCCCCTCCATCTCCCAGATCTGGAACTGCTGGGAAGGAATCTTTTGGAGCTGTTGGGCCTGACCTATTTTTTTTTTTTTTTTAATAAACTGGGGCTGTTTTCCAGCTATTAGTCACTTTTCTCCCAAGCCTCCACATATTAAAATTTTCTTCTTATATCCTCAGATATTTTGGCTGCAAGAGATGTCAGGTTAATTGGATGCTTGGCTCCTGGTTCTTCCTCCTTAATGGACTTAAACAGCAGACCTGCCATGCGCCCCAACCCCTCCCTCCCCTCCCCCTTCCTCCACCTCCCCCTCCCCAAGCCAACAGAGGCCTGTGTCTCCTTTGACTGGAAGGACGTCACCAAGCTCCTCTCTGCTTCCTTTACGGACAGATGTGCAGAAAGACCATCTCCTCCCCTGACCCTCATCTTGCCCAGAGTTGGATTAAGCCCTCATCCTGGATTTGGATCACAGCATCCACGTGGGATCTGAGCCGGGCAGGTGACTCTATGCTCAGCCAGGGTCGCCATGGAGGCAGAGGGTATCAGGAAGAAGTCACACACACACAGGGCACCTGTGGGTTCTGGTCTTCATTCTCTCTTTCCCTATTCAGGTTACGATGCAAACTCCATTTAACCTTTCTGACCTCCAGCTTCCATCCCTGTCAAATGGCAATAATTATGTGTCCTGCTTTTTGCAGGGTTTCAGTGATGACTAAAGACACCGTGTGTATAAACATTCAGAGGAGATTCTGAAGTGTGGTACAGGAGGACAAGGCGTCCATCTCCGGCCATCTGACTCTCTGCCCTGGTACTATTTCTGGATGCTCCCTGGGCCCTTCTCTGGCACTGCACGTGGTGGCTTTGGCTGCTCTGAGAGCTCTGTTGCTCTGCCTACCAGACTCCAGTCCTCACTCTCCGCACTGTCTGCTCCCTGGGCTCCGTTCTGCCCCTCCTCCCCAGAGCTTTCTGAGAACTATGCAGTTGCTGTCTTCAGGAACATGCCCATCACGGAAAGTCAGTCATTTTCTCCAGCCCCAACACCTGGTCTCTCCTGCTGCTTCTCATTCCCATGGCATCTGCTGGTCCAAAGCTACTGGTTACGTTCTGTTCCGTTTTGTTGGCAAAGGGTCTCATGCAAACTGTCTCACAACTGTGGGCATTGGGAGCTTCCCTGGTTGGCTCAGTGGTTAGGAATCCGCCTGCAATATTGGAGACGCAGGACACGCGGTTTGATCACTGGGTTGGGAAGATCCCCCTGGAGGAGGGCATGGCAACCCACTCCAGTATTCTTGTCAGGAAAATCCTAGGGACAGAGGAGCCTGGTGGATTTTAGCCTATGGGGTCGCAAAGAGTCAGACATGGCCACAGCGACTGAACACACATGCTTGTAGGTATTGAGTCTACAACCAAGAAGCAGATTCCTTCAGACCGGTAAGCAGACGTTCTGTGTCACTGTTTCTCTCTTCATACTTGGCACAGTGCTGGGGCCCCATAAAGACGTGTTGATTACAGCATCCTTGCATTCAACTGGGTCAATGCTGCCCTTCATAAATATATTATGCAAGGTTCCTTCCCACCGTGCAATCAGAGACCTTTCTTTCCCCTTGACAGGGCAGAGAGGTGGCAGGAAGAAAGACAAAACCAAGACAAATAATCACCAGAATCTGAATAATATTCAACATTCTTCAGAGGGTTCAGTAGTGCCCCAAATATCTTTACTGAGAAGTGTCCTATCTTCCGGGATTTCTAGAAGGAAATATCTTGCAAATACAGAATGCATTTGCTAAGCCCCATCATTTCATCTGTAGAGTCTACAAGTGGCTTCAAGTACAGATTCAAGTGCATTCGTTGTAGATGCTTTTCCAACAATCTCTTCACACCCAAGTGGTGCAAAGACAGAGCTGCAGATAACAGTGCCAAGGTTCAGAAGAGCTGACTCAGCCCCCGTGGAGGACTGGTCAGGACCCTGGAGCTGGCCCCTCACAGAGTCTCTGGTTCCATGATCTATCCCATACACCAATGGCTAGAGAAAAACAAGCTACAGAGTCTTAAGTCACAAAGAAAATCACAAGTTGTTATTGTTGCCATTCAGCTGCTAAGCTATGTTCAACTCTTTGAGACCCCATGGCCTGCAGCACGCCAGGCTCCCCTGTTCTCACCATCTCCCAGAGTTTGCTCAAACTCCTGTCCATTGAGTTGGTGATGCCATCCAACCATCTCGTCCTCATCTGCAAGTTGTTGGCCAAAACCAAAGCCACATCTGCTTAATCCAGATTTTCGTCTGGTTTCCATGGACTCCTCCAGACACTTTCTACCCGGTTCCTGGAAACTCATTTGCTTTAAATATTAATAAATATCTCTCCACTCAGATTCTTAGCAGAAGTGACTGACTCCTTTAATCAGAGGCTCCCAATGTGAGTATTGACTGAAAGTACAGTTGCTCCAGCTAGAAAGGGAACACTGTCAGCCACCCAATAATATCTAGATCTACTCCAAAGTGGCCTCAAATCAGCCAATGGTAGATCCCAGGAATCTGGGTTTTTCAAAGCACTCAAAGGCAATTTCGATGACCCATTTAAAAGCTGGAGAAAATATATGAAATAACAGTTTTCAAGACATTGAACACCAGGCAGTGAAAAACTAGATCTCTGAAAGACAATAAACAAGGCAAGCCTACAATGATCCAGCCTATTGCCTGGCGTGTCTGAGCTGTGCTGTGGGGAATGGGAAAATTCAGAGGCAGAGTGAAACATCTCTCCTTGGTGGAAGAGACAAAGATGGGAGTCAGGACAGCAAGGCAGCTAGTCTGAAAGGCAGAGTGCTGGAGGGTAGGAAGACTCCATAGTGAGGGGGCTTTGGAGAACTGGAGAGAGAGTCCCTCTAGTCTTCAGCCAAGGCTGACCAAATCATGTCTGTGAGGACGCTACCTGAGACCAAGAATATAACTGCAAGCAAGATAAAGGGACTGCTGGTACTTCCCTTGCAGTCCAGTGGTTGAGAGTCTGCCTTTCAATGCAAGGGTTGCAGGTTCGATCCCTGATCAGGGAACTAAGATCACATGCATTTTGGGGCAACTGAGCCGGGGCACTTCAACTAGGATGCAACACAGCCATAATTAATTAATTATTTTAAAACTTCTTTAAAAAAAAGATAAAGGGACTACTTTATGGTACTCACATAGAGCCAGGAAGAGTTCTTGTCCCTCTGGACCAGAGTGGAAAACCTCATAATACTCTGAAGAGTTTTTTTTTTTTTTTTTCCCTTCACTGATAAAAAGTTAGCCCGGTATTAAAGATCGGGATTGGGAATACATGTAAATCCATGGCTGATTCATATCAATGTATGACAAAACCCACTGGAAAAAAAAAAATAATAATAATAAAAAATAAATAAATAAATAAAGACTGCTTGAGAGTCCCTTGGAAAACAAGGAGATCAAACCAGTCAATCCTAAAGAAAATCAACCCTGAATACTCATTGAAAGGACTGATGATGAAGCTGAAACTCTGATACTTTGGCCACCTGGTGAGAAGAGCTGACTCACTAGAGAAGACCCTAATGCTGGCAAAGATTTAGCGCAGGAGGAGAAGGGGCAACGGAGAATGAGATGGTTGGATGGCATCACTGACTCAGTGGACATGAGTTTGAGCAAGCTCCGGGAGATGGTCAAGGACAGGGAAGCCTGGAGTGCTGCAGTCCATGGGGTCTCAAAGAGTCAGACATGACTTCAGTTCAGCTCAGTCGCTCAGTCATGTCCGACTGTCTGTGACCCCATGAACTGCAGCATGCCAGGCTTCCCTGTCCATCACTAACTCCTAGAGCTTGCTCAAACTCATGTCCATCAAGTCAGTGATGGCATCCAACCATTTCATCCTCTGTTGTCCCCTTCTTCCCTGGTGTCATCCATCAGGGAAGCCCAAGAATACCAGAGTCGGTAGCCTATCCCTTCTCCAGTGGATCATCCCGACCCACCAACTGAACTGTGGTCTCCTGCATTACAGGCGGATTCTTTACCAGCTGAGCCACCGGGGAAGCCCAGACACAACTTAGTGACTGAGCAACAACAGCAGTCTCCACCAAGGCCAGATGAGAATGGTGAGCCCCGATGTTAACTCACCATGTCCAGCAGTTGCAGAAAGAGCACCCACCTTGCTCCTCTGAACCAGCATCTCCACCCAGAACTCATGCATTCGTCCCCCCAGCATCCACTGTGGCCTTCTGGAGTACAGGCGTCCTGCTGTCATGATGAGGGTGGCCTGGCCAGGGCAGGGGCAGAAGCGGGGCAGCGGGCCCAGACAGAGGACAGTGACAGTCTGACCGGAGGCAGCAAGAGAAGGAGGAGGAGGTGCAAGTAAACGATGTGAACAGGGTAGAATCGGCAGGATTCTGTGACAGATTCTCTAGGGTTGGGGTCGGGGAAGTGAGTGTAGGAAGGCTGCTAAGTGTGAATCCTGACTTCCAGCCTGAGCGGAGGGGAGGATGCACTTGGAGTAGGGGAGATATGCAAGCTCAGAGGTAAACGTAGGGAGCATGGTTTGGGTTGTGTAGGACTTGAAGAGCCTGCTAAACACTGAGGAAGAGGAACATAGCCAAGAGTGCAGGTCTGGACGTCACAAGACATGGAGGAGGAAAAGGTCACCCAGGGATGGGGAGCAGGGGTCAGCGTCACTCATGGGGGAAGGAAGAAGGATCCAGGAAGTCAGAGTTGTGGGAGCAGTGGGAGGAAGGACACAGGAGTCCGAACAGCAGAGAGCATCAGGGAAAACAGAAGACCAACGGCATCTGATGCCATGGCCATCGATTGATCAGGGAGATTAGAGGCCATTGCAGCTGGTAACAAGGGGGTCTCCAAGGCTTGTGGTAAGAAAATGTCAGAGGAGGATGATGGCAGGGCTGGCTGTGGCATTCTCCCTCCTTCAGGCCCCCAGCCTGGCACTCGGCCGCTGGCACCAGCCAGGGTACCAAAGAAACACAACATCCTGGCTCTGCCTGGATCCTGGGAGATAAGCCAGGTCCCAGCACTTCAGAAATAATGGTCCAGCAGTGCACACTGGGGAAGACAAAGAGGCACGGCACTAACAGACTGGAGACTCAAACCTTCTCTTTCTTCTCCTCCATCCTGTACTCGTTCACAACAGGCTAGACCCATGGCGCATCAAGTGTCTGGGGGTTAAGGCGCAGCTGCTCGAGAATGGAATCGCTCCAAGATCCAGGCCCGCAGAGTCCAGAGCCAAGAAGCTGAGGCTGCCTCCCCCAGAGCCACCTGAACTGTGAGCCCTTCACATATCTCAGACTTTATTTTCTTGGGCTCCAAAATCACTGTGGACAGTGACTGCAGCCATGAAATTAAAAGACAATTTCTCCTTGGAAGAAAAACTGTGACAAACCTAGACAGCATATTCAAAAGCAGAGACAACACTTTGTTGACAAAGGTCTGTATAGTCAAAGCTATGATTTTTCCAGTAGTCATGTACAGATGTGAGGGTTGGACCATAAAGAAGGCTGAGCTCCTAAGAACTAATGCTTTTGAACTGTGGGGCTGGAGAAGACTCTTGAGTCCCTTGGACATCAAACCAGTCAATTCTAAAGAAAATCGACCCTGAATATTCACTGGAAGGACTGACGCTGAAGCTCCAATACTTTGGTCACCTGATGCGAAGAGCTGATTCATTGGAAAAGACCCTGATGCTGGGAAAAATTGAGGGCAGGAGGAGAAGAGGGCAACAGAGGATGAGATGGTTGGATGGCATCCCTGACTCAATGGACATGAGTTAGAGTAAACTCTGTGCTGCAGTCTATTGGGTCACAAAGAGTCAGACATGAACAACAACAGCAACACATCTCTCCTGCCTGAAAAAGAAATAGCCGTGGCTCTCAGCAGTGCAGAAGCCCCAGCCTGGGGAAGGGAGGCAGCTAAGCCAGCAGGCGGGGAGCAGAAGAGGAGGCAGAGGTTTCCAGAAGGTTTGCTCCCCAGCCTGGATAAACACCTCCCTATCACCCTTTGTTCAAGTCAGGACCCTAGGAGAGGTCAGCTCCCCACCAAGCCCAGACTGGCGGCACATTTTCCCTTCCTCCCAAACCTCCACTTTCTGCGCCACCTGCCACCGAGAGGGGAAAACATCTCTCGTGTTCAGAGCACGAGTCCAGCACGCGTGGGCACGTCTGGAAGGGGAGCCACGTGGAGCACGGCGATGAGCTGTCTCCATCTCCGCTGACAACCCAGTAAAGGGGAAACGAATACAAAGTTGCCCTGGGAGGCGCCTGGGGCAGCGGGGGAACCACAGCAAGGTTCATGACTTGCATAAAACACGCCCCCGCCTTTCCAAAGGTGCTCAAGATCTGGTCTCCATCTGGTTCAGGGGTTCCCCGAATCCCCACGGACAGAGGAGCCTGGTGGGCTACAGCCCACAGGGTTGCAGCGTTGGACACGACTGAAGTGACTTAGCACGCACACATCAGGTGGGATAGACGAGGATCAACTCGGGCATTTTTCACACGGGCGACTGAGAGGCAGAGGGCAGACAGCACCAGAGTCAGGGCCTCGGGCTTCTGGGCTCTTTCCACGCTACCTGGTACCCACCTAGGACCCGAGGAAACAGAGGGAAAGATACAGGAAGGCTGGGGCCAAGCCTCCTTGGGGCTTAGGATGAAGCCCAACTACCTGGACTAGGGCACACGCAGTACCTTCCAGAGGCGGGGTGGGGCCAGAGCTCTGGGCTCTGATGCTGAAGCAGAGCCACAAGAAGCAAGGGAGGTGGGCACAGGCTTGGCCGAGCATCAGGGAAGCCTCCAGTAAAACCATCAGAGCTGCCCTTGTGGACAGAACCCCAGGGCCCGACTGTATCGGCAGCCCAGTCCGCTGGTTTGGCTTTCTTTCCCTCCTGGAGTTGGGAGCATCTTATTGTTAACTTTATAAATAGAAGAGTAAGTGACAGTGCCAGTTTAAGACAACCATGAGTAAAGGAGACTCAGGAGAAGCTGGACAAGAAGTCACATTCCCCTGCAGAGTGCCAGCCCTTAAGCCAGAGCCTGGGGCTCCCGAGAGGCTGGGGCTGGGAGCCAGAGCCTCAGGGCAGTTCAGACCCCTGGTCTGGGCACAGCCACCCACTCGCCACCACAGCTGCTGCTCACATCAGCCAATGATGAGCATCAGGCCCAGTGGGGAAAAAATACACCGGCTGATGCAAACTTCCAACATCTGATGCAAACTGTGGTGTTGGAGAAGACTCTTGAGAGTCCCATGGACTGCAAAGATATCGAACCAGTCCACCCTAAAGGAAATCAGTCCTGAATTTTCATTGGAAGGACTGATGCTGAAGTTGAAACTCCAATACATTGGCCACCTGATGCTGAAGCTGAAACTCCAATACTTTGGCCATCTGATGCGAAGAGCTGACTCATTTGAAAAGATCCTGGTGCTGGGAAAGATTGAAGGCAGGAGGAGAAGGGGACGACAGAGGATGAGATGGCTCAATGGCATCACCGACTCAATGGACATGAGTTTGAGTAAACTCTGGGTGTTGGCGATGGATAGGGAGGCCTGTTGTGCTGCAGTCCACGGGGTCGCAAAGAGTCGGACATGACTGAGCAACTGAACTGAACTGAACTAATGCAAACCTTCAAATCTAGTGCTTCCAGTGAGGTTTTTCAGGGGGGCTTCATGGTCTCTCTGCCTCCTCCTCCCACCGCAGAAGTGCAGGGAATTCCCACAACCCAGGCACAGCCCTGACCTCCCCCAGCCCTTTCTGAGACTTAAGGCTTGCCTGTTCAGGAGGGTATTAAACATATCCCCTCCCAGGTGGCTCAGTGGTAAAGAATCCGCCTGCAGTGCAGGATAGGCAGAAAATGCAGGTTCGATCCCTGGGTCAGGAAGATCCCCTGGAGGAGGGGCAGGGCAACCCACTCCAGTGTTCTTGTGTAGAGAATTTCACAGACAAAGGAGTCTGATGGGCTACAGTCCATGGGATTGCAAAGAATAAGACAGGACAAGTGACTGAGTACGCACTCACTTGCTTATCTGAAAATCTCTTCCCCAGTTTGCACGACTGTCCCCTTCTCTCTGCAATCCTGCCTTTGCTGCTTGGCAGTGAATATCTTTCTGGGGCAGCTTACCTGTAACCTTTCTTTGGGTTGGGGGGATGATGACTATGACCTCCTCTTTAGGGGTTGCCGTGAGACTGACTGACAGTCCCAACCAGTGTAAAAGGAAGGGGGCCATAATTTAAATACCAGCATCCATAGAACAGGCTTCCCTGGTGGCTCAGTCAGTAAAGAATCTGCCTGCAATGCAGGAGATCTGAGTTGGATCCCTGGGTCTGGAAGATCCCCTGGAGAAGAAAACGGCAACCCACTCCAGTATTCTTGCCTAGAGAATCCCATGGACAGAAGAGCCTGGAAGCCTGCAGTCCGTAGTGCTGCAACAGTCAGATGCAACTTATCAACTGAACCACCACCACCATCCATATAACACTGTCCATGCGGGAAAAGTACGTGTCACAGTGATCATTCATAGGACAAAAGGTTTCTAACCTCTAACAGGCATCAGCCCCTATGCTGGGTGCTGGGATCCAATGGTGAACAGCACAGACGGAGCCCCTGCCTTCACAAAGCTTATGGTGGACTTGTCGGTGAGGAAGTCAGCCAATGAGTACAGAGTGCTACGCACTGCGACCAAGAATGCATGGGTAGCATCACATGGTGGAGAGTGGGGAGAGCTAAGTCTGACTTAAATGAGGGAGTGGAATCAGGGAAGGCTTCCTGGAAGAGGTGGCATCTAAGGTGAGATCTGAAGAAAGAGTGATGAAGGAAGGTGATGAGGGGAGGGAGGGAGGTGAGGGTAGTTGGAGTAGAGGGGAAGGACATCAGAGAACAGCGCTCTGGGGCATGAGCTTGCAGAGTCGTCTAAGTCCTGGCAAGGAGGTGGGACCTTCTGCAGTGATAATGGAAAAGCCATTGAAGGTGTTTGAGGAGAGGAGTAGCGCAGTCAGGCTGCCACTTCAGAATGCGGGTTCATGCTGCTATGAGGACAGACCAAAGCCAGGGGCTGCTGACGGTGGGGTGGGATGCGCACCCAGGAGCAGATGCAGAGATTCAGGCAAGAGAAGGGCGACTTGCCCAGGATGGCCAAAGTGGCATCTGAAAGAGGAGGACAAAGTCAGGGCAGAGGACAAGCCAAGGAGACGCAGAATCACTGGAATCGCTGGGGAGACGGGACTGGAGGCTTGTTCCTCGGGTGACTTCACACCCCAAGATGAGGACCAGGAAGAGGGGGCAGATGTGGGAAGAGATGATGCTCCTGAGGGGCCCTGTGAATCTGAGGTCCCCGAGAGGCACCGGGGTGGGTGCGTCCGGGGGGTAGCCAGACAGAATGGTCCAACCAGAAGCACCAGCATATTGGAGAGAGGACGTGAGGGGGTCTGGAGGTGGTGTGTAGAACAAGACGGGAAGGCCACCCACCCCTCACCGGAGGAAAACAGCATCCGAGTTCCATAACAAAGGTCGTGCATTGGCTGCAAAGCCGGGACTGTGGACCTCCCTGCCCCTGACACTCAGATCCCTCTCTATGATGTCTCCTCCCTGGAATCTTGTGACCCACGTACAACACTCCCCACCACCCTGGGTCACCATCCCCTGACTCTTTCTCAGAGCTCCAGGCCAGTGGTGAAGTGTGTACCTCGTGTGTGTTACCTGCAAGGAACTACAAACCATGAGCCGTAAGTTCGTAAGCGCGGGGGCATGTGCTTCTACAGATGCCGGTCCATACCCCGCCCCGCTACCTGGATGACATGGTTCACACCCACTCTGCACTGAAATCCGAAAGGACGCTTCATGCTTTGAACTGTAAATCTTCCCCTAAAAGCAAAACAAAAGCTGAGCAAATAAACTCAGAGTTACTACAGCGGGGGGGGGGGGGGGGGGGGCGGAGAAAACATGTGTCACGTTTCTTTTTTCCTGTCTTGTGATCATATTTAACCCTTGTTTGTGGACTGTGACGTGGGTTTTAATCCCGCAGGGATGAAGATGAGACTCAAACTCGAGGCTGCCTCCAAAACCCTCCCCACCTGCATCCTGGGACTGCAGCTTTCATTCTGGAAAGCGGGGAGCAGAGAGACTTTCCAAGAGAAGGAAGTTGGCTGGTGTACATGTGACGCACAGGTTTATCTCCTTTATTCATTCAATAAATATTCATCAGTTCCGCACTCGGTACCTGAAGGCGAGAGTTGAACTAATGTGCATTAATAGAGAACATCCCTTAATTAGGAGCCCATTTATGCTGGTGATGGACTGCAATCATTTTCTGGGGATCCTCTGATTGTGCGTCCTTGGAGAGCGGCTGTCATAACTGCCTGTCAGGGGGCGATCAAGCCCTTGGATGTCACAGGCTTGTGGGAATTGCAGCCTTTCATTTCCTGGCAGCCCCAGCCGTGAAGGGCCACCCCTTTCCCTCCCTCCAGCTAACAAGAGAGGATTCTTCACAACAGAGCTGCAGGTCAGGCCCTGACGGAGGCGTCTGCTAATCGCTGCTCCCTTTAGAGTGGTCTGCTCTTGGCAGTACCACCCTACGGTCAAACCTCACCCCTGGTGAATACGCTCTCCTGGGCCCATGGACAAGAGGGCAGTGTGTTTAAATCGGTAATTAACACCCAACGTGAGGAGGGAGACTGGGCCACACCTCTGTCCTCCCTCCCCTTCCGCCAGGCCTCAGTTTCCCTCTAGGGAATGTGGGGAGGGGAGCACGATCAAGCCACTGACCAGTAGGAGTCGCTCTCGTCCCAGGAGCAGGGTTTGAGGGGGTCCCAGAGGAGGCTGAGAGGTCTGCAGTGGGTGCCCATTGCTCCCCCCTTCTCTCCATCTCTAGGGGCTCCATGAGATTTTGTTTTCATGCTCTGGGTCTTGCGGACACCAGAGCCCTGGACCCCAGCATTAAGTGTGCATGTGGAGTGGGGTAGCTAGGGCAGCCTGCGGGGCATGGAGGACCCCATCCCTCTTGAGAACGTTTGAATCGGTGAGTCCGTCACATCAGCAGGAGACAGCTTTTATTCATCTGTGTGTCCCCCTGCTCCTTCGAGACAATGCTGGAGAAGCTGGGATGATAAATCAGAGCTTGTCTTGAGCATCCCCCCGTGTGCCAATGTGAGCTTTACGTGAAGTCACTTGTTTAATCCTTGTAACAGCTTCATGGGAAAAAGTGCTACCACCACGTCATGGATGATTAAACTGGGCACAGGTGATGGTGTAACATGTGCATGCCTGGGGCCCAACCAGGCCGAGGTCTGCACCCGGGCATGAACCCCAGGGCCTGTGCCCTGAACCTCCACACAATACTGCCTCAGGCCCAAAAGCCAGTGACCCATGTGGCTTAATTGTTTGGAAGGTGCCCACAAAGTCTTCACCCCTCCAGTCCTCCAGAATAGCCCTTCATGGAAGCTGGCAGTGGGCTCACGATGCTACCACCACAATAAGTCTCTGGCTACAGGAGAAGAGGATGACAGAGGATGAGATGGTTGGATGGCATTACCGCCTCTATGGACATGAGTTTGAGCAGGCTCCAGGAATTGGTGATGGACAGGGAAGCCTGGTTTTCTGCAGTCCATGGAGCTGCAAAGAGTCAGACACGGCTGAGTGACTGAACTACTGCTAAGCCAGACTCCTGGGAGGACCAGTGGATTGAACACAGGGAGCCAGGTACAGGCTGGAAGGCTCCACCCTCTTCCACCCATGGATGTCTCTCAGTTCCTTCCAGCCCTCTGGTGCTGAGAGCTAGTGTGGAGCAAAAGTGAGGACAAACTTCCTGCTGGGATGGGGTTAAAGAGGGGAGAGAGGCCCCCATCAATAGCAGAGCCCCCGGCTCGGGAGCAACTCCATTCTGCTACTTAGGGCCCTACGAGTTTTGTCAAGATACCCAACCACTGTGTTTCCATTTCTTCAATTACAACACAGGAATAAGAAGAGTTGTTTTGCAATTTGTGTAAACTAAACAAGGCAATACATATGAAGCACTGAACACCATGTCCAGCACAAAATACAGACATGAACATGGCAGCTCTTGCTATAATTTTGCTGCTACTCAAGGAAAGGGGGCCCGGCCAAGGTGCTGGGGAGATGGTGGGGGAGGTGGACAGTGGGTGGACAGGAGAAGAGAGACCACCTCCACTGATTTTGTATTTTGAGCCCTGTTCATTGTCATCTGCAAGTCACTCTCTACTCAGGCCTATGATATGTTGGCTGAGGTCATGGGTTGAGTCGTCCCCCCAAAAGATGTACTGAAGCCCTAGCCACTGTCAGGGCTTCCCAGGTGGCTCAGTGGTAAAGAGGCATGCAAGAGACTAGGGTTCAATCCCTGGGTTGGGAAGATGGACGATCCCCAGGAGAAGGAATGACAACCCACTACAGTATTCCTGCCTGGGAAATCCTATGGACAGAGAAGCCTGGTGGGGCTACAGTCCACAGGATCACAGAGAGTGGGACATGACTGAGCGACTAAACAACAACCCCTGTGACCTGTGAATTTGACCTCGTTCGTAAACAATGCAATCGAGTTAAGACGAGGCCATACCTGACAAGGTGGGCTCTGGTTCAATATGACTTGGTGTCCCTAGAAGAAGAGATACAGACACACAGGGAGAGGGCCAGGTGGAGATGAAGGCAGAGAGGTAGTGCTGCATCTACCAACCACCGCACAGCTGACAACCACCAGAAGCAAAGAAGTCAGCAAACACAACCCCGTAAGAACCTCCGGTAGGAACCCCACCCTGCAGACGCCTGGATTTCAGGACATCTGGCCTCTGGAACAGGGAGGCAATAAATTTCTGTTGTTGAAGCCGCCAGTCTGTGGTATTTTGTTGCAAGAGCCTAAAACAATGAAATAAAGCTACAAAGATAAATTTTTTAAAAAAGTTCCTGTCCTGAAGTCTCTGCTATTCACTTCATGCCAAGAAAGAAGCTGGATAAACGTTCAGATTTAACGATGATCAGACAATGGCCTTCGGTCTAACTTTCAAAAATGTATACTTTGTTAGTCAAGAGCTTTTCCTGGCCCACTGGCAAGGATTTTGGGCTCAGGGGCATCACGGAACAAGGACTGTCCTGGCCACAGGTCCCCACCACCCCGGGGCACAGCAGTGAGAACCATGAAAGCAGGAGAGCAAAGTCTTTTCTTCAGCTTTTCTTCGACTTCTTCCCAATCCACCATTCATGGTTTCTCCAGTTAATTTCTTCTCTTCATATTTGTTTTGAGTATCTACTCTGGTCCTCCTGCTGCCTTCACAGCCCCACAGGGTGGAGAAACCACAGGTCTCAGTGGCTAGAAAACCAGAGTTTGGGTTCCATCACTTACTCCCCGTGGGATCTTGGGCAAGTCACACTAACTTTCTGCGCTTTGGTTTCTTCATCTGCCCCATGGGAATAGGATGTAACTTGCTGTGTTACGTATGGTGTAAGGATGGAGCCTAGGTATGCACGAATGTAATATAGGATGGCACCCCTTACATGAGACAATAGATGCCAAAGCATTTGGAGGGTCATATGAAAGGGAGAGATATCTCATTATGCACAATTCCTAGATCTTACATAGGGTAACAACTAGTTTTTAGTATTCCGTATCAGCATACACCAGAAAATTAGTGCCAAATATAAAAAGCAATCAATTAGAGGCTAAAGAAGGTGGAAATGGTGTTGACTTAGGAGGAGATATGGTATCGACACCAACACTGAGGAACTCTGGTGTTGGAAAAGTTTTCCCGCCTCTTAAATAACTTAAAGTTCCCATCCGGCTCTAAGAGTCCATGACTTTATGAAAATGTATATGTTGAGCTATTTTCTTGTATAAAATTACATTTTAAAAAGAAATCCTTACAGACTTCCCTGGCAATCCAGTGGTTAAGAATCCACCTGCCAATGCAGGGGACATGGGTTCAATCCCTGGTCCGGGAAAATTCCATATGCTGTGAGGCTACTAAGCCTGTGCTCCACAACTATTGAGCCCACTGTCCAGAGCCCAGGAGCCACAACTACTGAAGCCGGCATGCTCTAGAGCCGCGCACACATCTGCCACTGCAGTGAGCAGCCCGCACACTGCAAACAGAGAAAGCCCTCGTGGAGCAACAAAGACCCAGTGCAGTCAAAAATAAAAATGAGTTAAAAAAAAAAATGATTGTTACTTATGGGTCACCTGTTACAAATCTGGGGAAAGTTGTGATGCCTGAGGGACTTCTAATAACAAAATAGAAAAGCCTTTTGGTGTGTGGAACATCCAACCATCTGGGTACCCCTGGAGGGGTATATCTTCTCAACCCCACCTCTCCTGGCTAGTCCAGAATTTCAGAGGAAGGGGTTGGCATCACTCAGAACAGAGTTTAGTAGAGAGGGTAACAGCCCTCATGCAGCCCCAAATGCAAAGGCAACCAGACAGTCTTTAATCTCCTTTTAGAACAGAATAAGCCAAAGTGACTCCCATGGCAATGAAGAGGTGGAGCTCAGACCTAAGAACTTCCTGACTGAAAATGCACAAGGAGTTTGGGGAAGCTGCCTTCTCTGAAGCTCTGTAACTAGCAACCAAGGGGCCAACTGCATCGTGGGTGCAGGAGATGGGCTCAGGATGGTCCTTGCTGCCCGAGCTTCCTCTCCTCTGGCCAAATCTGTGCACGACTGGACAGCAATGCCTGCCCTTTACACAATACCACCATCCACTTCCAGTTACCTTGGCAGCTCACATCTCGCAACGCTGCCCATCCTTCCCCTGCTGGCACAGGAGAAGCCAAGGTGTAAGTGCTGTTTTTACAGATTTTTTGCATGTTCTACGCTGGAATGTGATAATCACTTCACATCGCAGTTAGCACAGAGGAGGAAATGAAAACCGCTCCTGAATCAGAGACAGGAGTGTGGTTTCACCCTCTCTGACAGCCAAAAGCCAAATGGAGGACTCTCCCAAGAGCCAAATTTCCCAGGAGGAAAACAAAACAAAACAAAACAAACGTGGGTATCTTCTTAATTCTCCTGAGTTCAGTTCAGGACTAAAATCCGTGTTTGATGAGGGAGGAGAAATGCATGCAGACCATGGTTTTGGGGACCATTTCAGCTGGAGAAACGAGGGCAGGGGTGAGTCCATCCTGTTGGCACTTTCCCGGCGAGGCTCCTAAAAGCTGACGGCTTGACGGTGATTGCGAAGGCCTCTGGAGCTCACGAGGCTCTAAACCCTTTGCATGAATTAATTCATTCAATCATTGCAACAGCTTTACGAGGCCCAGAGAGGTTAGGGGCGCCTTGTTCATCATAACAACACATCTACTGAGTTCAGAGTAAAAGCCAGGCAGTCTGGCTCCAGAGCCCCATGCTAGTTAGAAAGAGACACAATGTGGATCCCAGAGAAGTGTACTTGGATCCTACCAACTCTTGTCCTCTTCCTCCTCCTCATCCTCTCACTTTTGTGCTATAGGACCACCACACACTTAAGCGAGAAACCCCGAGAAGAGGGATCCATCAGCCAAAACCACCAACTGGCCCCACATCAGAATTCAGCCCCAGTCTCCCCGTAACTCACAGGAGCAGCACCCATTGGTACCCCAACCCCAGTGCCCCAACCCATAAATATTCTCTCTCTCCTTGGACCAGTAAGTCAAGATGACATTCAAAAACTAGTCTCCAAAATGACTCCTTTGCTAAAACTGTTTTCACACCCATGGAGGCTTCCCTTTGAGGTGCTTAAACCCCAGTCGGGGAAGCCGGCACCATAAATAATGCATCAGGCTTTCACCAAGAACTGGTAAAGCAAGCTGCAGCTCCAAAGCGTCCACCATCGCCCACGGCTCCTAATTGGGCATTGTGATTAATCCATTTATTTGCTATTCAGACGAACACCCCATAGGAAGAGTCAGTCATTACCAACTATTAAGTAGGAACACGGGTAACCAAATGTACCCTGGCTTGGAGCTTTGCAGCACCTTAATTCCCAGAATCTCCTCTCATTTTGTGTTTTCCAAGTCCACAAGAACCTAAGCACAAACGTGGGAGATAGGAGGCCCAGTTTGCACAAAGTGATTAAGACCCAGAAGGCTCACAAATTTATTCATAATCCTATGAATCAGTCAACATTTGTCAACGATTTTAATTTACTCTGCGTCAGGCCCAGTGTCAGAACAGGGTAGACCTGCTCCCCACACCCCAAAAGTTCTTTATCCAACTGGAAGTGACGTCGCCCCGTCGTGTCTGACTCTTTGCCACCCCATCAACTGTAGCCTATCACGCTCCTCCGTCCATGGGATTTTTCCAGGCAAGAGTACTGGAATGGGTTGCCATTTCCTTCTCCAATCCAATTGGAGAAACAGATATATAAAAATGCAATTATCTTGTAGCAGGGAAAGTGAGAGATAGGTATTAGGAGCACAAAAGAAGGAGAGGAACACTCCATCTCCATAGGGATGCAGGATACATGGAAGAGCTATTTAAATCCGTTTAAATGGAAGGCTGCACAGAGGAAGTGACCTTTGTGTGGAGTCCTGCAGGTTGAGGAAGATTCCCCCCACCACCCCCAGAGAGAAAGAGGGGGAAAGAGAAGCCCAGGTAGAGGAACCAGGATGTGCAAAGGCATTCAGGCATGAAGTTGGTGTTTGCAGAGAACTGCATGGGGCAGGTATGGAAGGGTTAAGGACATCAAGCTTTATCCTGTCCTAAAGGGAACAGGGTGACATGGTAAGTTTTGACAACGCTGTCTGCTCTTGAGCAGATCTGTGCTTCTGAAAGCCCATCGAACAGTGATGACGAGGCTGGACTAGAGAAGAGGACAACGGGAAAGTGCCTGCTGCCTGAGTGAGGGTGGCGGCCTCGCAAGCACGGTGGGCTGAAGAAGAGACTCTGATGGACACTCTAGGAGGTTCTGAAGGCACGTGTGGAGCAGGGGAGAGGGAGAAGAGGCTGCCAGGAGGGGATGCCTGGGGGTTGATGCCCTCAGCTGAGGAGGAGAAGCGCCCCTGAGGGAGGGAGCTGGAGAAAGTGGCAACAAGGTTGGCTATGCACCCCCCAAGCTGCACCCAGAATACCCTCGGCCCCAGTTCCAAACCTGTCTGGTCAAGGGAGGCTCTGCTCATAGATAGTTTTATTCCCCACTCTCCTTCCTGCATAACGATTAGCATAGTTCTCCCTACCTTTACCTTGTGAGTGATTACTTGCTCCCTGTCCTCCTTGCCTGTCCCAACACAGCATCTCTTCCTTCCTAAACATCCTCTCTCCCCATCCTCTTGCCTGCTCCCATCCACACATGACATTGTTTTAGAAGTAGCCATGTAGGGACTTCCCTGGTAGTCCAGTGGTTAAGACTCTATACTTCCATTGTGGGGGGCGGGGGGGGTGGGTTCGATCCCTGGTTGGGGAACTAAGATCCATATGCTGCATGGTGCAGTCGAAAGAAGAATTGAGGTAGTAGTATAGGGCAAAGGGCAACGAGCCAGAAGTAGGGGCAGTCTGTGCTCCAAGGCTGTCCTAGCCGGTCAGGTAACATTTCGAACTTGCTGGACCTCTCTGCCTCAGCATCCTCATCTGTAAAATGGGGCTAAGCAATGAATTCTAACCTTCTCCAATCTCACAGGATTATGGTGAGGATAAAATGAGATAAAGTGCTTGCAAACCACACCAACAAAAGTCAGGAAAAGGTGCTACCGAAAGATCTGGATCAGCCGGCACTCCTGTCCACCAAACTGAGTTCCTTGAGGGCAGTGGCCCAGTGTCTTTATCTTTGGGTCACGGGAACCTAATTATTCCTGGCACAGAGTCAGTATTTGATAAAGATATGCTGAATTGAGAACAAGGAGAGCTACCACCATAGACACACACACATACAGCCCAAGGCATCCTTGCCTCTCTCTCACCATAAATGCAGGCAAACCCACAGCACCCGACTTTTGGAAGTACTGCTCTAGTCCTGGCTCATTCCAAAAACAGGCAGTTCCTGGAAGAAAACCAAGCGATTGTCACGCTGCCTGGATGCCTCCACCGGGGCACGTTGGCCCAAGTCTGAATTCCTCCCTTTCTCCAGGAAGCTGCGAGGAACTGAACCCCAGACTCACTCCCCGCCCCGGGAGCCCCAGCTGGATCTGCCCCTCCCCCTGTGTGCCAGGCGTGCGACGTGGGGTTTTTTTTTTTTTTTCCCCCTTGCAGGAGCTCGGCCGCCTCTACTGCTGTTTTCATTGATGCCTTGAGCAGAGCTGGCATGTGCAACCGCCGAGAAGGGGGAGCATTGGAGCTGCGGGGGAAGCAAGTAAAAATAGCCTGGCGCGCGCACACGCGGCGCTCTGCCTGCTCCGGACGCCTTGAACCTTGGCCGAGGTGGGGAGCTCACCACAGCGAGCTCACTGCGGACGCTGGCCGGGGTCTGTGCCCGCACCCCGCGGGCAACAACAACAAGAGTGCGGGGGCCAGAGACCCGTGAAAACTTTTTTTTTTTTGGGGCTGCGGGCCGGGAAAAGCTGTTCCTTGCTGCCCGTGCTCCAGCCACATGGCTGCAGGGACTGCTACGTGCCCGCTGGGCCAACGGATTACAGAAGTGCGGCCTTGACTCGCAGCTATTTTTAGAAACCACTTCTGCGGGTGGGCGATCGCAGCGAGGAGGGCGAGGGGTTCAGTACAGGCGAGCTCTCTGCGTCGCGCTGCACAGCATCCTAAATGCCCGCTCGCCGGTGGGGGACCGGGAGGGGCCCCGCACGCGCTGGCTTCGCCCTAACTCAAGGAGACACTGTAGCTCCTGGACGCCTTACTGCTCTCCCCCGGAGCATTTTTTGTTTCGAAATCGACAGGATGCGTGCTGCTTCTAGTTTCTCGGAGAACGAGGGTTTATAAAAGCTTTGCTGCCTCCGCGGTGGGGTAGAGGGTTAGCTGCAGTTCAGACCTGGAGGGAAGACGGTTGGGAAGGGTCTCTGCCGCTCTGGGCATCCCACGGACGGAGGGACAATCCCCGCGCGCCACACCTCCGTCCCCGCCCCACGCTGCATATGGGCAACCATCTGTGAAAGGCACGGCAGCCCCACCAGACACCCGGCTATTAATAGAGCCCGGGAGTTTGTTCTCTGTCTTTTTCCTGCCACCGAGTAAGGGATGATCTTCACACACACACACACACACACACACACACACACACACACACACACCCCACTCCGCCCCCGCCCCGTCGCACCGTTCCTCCAGGAAGGTAAGGGGGCTGCCCACGCGGATCCCCTGCGTGACTACAGGTGCCCGGAGCCTACGGGTTGAGCCAGGGGTCATGACAGCAGAGTCAGAGCGAGGGCAGGAAACCCAGCCTTTGGTCGGTTTCGGGACGCTGGGCTCTTGGCGGCTCCGAGCCAACTCGAGAGTCGAGAAAGGGCAGCTGCCGGGTTGCCGGAGGCGGGGGGCCAGAGCGCAACTTGCGGAGCTCCCACGACCTCCTCCTCCAAGCTGCTGCGGCGCGGCGCGCAGCCCCCACCGCGCGCGCGGGCTCGGCTGCGGCAGGCGCGGGCGCTGTCCGCGGTCCTGAAGGTGGCGGCGGCCCGAGCTCCCTCCCCGGGTTAGTGCCCCCCGAGGTGGCTCGTAGGTCCCGGGTTGCGGACCTCTCCCCCGTCCGGGTCTGGGCGCCAAGGTCTGTCGGCGGTGCCCCTGCCCCACCCCGGCGCGGCTCGGCACCCCCGAGGCCCAAAGCTCTCCGCGGTACCGCGGGGACCAAAAGCGCGAGCTTGAAGGGTGACGGCCCGGAGGGACGGTCCAGGCCCTGCAGGGAAACGACCTGGTCCCTGGGTCGCCCATCCCGGCTCGGCACGGTCCGCCACTCTGGAGCCCTAACGGAACCCAGAGGAGAGGGCAGGGGAGCGCGGCCGCCCAGGGCTTGGGACTCGGGGTTGGGGGGTGGGGGCGGGCGCGAGCGAGCAGCGGGTGGCAGGAGAGGGAGATGGGGTAAGAGCGACTCTTTTGCATTTTTCAAGAGGGAGGGGTCCAGAGACAGGCACCGTCTTTCCCCCACCCAGCACACACACACACCACGCACACACACACAGACGCGCAAGCGGCCGGCTGGAGCAAGCGGGATGGAGCTGAGAAAGTTTGGCACCGGGAGCGGCGCGGCGCGCGCGGGGGTCTGGGCGGCCGCGGGGTGGCCCGGCGGCCGCGGGGTGGCCGGGCCGGCCTCTGGCCTCCTTACCTCGGTGCTCTCGGCCGCGTTCTCCGCCATCTTCCTCCTTAGGAGCAAGCAGCGGGAGGAATGTTTCATGCCCATAAGAGCCAGCGAGGGTTTGGTGGCACAGTGATGGGAGAAAGAGAGAGCGGGTGTCGCTTTAAAAGAGAGAGAGAAAGAGAGAGAATGGGAGGGAAAAAAAAAAAAAAGCCCAACCCAGCCCCTCTGCCGGAGCGTCGGCCGGTACCATCAACGGCGGTAGGGTCTTCCCTGCCGAGTCCACTTTGTTTTATTCTCCTCGGAGTCCAGTCCTTCGCACAGATCCGAGCGGCTCAGGCGCCCGCGACCCCCTCCCCGCCCCTCTCCGGCCGCGCTGCGGGCCCGGCAGGCGGGAGCAGCCCCCGAAGGCTCCGCGGCGGCGGCGGCGGCGCCTCGCCGGCTGCTCTGCTCGCAAAGTCCGGCCGGCCGAGGCAGCCGGCAACTCCTCTCAACTTCTGCCGATCGGCGGGCGAAGCCACACGCTCCCTGCGCGTCCCTCCCGGGGGCTGAGCCGGTGAGTGGGGGCGGGGAGAAGGCTGGGCCGGGCGGGCGGTGGCTGGGCGCAGACCGAGGGCTCCCGCGCCCCGGGGCCGCCCCCTCCCCCGGGCTCCGGGGGTCTCTGGGCCGCCTCCGCTGCCCGTCGCCGTAGACAACTTGCAGGGGGTGGGGTGGAGGGGAGCGAGGGCTGCGCGGACGCGGCTGGGCCGCGCTCGAGGCTCGGGGAAGGCAGGCGCGCCGGAGCTGGGCGCTGGCAGGTCCTCAGCCCCGGTGTGCGTCCTCCCCGCCCCCCAGGACCGATGCTGGGCAAGGCTGGGCCACGGTCGCCTCACCCCCACCCCACCCCATCCCACCCCCTCTCCTGCTCCGCTGCCAATTCCTGGATGCTTCCTTGGCGTTTGGGGTTTGGGGAGCAAAGGGGTGGCTGTCTGGATGAGGGAGGGTCCTTAACTCCTTCAACTCTAGGGCCAAGTGTGGCATCACCATCCTTTTTTTCTCCCACTCTGCCTCTCCTAGGGCTTGGGGCCCCCAGCCTCGCTGGGAAGGTGGGGCGAAGGTTCAGCCAGAAGTGGCTTGGAAAAGAGGGTGGGAGGAAGTCAAGTGGGTGACCTGCAGCCGACCTCCCCCTCCCCCAACCCCAGTCTTCCCTGGCAGTCCCCTGCCCACACATCTCTCTTCTCCCTCCTCACCCCTCCCCCAGCATCACCAGATTTTGAAGTCCCTTTTATGGGAGAGAAGGAGGATGTCACGTACCCATTAGGATTCTCTTGATCCTTTTTTAAGGGAGTTTGGGCGGTAGCAGGGGGTGTGAATTTTTATACAATGCATTCCTGTCTTCACTTTGAGAGCTTCTTTTTCTCTTAGTGGCCATCTGTCAGGCTGGTGGGAAACAGAGCCGGGCTGGGGGGGCGGGTGGGGGGCATTCTGTGTCTCCCATTCCAACAGGCCAACTTGGGGCTGACTCCTTCAAAGACAGCTGCACTTTTAAAGCTTTCACTTCACAAGTCAAGGGCAGGGACCCAAAAGGGGCTCCTTGGTCCTCCTGGTGCTCTACACTTCACCCCCACGCTGGCCCAGGGAGAGCAGTCCTGCATGCATGCCCGGGTGTTTTTTCAGCATCACCTTTGACAGCTGGGAGGCGTGAGCCTGATTGTCCTCAACTAACCCCAGCATCCATTGAAGAAATGGGCCAGAAACTAAAGAGGTTTCCATCACCTGGTCCTGGGGGGAAAGAGGATGCCTTGCAGTAAGTGCAGGAGGGAGAGGATGGAGAGTGAGCAAGACGTTTGAGTTCCTGGTGACTGTGTGTGTGTGTGTGTGAGTGTTTACTTAAGGAGTAAATTTAAACGAATGACCTTAACTTCCTTAACCCTTTCTCAGGCCACAGACCTGGGTGAGTGACCAGAGTCTTTGGTGACACTTGGTCATTCTCCTCCCCTTTCACATACTGCCAATGTGCCAAAGGTTGGGGGTGGGGGTGGGATAAATGAGCTGAATTTAAAGAATGACCTTTACCCTCTGGAACCCTGTTTTCTCTAAGCGTCTTTCTCAGAGACAGAAGATCTTGAGACATATGATCTTCCGCTGGGAGAGGCTCAGCACTTGTAAGATAAATGGAAACCAGAAAGGATCTTCCCACTTCTTCAGTCCCATCCTGTCGTTTTTTCGGGCAAGGACCTTGTGATCCTTCATCTCGCTGACGGAGAATCTGAGATGAGCTCTCCAGCCCCTGGCTTCCAGTCCAGCATTCTCCCCTCACCCCACGCCATGCCACCCCACACTGCTGCAGCCTGTGCAGGGAATCCATTCTGTGACTAACCGGGGCGGGGAGAGAGGTTCAGACAAGCTCCCACCAAAATAGGCTGCTGCCTGTGCGTGATTATGTTGCTATGAGAACCTCAGTGGGTGTGTTTCCTCCGTTCTCTGTTGAAATCTCTCACTTGGCTTCTCCCCAGGCACAGCTCCCCTCAGAATGGGGAGCAGAGAGGCTGAGATGGGAGAGCTGTCTTCTCATGGCAAAGAGTGTCCTAGTCCAATGTATCCAACCCCGAGCCAGCCTGGGGTGGTGCCTCAGTTGCCGAGGCCACCAGGGTGGCTCCAGAGTGCCTGGAGGACCAGACTGGGCTGTCTGAAGGTGGATGCTCCTGTCCTCTGCGGAGCCACCTTGGAGCAGAGAGCAGTGGCCCCTTCTATGCTCCCACCTCATTAATTGCTACTTTAAAAGACTAAATTTGGGGGTAAATTGCTACACAGCAAAAGATGACCTGAACACATCTCCTGGAGTTGTGAAAAGTCATAATGTATTTAAAGTGCCCAATACACAGTAGGCATTTTGTGGTACCATTTCTCTCACCATCCCCACTGTTCACAAGGATTTCGGTATTTCTCCATATCTTTTGCACAAGTATGTCAGCATACTCCTTTGCAGGATTAATGTAGTCATTCCACCAAGCACTTACTGGGCAGCACTTTTATACCTAACTCATGAGTAGGCACTGGGCTTTAGCAATAGGGAAAGACACTGGAATGACCATTGAGGAGGTCTTAATCACCTTGGATGCACGTGCATGTGTTCAGTCGCTAAGTTGTATCTGACTCTCTGCAACTCCAACGACTCTGTCCTTGGAATTTCCCAGGCAAGAATACTGAATGGGTTGCCATTTCCTCTTCCAGGGGATCTTCTCAACCCAGGGATCAAGCCCGCATCTCCTTTGGATTCTTTATCACTGAGCCAACTGGGAAGCCCTTATTCACCTTGGATGTTTTGAAATATACAGAACTTTTGTAGAAGAGCTTTCTTTGGAAAGGACTCTGGTGGGAGGCAAGAGGGCCTATGAACAGGGGTACAAGGGAGCTCTCTAGGGTGTGAGTTAAATGTGTGGTCTGTACAGTTAAGTCCTACCTGGTAAAGAGATCCCGAAGACTAATTTTGCTGTTGTCATTTTTCTTACACCAGGTCTTCAATGCAACAAAATGGATTGAATAGTACAAGTAAAATGCTTAGAACATGCCTGGCTCATGGTAAGAACATGGACACTACACTCACATTTCCAAGACCCTGAGCTGGGGGGCTCTGAGTTTGACTCAATCAAGCCCTTATCACATGCTGGAGACTCTCCCAGACCTCATGAAGTTCTTTCCACAATTCTCTGTGAAGTTGATACATTGTCGCTGTCTCCACATCATAACAGATGACACAAAAACACAGAGAACTGCCCACGTGGTGGAGTGGGCTTGCAAATCCAGGATACCAGCATGATCTTCCAGAGGTCACCCGGGGTTCCACGGACAGGGGAGTGGGTCCCAACCTTGCTGAGAATCATCCAGAGAGTTTTAGAAACACCATGCTCTGGTTCTACCCCCAAAAAGTAGGGCTAAGTGAGGAAGAAACTAGTACCTGGATCTTTTTTTTTTTAAGTCCCCAGATGAGTCTAACAGGTAGTCAGGTTTGAGGACAGTTGGCTATTTAGAGATAAAAAGACCCATTTTAGGAAAAATCCCTAAGTCACAGAGAAGACCCATCCAAAGCTGTAAGAAGCCCCACATTATCAAAAGTCCATCCCTAACAGAGGTCCTTGAGAGAGTAAAGCTGTGCTGTGGGTTGGCTGAGTATGCAGAGGTTTTTGCAAGACCCTTGGGGAGGACTATGCTGTACTTGGACAAGTTATCCTGCCTTACCCCTTCATAGATCACTGCCTTGTCATGGCAAAGGGGCTTGCGTAACTCAATGAAGCTATGAGCCAGGCCATGCAGGGCCACCCCAGATAGATGGGTTGAGGTAGTTATATCTCTGGGAGATAGTGGGGGACAGAGAGGCCTGGCGTGCTGCAGTTCACAGGGTCATAAAGAGACAGACATGACTTAACAACCGAACAACAACAATCCTTCTTTATGAGATGCCACAGAAAAGCCAAATCGCCTGTCACTAGAAGGGTTCAGTTGGACTCATTATTTGGCATAGAGGTAGTAGCAGAGCTGCAATCCCTGGAAGGCTGAGCAATGCCTCTGATGTTCCATCCATCCCATCATCGTCTCCTCCAAGCCCCACCCCCGTAGGATGAAGACTGTGTGTAGTAGATGTTCTTCAGAAGCAAGCCAACCCTTCCTCTGCTGCCTCCCAAAACCCAGCACCTGGGCTCAGGGTGCAGTTTCTCTGGCCTGCACACATACTGTTTAGGGAAACCCAGACGCCAGCTTGTTCAAATGTGGTTGCTGCAATAAGAGGGGATGTATAAGATGTGTCACATGGCTCCCCCTCCCCCCGCCACTCCTCCTCCTCGGGGGAACTCACACGTGGCCAGGGCTCACATATGGCTGAGACACGCTGCAGTGAATCCATGGCGCCTCAAGAATCAGGCCACAGTCGTTATCCATCACCACCTCCCAGCAGCAAACCCAGCAGTGTTCTTAAGTGTCTTCTGGGAGGTGGGAGCCAAGCCAAGGCTGCAGCAGCCAGCTACCTGGCTGAGCCTTCACACAGCCCCTCACCTGGGGAGCTCTCCTGCACGAAAGCCTCCACAGTCCTAATTCTCCCCAATCCAAATTATTTCTTAAACTATTTTCCCCCAAACAACTTGAAGAGTGCCACCAGTGCCTGCAAGGCAATTTGAATTTCTTCCCTTTTTTATTTTCCCTTGCAATTAAAACCGGAATGTTATTTCTTCTTTGCTCTGATAATGTCTGATTAAATCAATTCATTGTGGTCTTGTGCTGGATATGATCCTGTTTGACTTGACTATTTATTCTAACTATATTTGGGAGGCGTTTTCTTGGTGGTTCTTCAGAGCTTACTCCTTGGTGTTTAAAGCCCCTAAGAAGCTAAACCCCAGGCTATTATTACCTACCTTTCTCCCAAGGTGAAAAGTGAAAGTTGCTCAGCCGTGTCTGACACTTTGTGACCCCATGGATTATACAGTCCATGGAATTCTGCAGGCCAGAATACCAGAATAGATAGCCTTTCCCTTCTCCAGGGGATCTTCCCAACCCCGGGATCAAACCCAGGTCTCCCTCATTGCATGTGGATTCTTTACCAGCTGAGCCACAAGGGAAGCCCAAGAATACTGGAGTGGGTAGCCTATCCCTTCTCCAGTGCATCTTCCCGACCCAGGAATTGAACCAGGGTCTCCTGCATTGCAGGCAGATTCTTTACCAGCTGAGCTCTCAGGGAAGCCCTCCCAAGGTGAGAAGGACTCAAAAGAGACCCACACATTTTCTCAGTGGCCTACGATGGAACCCAAACTTCTCTGGAGGAAGCATAAGAGGAATACAGTAACAGAGCCCTTAGAGATACTAAAATAGTCTTTCTAAAATGTTGTCACAACAAAAATCAGCTTCTTCTTCTTGGTGGAAGCTATACACTCCATTCCTTTCCTCTTTCTCAAGTCATTCATAAAGGTTCACTTTCTTCTGGAAAATCTCTCCTGGGTCCCCCAAAGCCAGCTAGAAGTCAATTCCATCTATCTGGTGCCAGAACTCAGCACATGTTTTCTTCCATTAGCCCTTCTATAGCAGCTAGGCTAAGCCAAGCACTGTGCTGGGTGTTCTGGACCAGAAGATGAAAAGACACAGCCCTACCCTGATGACCTATCTTTCAGGGGGAGATGGTTATGGATTCAGAGGTACTATCAGAGGTCATATGGATTGGTTCTTATAGGTTCAATACAGCTATAACCAATGGCTTATTGTCAGGGAGGCCCTGCAAGAACTAACCACTGATATAGACAGGAGACCCTGGAGGCTTTAGGGCCTGGACTAGAAGCATAGTAGCTTCCATTCAGGTAAGGCTGGGGATACATTCTTTATCTAGATACTAAAGTTCCTGTGTGCTTCCAAAACTTTTATGGATGGGAAGTTTTGCAGCCTTGCCCCCCTCCCAAAAACATCAAGTACTGATATTTCTTGGGATATTTCTGTGACCTGCCCCAGTACAGGGATCATCTTGAGTTTTAGGGATGGTCCTGCCTGGAGGTGCACAGTGAGCTGAGGTGGCAAAGAAAGCTGGGCTTGGTCCCACCTGTTTTCTTTCTGGATCAGTTAACTGCCCCCATCTATCTCTTCCCTTCCTAAAGCATTTTTCTCTTTAATATAAACTCTGCTAGATTTTTAAAAATTTTAAATGTTATCCCTCTATGGTGATACTAGCATGTTTCTGTATATCCTGCCTTTGTTTCTCATGCAAATGTATGAACAGATCTTCCTTGACTTACAGTGGGGATTGCCTCCTGATGAACCCATCCCAGATGGAAAACATCATGAGTTGAAAATGTACTTACCTTCCTGAATATCACAGGCAGTTAGCCCTGCCTGCCTTAAACATGCTCAGAACACTTACAACAGCCTAGAGCTGGGCAAGATCATCTCACACAAAGTCCATTTGGTAACACCCCACCTCCCCACATGTAATATACTGAAAGCAGAAAAACAGAATGGATATCTGAGTACAGAATGGTTCTAAGTGCACCGGTTGTTTACCACAATTGCGGGGCCGACCAGGAGATGTGGTCACTGCCACAGCCCAGCATCACAAGACTCTATTGGAGTGCATATCCCTAGGCCAGGAAAAGATTGAAATTCAACCTTTAGAGTATGGTTCCTGTTGAACACGCATCGCTTTCATACCATGGTTAGGTTGTAAAATCATAAATCAAAACTCTGCCAAGTCAGGGACCATCACTGTGTTGTACAGAAGTGGAATAACATACATCACTCAGCAACTTGATCTCTTTGTTAAGCACTATATTATTACCTTAGAGACTCCTTTCCAGGTTATTACATGTAAATCCAAGTTATTATTTTTAAAATATGCAAAATGTCTCACTATGTGGATAAACCATGCTTTTGTCAACCAGCACCCTACTGATGGATTTTCAAGTCATTCTGATTTTTCTTGTCACTCTAAGCAATTTTGCAATAAATGGTCTTTTACACACACCCCTATGAACAGACATTTCATTTCCACAGGATAGTTTCTCAAAAGTAGCAGCATTTTAATGTGTGTTGCCAGATCCTTTAAAAAATGTGATTCCTTGGGGGTGTAACCTGAACCCTTGGAAGGTGAAAATCCAGTCTTCCTTCCCCTCCTCTATTCCAATATTAAGTACAAAAATATTTACTTACTGCATTAAAAGCCCTGGATTGGATACTTGAGGGGGAGGATCCATGAAATAAAAGTCACAGTCCTTGTTTTAAAAGCATTCCTACACCAAGAGCTCGATAGCCTGGCAGAGTGTTCATGAGACCAGCTGAGGTGTGGGGCACTTTTCCGGAGAGGAAACCAGGTTGATTCCAGGTCTAGGCAGCCAAGCATGGATTGGATGCTACCAAGAGGTTCTATGGTCTGAAAAATAATAAAGACCAAAAAATGGCATCAACTACCTGTCACTTGAGTGCAATGTGCACAGGGGACACTCAGGCCTGCGTCTCAGGGGACGTCTCATTTCCTGCTCCTTCTGAAAAGTTGTGCCAAGAGAACTTGGCTTGGAGGCCAGATGCCCCTGCTTCTTGTCCAGGGGACACAATAGAAAACCACCACCTGCAAAACCACATCCTTACTTCCCAAAAGAGTCTTGCTTGGTCCCTTTGAAACATCTGTTGTGTCCAGACTTGCTGATAAGATGCAGTCCACTCATGACTCACCTGTAACCCAAGGAAACCTTATACTGCTTAAAACCTCCCACGTTAGGCCATTAGAGCCTGCTTCAGAGTGTGTGAGAGGCTGAGGGAGGAAGAAGAGAAAGGAAGGAGAGACCTTTGGCCAGAGCCTGGAAGAAAGGGCCTGGGTTTGTGGTCTTACAGACCAGTGGGTTAACCTCTCATTCCTGTAACAGTGGCTTCATGGAGACGGCTCTCTGGCAGATGCACTGTGAGAATAAAATGAGCCAAGGTAGACCAACCATCTAAGACAACTCCTAGGAAATAGTGTTCTAGTAAAAGTGGGTTTCCTTCCCAGCATCTTCATAGAAGACCATGTCTGTCCAAATAAGAAGGAAACAGAGTGATGTGGGAGAAGAGGGTCACTGCAGGGGTCAGCAGATACGGGCTCTGGTCCCAGCTTTGTCAGTCAATGGCTGGGTGGCTTGAAGAAGCCACTTTCCCTCTCCGAGCCCCTTTCTTCTTCTTTAAAAAAAGGGTTTCACATGAGATAAGCCCCATGTCCCCTTTCTGCTTCGTCCTTTTATGCACGATATGAATTATGAATCCAGTTGCACCCAAATGACAACCAAGACTGGTCACGTCTCAGACCAAAACTCAACTCTGACTGCCAAAACAAAGGCTGAAAAGTGAGACGTCCCCACGTGTCGGAGGGATCAAATGGAAAATCCAGTCCTGGCCAGTCAGACATTTACAAAGAAGGCCTGCAGCTAATGCTCATTGCAATGGTCACTCCAGCACTGGGCCAGGAGGTCAAAGGGCACTCCATTTTTTAAAACAGTCCTCTTTGGCTTTAGCAGCCTCAAAGTCAGTAAGCAGACAATCATTATAAATAGTCATCACTTGATTTTCGAGATGCTTACCAGCGGGCAGAGGTCTGTGGGGGAACCAGCGAGCTTGACAGCCCAGGCTGCAGGGTTGTGGTCAGTTACACCCCTCATCAGGTCTCAGTGATCTTTTTTGACGCATGAATCATTCGCAGCAGCAGATGATCCCCAAACCGCTTCTCTGACTCGTGTATGTATCCAGGTACATGCAGATAGAACTTCTACGTGTCTCACGATTCTTGGCTTCAAAATATATTCAAATTAATGTCTTGTCCCAAGTACTCAATGTCTGCCCTGGGTGATAGTCCAGACAACAGCCTGCTGGGGTGCTGGCAAGGCCAGCCAGAGTCTTCATCCCATCAGAAGCAGTCCCCCTGGAGCTGATTCTCCTGCAGGAAAACAAAAATCAGTTGTCATCATTACACACCTCCCAGGGTTATTCTATGGGAAGAACTGCATAAAGCTTGGGTGATGTTTAAAAATCACACAACAAGAAAACAGTGGCTTCAGCTTCATAGACCATCCAGGTATCTGTTTAATTCAAATGCAGCTATGGCTTTCAGAAGGCAGAGCTTCCCTCTCCTGGGCTGGACCAGCCCTGGCAGGGTACAGGGCCTCTCCAGAGCTTGTGCAGCCTCTCTCCAGGGCCTGGAGGGAAGGGAAGGAGCACGGTGACCTCAGAGCAGTGACTGCAGGCCAAATGCCTGCTCCAGGCCAGGCGCCGAGTCCACACTGACCCCAGAGCAGTGACTGGAGGCCAAATGCCTGTTCCAGGCCAGGCACTGAGTCCACACTGACCCCAGAGCAGTGACTGCAGGCCAAGTGCCTGCTCCAGGCCAGGCGATGAGTCCACACTGACCCCAGAGGTAAGCCGCGTTATACCCCTGTTTTGTGCATCAGGGAAGGATGGCTCAAGAAGGTTTCAGAGCTTTCTCAGGTCACACTCCTAATGGGGTACTAAACACAGCCCCCGTCTCCCCAACTCCACCAGCAGAAGGAACACAGACCCAATTTTAAATCCAGATTCTGATACTTTCTGCTGTGACTCTGGGCACATTGCTCTATTTCTCTGAGCCCCAAGATCCCCGTTTGCAGAAAGAGATGGGCCAAGTGGGTGCATGAAAGATGCTCCACATCACTAGTTACTAGAGAAATGCAAACAGAACTACTTAATGAGACATCACCTCGTACCAGCTAGGACAGCCATCATTAAAATGTCTACAGATAACAAATGCTAGAGAAGGTGTGGGGAAAAGGGAACCCTCCTACAGTGTTGCTAGGAATATAAGTTGGTGCAGCCACTATGGAGAACAGATGGAGGTTCCTCAAAAAACTGTAAGAGTTTCCATATGATCCGGCAATCCCACTCCTCCTGGGCATATACCCAGGCAAAACTGTAACTCAAAAAGATACATGCACCCCTATGTTCATGACACTGTTCACAATACCCGAGATAGGGAAGTAACTTAAGTGTCCATTGACAGAGAAATGGGTAAAGACGATGTGGAACATAGATGCAGTGGAATACTACTCAGCCATAAAAAAAAGAATGAAATAATGCCACTTGCAACAACGTGGATGGACCTAGAGATTATCATACTATGTGAAGTTAAGTCAGAAAGAGAAAGACAAATACTGTATGATATCAATTATATGTGGAAGCTAAAATATGACACAATGAACATATCTATGAAACCGAAACAGAATCATAGACAGAGAGAAAACAGACCTGTGTTTGCCAACAGGGAGAAGTAGGGGAGGGATGGAGCTGAAGGTCGGGATTAGCAGATGCAAGCTATTATACAGAGGGTGGATAAGCAACAAGGTCCTACTGTGTATAGCACAGGGAACTATATTCAATATGATAAACCATGATGGAAAAGAACAAAAATATAAAGAATAAAATATAATGTAAAGAATAGAAAAATAGAAATATATATATATATATGAGTCACTGTGCTGCACAGCCAAAAATTAGCACAACATTGTAAATCAACTATACTTCAATTAAAAAAACAAAGAGGCAGGCCGGGTTGTTGTAACATGCCGGACCTAGAGCCAGGCTCCCAGCAGAGCTCAGTAAATGGGTGCAATGGTGTGCGTGTGGCTGGAAGTGGCTGACTTCACTCTGCCAAAACTGCATCTCCGGTTCTGTTCAACTCTCCAGGTGAAGAGCACAACCCATCCCCCGCAAGGTCGCAGCATCCATCAACCAGGCAAACGGCTCGCGACAGGGCCACTCCGTCTAAACGGCACCTGTCAAGCCGTATTCCTGCTGCAGCTCCTGTCACATCTGCTTAGTACCTGCTCTGAGTGGTGTCACCCTGGGTCGCATGCCATATTTGCAGGTGTGGAGGACCTTGCCGTTTTAACTTCTGGAATACTCAGCTTATGCAAGGGGCCAGATCTGCCACTCCACGGCCTGGGGACTTAGTGGGTGTGTCCTGCACCAGCATGGGATTAATCACAGGCAGGAAGGAGAGAGCCGGCAGGCTGGCAGGCCTACGGAGGAGGAGGTGGGGCGCCGGGGACAACGACAGCAGAACAACTCTGCTTATCTGCTCTGACTTTTCTCCAGCCTGCAGAGATGGCCTTTGCTTTTTAAAACAAATCTCTGTCTGTACCTTTCCCCGCTGGCCCATAATCTAGGCCCAAGGAGGTTCATTCAGGTCATGGTTTCCAGCCCAGAGCCTCTGAGCACACATCTTCCTCCTTCAGCCTCATTTTACCCTCAAGTTCATAAGACAAGCTGGGTTAGGTTTCCCCCTTCCTCCTCCAGGTTGAATAATGAGGTCCCTGAAAACTCCGCCCTTTCCCAGACTGAGTTTGGGACAAATTCCAGTCCTGTAGAATCATGGCCTGGACATGGGAGGGGAAGAGGAGGCTGTACCCATGAGCTCCGGCACTTTCTCCAAGCAGGGCCGCGGGCTCTATGCCAGGTCCCAGAATCAGAGGCTGTTTTTCAAGCAACATCTCAGGCAGGGTTCAGACGGTATAGAGAAACTCCAGTTATAACCAGGCCAACTCCACCCTGTGTAACGACAACCAAGTAACGACAGCCCAGAGCTCTGCTTTTTAAAACATCACGTGACAGAGGATCCCTCACTACCCCCTCCCCCACCAAAGCCCCTCCTATGAGTTTCCAGGAGACCCTGCAGGACCACCCCGTAGGCACTCACATGGAGTCTCCTTCTTTGTCTCTGCTCCCCTTCGTCAGCGTCCGGTAACCTTGAACTTGCTTCCGGGAGCCTCGCCCATGCCTACGTCGACCGTGTCCCTTGGAAGGAGGCTGATGGCTGTGCAGGGCTGTCGTCTCCCCATCTACCTTGCAGTTCTGGATGCCGTGCAGAAGCTGGGGCAAAACCTGACAAGGCCCCAGCCCCCTCCTCGTGCTCGGAGTCCCTCTGAGCCTCCTGGGGAACCAGCCCTTTGTGTTTCTGGCCAGAACCCTCCCACTCTGTATCTGCAGGAACACAAAGCCCGGAGTCAGGGTGGCAAGCACGCCATCCCCTCGGCCTCTGAGGCCCCTCCACTGCCTCCGGTCACAAAACAACAGCTCAAGCACTTCTGTTCCCTCAGCCGGGGACCAACACACCACGCGGCTCAGTACATGCAGACGAAGCTCTGGTCGTGTCTGTCCTGTGTGTGCTGGGCAGATGGGTGGTAGCCTGTAAGGAACGTCTGCAACAAGGAGGACCTGTCCTCACGACAGCCCCAGCTCCTGGTCCTTCTGCGTCTTCGTGCACGTTCAGTTGCGTCCGACTCTGTGCGACCCCATGCATTGTAGGCTGGCCACGCTCCTCTGTCCGCGGGATTTCCCAGGCCAGAATACTGGAGTGGGTTGCCATGTCCTCCTCCAGGGGATCTTCCCGACCCAGGGATCGAACCTGAGCCTCTTCTGTCTCCCGCATTGGCAGGCAGGTTCTTTACCGCTAGCACCACCTGGGAAGCTGTCCTCCTGCTTCAGCGAGTTTCAGATCTCTCTGTCCCGGCTTCTCCTCCACCCCCGCCACCATCAGATACCAACTCTCCTACAGGAATAGCCCAAGCAGGTTGCTAGCTATCAGCCATGGGTGGCCTTTCCAGAGTTGTGGGCCAGCCTCACTTCCAAGTGACAAAAGAATGAATCTCTAATGGTGGAAGGTCAAGCATCAGCTACCTGCTAGGGGGAGCGTCTTTCTGGGGTGGAAGCTCGCCCTGCACTCTTTAAGATCCTGTTTCATTCTCCTGCCTGTGGGTGGGTTGTGCCCTGGCTTACAGGCCGCAGAGAAAGCACAGAGCACTGGGAGGGTGGGGGAGTGGAGAAGAGCACTCAGCTAGAATCAAGAGGCTCAAATTCTAACTCCAGCTGGGTCACAGACTGCTCAGGACCCTGGAGAGGGAGGTATCAGATAGAGGGAAATTGTGGAGAGTGGATGGCTAGGGTCTGTCCCTGCCCTTAGAGTCCATGATGCTCCCTGTCATCACTCTTCCTCTGTTGAGTTGGGACCAGCTGAGCCAGAAGGTCACTGTCAACTCTCCATTCTGTCATTGGAAAGCCCACAGTGGTGTCCAGAGGTGAGATGCTGTCCCCCAGCATGGCAAATGAGGAAAAGAACAAAAAGTGCTGGGGAGCCTTGGCTTCATCCAAAGGCTTAGGCACATGGGCTACACCAACACCCAGCCCTACTCATCTTCAAAGTGGCTTTTCTATTAAAAAAAAAAAAAAAAAACACAGGAAAAAAAAAAAGAGAAAGCCGTAGATGCCACCTCCTGCCTCCAAGGATCTCAAATACTCATGGTCTCCTAGGAGGAATTATCTGCTCTCAAATACTCCATCCAAGTGCAGCTTGCAGAGTTGGGGGAGGGGGTGTCCCTCTAGCTGGGAATTTATGGAGAAATATACCTCATAGCTCAGTTGGTAAAGAATCCGCCTGCAATGCGGGTGACCTGGGTTCGATCCCTGGGTTGGGAAGATCCCCTGGAGAAGGGAAAGGCTACCCACTCCAGTATTCTGGCCTGGAGAATTCCACGGACTGTATGTATAGTCCATGGGGTCGCAAAGAGTTGGACACAACTGAGCAACTTTCACTTTCATGCCAGCCAATGTTCCGCTTACTCTGCACCCACTCGAGGGGCATGCCAGCCCTAGGCACCCATGGACTCAAACTCCCGGGCATCTATTCGCAAGGCAGCCACAAATGACTTCCTGTTTCTCTCCCATCTCCCCCTGCTTACTGTCTGCTCCCTCTTCCACTTCATCATCCACTTGTGCTCAGATGCCTTTAAATGAGTGGATAGAGCCTAAAGCGTGAATAATGAAATCAGGAGAGTCAAATCAGCCACTAACAGGTGACGTGTAAAAACATGTAATGTACCCAGCAGCGTCAAGAACCAAGGGGCCTCCTCGTTCCAGGGCCAAGATGGAACACGGCCATTGGTGCCCAGTGCTCCTCAGGAGTGGGGAGAGTCCTCAGGCCGGCCCTTCCTCTGAGCCCAGTGGGGCTGCACACAGCAGTGTAACCTCTATTGGCCAACAGCAAGCAAAGTGCAGGAAAGCCTTTTCAAGAGATGCAAAAGGACTGCATCTTCAGTTGTTGTTTTTTTTTTTTTTTTTTTAAGCAAAGAAGGCAGTTATCTAAAAAAAACATACTAGAGCCAAGGGGGCTGGATAAAGGGTCTCAAGGTCCCCCACTAGATCCCACGTTCTAGGATTATAATAAGAGCATGGGCCGAGTCCCTGGTGCCCTTCTGAAGACAGCCGATTGGGCACAGCTGGTTCCCAAATTCAGCCCCACCTGGAGAACCAGGCAGAACCCAGGCCAAGGCCCACGAGGGTAAAGGAGGCTCGGGGCTAGCTCTGGCCCCCAGGGGACCAGTCAGGGCCATGGACAGCAGCCACCAAGGAGGCGCAGACTCCTGCAGGGAACATGAGCCCGGCATGGTTTTCTCAGACATGATTCCACGGAGGAGAGACACTGGAGTGGGGGAGATGACTTTAATAGCATATGAAATTTTAAAGAGCTTCCAAACCCTCCTCAGTGGGTGGAGAGGCCTGCCAGGGGATCCAGACCACTCCCAGCCAAGACTGGCTCTGCCAGCTTGGACTGCTGGGACGCCGGGGCAGCCCTGTAAGCCTCCTCTCTCACCCGCCCAGTGTCCTAGAGCAGCACCTTGGGTCTTTGCCTGGACTTCAGGTACCTGTAGCCTGTGACAGCAATTTTCATTTCCTTCCTTCATTCCTTTCCAAGGCCATCAGGACTTCTTCCCAACGGATTGTTCTCCTCCCTCCAGCAGAGCTGGCAGACTCTCAAATTGCCAGGCCACTAGGCAGAGTTCCCAGAGAGGTCCAGGCCATGACCCTCTGCTCAGCCAGGCATACACCTGATGTTCTGAGCAATCTAAGGCTGTCATGGCACAACTTCCAATATGCAAAGGTTGCACAAGTGTGTCTACTACTGCCCTGAGCATCAGTCTGGGAGAAAGAGCCTCTCCCAGCCTCATCCCCTCTTTAACGCATATGGGATGAATTTGAGAATAAAGAGAAGCAAACACTCCACAGGATGGTGGCCACCCCAGCTAGGTAGGTAGCCAGACCTCTTTAGGCTTCAGAGAAAAAAGCAAATCCTAGGATGAGGGCTGAGAAGAGATGGTCAGCGTCACGCCCCGTCACACACTTTACCACGGTGACCACACAAGGGGAGGCTGAGACCTTCTAGAGCTGTTGACAGTTGCTTCTGTCCAGCCAGCTGGCCTGGGGAGATGCTCAGTCCAATCTTCTCCAACCAGGAGCAAAGTGACTGTCTCTGAGACAGAAGTGTGGGTAGTCAGCAAAAAAAGGAGGTTCTTCATTCCCACTTTTCTTCTGCCTTTTTCTGACCTTTTTTTTTTTTTTTTTTAGAGGGAGGATGGTGAACTCTTTGAGACCTAACATCCAGAGTCACTCTTTCCCCTGCACACACGAAGGAGAGTGTTACTGGGGACAGTTTCCTGGCTCGCAGTCTTCCCTACCCCAGAAGGGTTCCTGTATGTGGTTCCACTGCCTTTCTGCATCTAGTGTAGTCAATGAGAAGTCTGTTGTCCCTCTCATCCTTCTTCCACTTTAGATCATCTTTTCCCTCTCTCCCTGGAAGTTTTTGTTTCTGGGTTTTGTTTGTTTGTTTGTTTTGTTTTGTTTTTAAGTAGTTTCCTCTAACTTTTCTGTTGTGCTATATCTCGCTGCAGGTGTTTGTCACTCCCCCTTCTTGGCACTTGGTCATTCTGTTTCATCTTGCAATTTTGTCTTCAATGGTTTCTTTTCTGTCTCCTGGTAAGCTTCCTTATTGTGTTTCATCCTTTGCATCCCTCAGAAACTTCTTCTGGACAGACTGTGTTATCCACCTCTCTCTCAAGTGCCTCCGTCCGTATCTCCATCTCATGGTCCTCTAGACCACATGCTGCAGAGAACCCCTCCAGCTCATCCGTTACTCTTCACTCTCATCCACACTGCCATTCCAGCCAATCTGTTGATCCTTATGTGTCCTTGTGCACCGTTTCTGTTTCCAAGGTCTCCTGCTGTTCATTTTACAGATCTGATAGTGGCACTTATTATTCCAAAGGCTCCAGAAAAGTCCCATTCTGCTTGTACTGTTAGCACCTGCTTCAGTGTGAACTTTGGCTTCCTACCATCAGTACATCTTTCTCACAGTTGGTTTTCTACAACTTTTTGGTGAGTCCTGGAGGCATGCCCCTGTCTGTACTGGAAAATCAGGTCGGCAGTGGGAAGTGGGATGTGCTACAGGGTAGGTTTGGCTCCAGCCTTTCCAACCTAAGTGAAGGGGAAGTGCCTGCTGTTGGGGGAGTGAGTGAGCAGGGAGGGGAGAAGTGGAATCTTCCTCCTGGGCTTGTGTCAGCCACCCTGGAGCACTGCTCTCTCACCCAAGTATCCAAGAAGTTTCCACTGCCCACTGCTTGCCCTGAAGAGGCCGGATGTGGAGGTGTGGAGGGATTCAGTTGCCTACCCGAGCCTCCTGGTGACCTCAGCTCCTCACCCTGTCATGTACTCCCACTTCCCTCCACCCCATTATCCTCCACTTCTGGACCCAGGGCGCATCTTTGAGTGATCCTTCTGCAGGGACATTGGAGTTGTGGCTTCCCTCATCAGTCTGATCTTGACTGCTCTCCATCCTTGGGGGAGTCCTGTTTCTTCTGTACCAAGGACACCCCCTTTTTTAAATTTCTAGCACTGTTTTATGTTCTTTCATGTAATTTTATATAAGTATTCATTCTATTCTGTCATCTCTGGGACCTTGGGTTGGAAGGGTGAGGTGGCCACTGTTGCTGAATCCCTCACCTTGAACCAAACATGCTATGCTCTCAGTAAAGAGTGGTTGAATGAATGAATGGATCCTAATGCCTCTAGGTTTAATATCTTCCTCCATTTGAAAAATAGTTGACTCATTAATAGTGACTGATTTCAAGACACTTTTCACCTTACTCTAAGTGAATACACAACTGGGCATCACACGGAAGGGTCTTAAGCCCAGTTGCATGGCTCCCCACCCTTTTCCCTATTGTTCTAGATTTCCCAGGGATTTTATAAATTGAAAAAAGACCCTCATGCTTTTTTGCTAATAACATATACCCACATAAGCTCATACCCATTGGTGGCTCCTGATTTCAAGTGCAACTTTGCCATCCTTCTGAAATATTAGGGCAAGTTGGGTTCCAGAGAAGGGGATGGGCCTTTGACAGAGCAAAGAGGGGATGAAACCAGCCCTCTTCCTCCTCTGCCTTTGACAGACACATGCAAGTTCCATGATGCTGTCCCATTTTGAGTCATCAGAGTCATAGCTGGGGCACAAGTCTCTGCCCTGTGATTCAGGCCCACAATCTGGGCAGCACCCACAGCCAGCAAAGGCACCCATGTGTGCCTATGGAACACAGAGGGGCCCAGAATCTGCATAATAAATCCCTTCCTGGTCTGTGGGTGGAAGACATGACACCACATAGAACCTCATGAAGAGTTATGTGTACAGATCACAAAGACCCTCTGATTCCATCACAGTGTTCAGCCTACTCCTTCTTCTTGATAAAGGGGCTACCTCCTCTCAACTCACCAAGCCCATCGTCCCCTTCCTCAAGGCCTAGCTAACTTTTTGTTCCATAAAACCTTTCCTGGGACTTGCCAGCCCCTGGGGAATTTCTTCTTTTTTTTTCTTTAAACTCTCAAAGCATTACACACCATGTCACTCACTTTGACACTGCATCTTACAGAGTTTTGTCCTACTTTAGCCAGAAGTTACATCCAGCCACTGTGAGTCTGCAGAACACAGCTTAAGGCAAGCAAAATGCTCAGAAAAGTAAGAGAACAGTCATCACCCTGTCTCTGCAGCACCCTAGCCACCAAGCCAGAACTCATTACCCTCGGGTTGAATGGAAGGTTCAACTCGCTCATTGAACAGAATCAGTTCTGTCCTTCCTCCAGTCAGTCTTAAATTCATAAGGGTAATGGCCAACTGGGGTATGGCAGCAGGGGAGCAATAATAGATTGGGGGACAATCAAGGGAAGAGGAGATTAGGACTAAAGCATTGAAAAGAGATAAGGTTGTGTTCTGGGGATTACATTTCCTAAGGCAGAGGGGATGTCCTTGTTAAGATCTCCATCAAAAGTGCTCAGATGACATGTTTCCAAACTTAAGAGGCCAGAAGAATATCCAACACAGGGAAATCTGGGAACTCAGCACCCCACGTCCAAACCAAGGGGAACAAGTGCAGCCACCTCCCTGCCTGTGCTAGAGGGGCTCTACCACATCCTGGCCATGCCTTTCAGTTTCCTCACGGTGAGGTGAGCCCCGAGAGAGCAAAGCCTGACCTTCTGTGTGTCCCCCCGCCTCCATTCCTGGACCAGTGCCAGGCACACAAAAGGTACTCATAGGTACTAGTTGAATGAATGAATGAGTGAATGAATGAATGCATGGACACAGCCCAGTTATGACGCCTTCCTCTATTTCCAGGCTCATTGCCTTTCATTATTTGGGAGCAAGATTAGAAAGTGGATTTTATTTTTCTAAATAACTTTCGTACAACCAGGAAGCCTTGTAAACAGACCCCAGCAGTGCTGCAGTGCCCCAGGATACCCTTCTGCTTCCTCCTCCTGTCCAGCACCACCAGAGGAAAACGCCTTCCCAACTACCGCCAGTCACACGCCAGGCAGACCCTACAGCTGTGAGTTCCTGCCAATACACATATGCACACGGGATGCCAATATACTTAAAAATGCTGCCTGGTTTCCCTGAGTCCCCGGGCCTGGCCAGCCCAGCTCCTGAGGGGCCATCCCCCCCTCCACTGTCCATCAATGGGCAGACTCAATGCCCCATCCCTGTTTGGTTCACAGCCCTGCTGCATGCTCGGTTGCTTGTGTCCAGAATCTGTGAACAGCTTCAGGCCTTCTGTCAGGCAGAGAAGAGAATGGGGGCAAGAGGTCGCCGTCAGAACTCTAGGGCGAGCATCCTGGTGAACCCAGCCGGGAGAGCTCCTCCAGAGAGGGCTTTTTTTTTTTTGTCTTGCAGGGACTCTTTTCCTGACCTGCCTGCATAGCACGAGCCAGATGCCTGGCCCAAGGGAGGGGAGAGGGACAGAGATCTCCTGTGTGCCTGCGTATGGGGGAGCCACCAACGGGGGGCTTCTTGGAGTGACTCCGCGCCTGTAAATACAGACATCTGATGTGGGCACTCCTCTGTTTAGATACTCCATTGTTTAGTTACCTGCCAACAGCAGAACCTTCACGCCGAGAGCCAGACTTGCAAGAAGACGTCTGCCTGGGACCGGCTGCCTCAGTTTCCCTCTCCCCACTCCCCAACAGGCTCATGTTTCTATCACTGCATGTGGAGGAGGGCTTGTCACCAAATCCACGGCATCCCTCATGCCCAGACACCCAGCTCCTAAGCAAGGAGGGCTGGGAGCGCCTGCCCTCACTCATCCCCACTGCCAGCTGAAGGGTCACCCTGGAGGGCAGATAAAGGAATTTTTATTCACATCGGTCTTAGGACCAGTGACCCAAATGAGGTCTTCCCTCTACCAAGAGGCACAGATGTTCATTAGACTGAACATGACTCCTGAAGCTCGGCTGAGTACCTGGCCCAACCCCATTTCTCAGCAGATTATCAGAGGACCAACTTTATGAAAGCTCTGATATGGAAAAAGGCGTTCAGAGCTAGGGGCACAAATTTCATGGCCCTCCAGCTCCTGGCCCTCCACGTTCATCACACACCCACAGGACGGGGACGAGAGTGAGCATGCAAACAAGAGTTATCCCTGAGGTGCCAGGGTCCACCAGATGGACACCAGCACAGCAGTGGGCTTCACCTCCCTCCCCTGGGATCAGCCTCCCAGACCACAGTGCTGGGTGCCCGGGGTGGGGAGGCGGAGGGTTCCCACCTTCCCAGAGTGACCAGAGGGGACAGCCCGCAGGCTCCTGCAGGGCCACATTTAGGGGGGCTTGTGCATCTTTCTTGCAGTCCACCTCCTCCTCAAAGCAAAATACCCCAGGATTGCAACAACTCAGGGGTGGGAGGGGTGTGGGGGGAGTTGGTGGCAGGCTGCAGAGCCCAGGGCGGCTCTGAGGCAGAGGGTTGGCAGCTCGGCCTGGGTCCTCAGGCAGAAGAAAGCCCCCAGGGATCCATCACATTAGAAGAAGGTGAGCTCAACTATTCAATGGGGAAGTGACATTCAGTGATGCTCTGACCTGGCCTGAAAACTCATTTTACAACAAAAGCTCAAATCAGTTGGGTAAGAAAAGTCAGTCCCTGCCTGACATTCCCCGGTGCGAATGTCCACCACTCTCCCAGGAAACTGTGTGTTTCCTCCAGGCCTCGGCTCTGCCATCCTGCTCCCAAATGTGCCCTGCCCCCACCACCACTGCTACCTCTCATGAACAGTACCTCGGGGACAGCCCAGGACCCACCACGGCCGCCGCGTTTGCTCTGCACACAGTGTGACTAGGACCCAGCCACCCCACGTGACAGTTCCCTCCTCTCAGAAACTGGGCGGTCGGCAATACTGATGAGGCTCCACGCCGTGTACTCATTGCACAGGGCACCCCTCAACTGGAGACCCGGCCCTCAGGGAGGTTACAATCTGATGGGCCGCCCAGGCCCCTACTCCCCAGAGGAGCAGAAACAAACAAGAATGAGAGCGTTATACACCGATAAATACAGTCAGGATCCTAGTATCACCCTGAGACAATTCCAAGTCGAAACTGCAACAGAGGTTTACAGACAGCCCGGGGTGCCTTACTCCATTACTAGGGATATAAAGATAAGTAAGACATGATCCCTACCCTCTGGGGGGCTGCCACGAGGCTCAGCCAAGAGCCCTCCAGGGAGGCGGGAGGGGAAGGCCTGGATGCTCCCCTGGGGCATTTGGGAAGAGTCCCTAGTTTAGGTGTGTGCACACAGGAGATGCTTCCCACAGGGGATCTCTGAGAAGACCCCTCAGGAGTGGAGAGGAGTCGGGCAAGCACCTCAGGAAGGTGCTGGCCTGGGACGGGGGCTGCAGAGAGTGGCCGCTGAGTGGAAACAAAGGATGGGGACGGATCCGGGGCTTTCCTGAGAGCACTGTGGACATTCTGGGGAGGATGCAGGGCGGCAGCATTAGGGCCGAGGCCGTCTGCTGTCCGGGGGGCAAAAGCTGCTGTGGGCGAGAGGCAGAGTGCAGGGTGCAGGCCCTGGGGCGGGGACCAGTGGCTGCATGCCTGCTTTGAGATAGACAGACTCGGCGCCCGAGCGCCCTGGACACACAAGAACACAGAGGCTCACAGAGGTTAAGTAGCTTACTCAAAATCACACGGCAGAGGTGCGGCTGAGATTTGAGCACAAGTCTCCTGGTCCCAGGCACTGCCAGCCCCCGGGACATGGTGGGGGCGGGAGGGTGGGGTGGGCCTTGAACACCCCGCTAAGGAGTTTGGACTTTATCCTGAAGGCATTGGGGAAGCCGTGAAGAATTTTAAGTGGCAGTTTGCCACGAGCAGAGCTGCACCTGTAGATGTTCATCCTGGCAGCTGCATGGAGAATGAGTGGGAAGGGACCATACACGAGGCAGAGATGGCATGCACGGGTGGGGAGGCAGGGGCCCCCTGAACCCCCACGAGAGATGCCAGAGGGGGTCTGGAGGACACAGTGGCTGCAGAGTGAAGGATGAACTCCACCGACAGGAAGAAGGTAGCGTTGGCCGAGCCTGGTGACGCGCAGAAGGAACCATCGGAGACGAGCAGGAGGCACCGATCGGATACCCTGGCGGGACAAGCCAGGCTTGGGTCCCAGGTCATGGTTGAGCTGGCCAGCTGGGTGACCAGAGACAACATCTACCCAGAGAATGAACTAAGAGGAGTAGGAGCAAGCCAGGGGAGTGAGGGAAGAGTCCAGTTTGAAGGGATTGCCAGGAGGAGATGCCCTGTTCTGCAAAGTACCTGTTCCTCCTGGCATTCCCTCCTGTTCACAGGAGATGCCCTGTTGACAGGGGGCACTCAGGAAAGACCCCTGGTGGGGTGCCCATGCCCGTGTTGGTGGGAGTGGGGGAAGTCATCAGCATCGTGACGGCATTTAAACCCAAGGAGAAGTGGACAATTGGGAACGGCAGGCGGAGAATTCTGGGAGACCCCAGTCTTTGAGCAGGATCAACAGAGAAAAAGGAGCGTGGAGGAGAAGACTGAGATAGACCGGCTCAAGAGACAGAAGTAAAACCAGGAGACAGGCCAGTCAGGGCTGGAGGAGGTCTCAGGGGAGCCTCGGAGTTGCGTCTGCTGGGCTTTGCAGTCAGAGTCCGGCAGTGGTATCAGACGAGTGGTCGCACAGAATCTTCGAGAACAGGCTGGGTTGGGGGGAGGGGGGGGAGGGGGGCACCTAGCTGAACGGCCGAAAGCTGGTTCGTGACATGAATGGGTGGGCGGGAGGGAAATGCCAGGAGGAACAGGTACTTTCCAGAACATCGAACTGTCAGGAGCGGCAGTGACAGGGCCCTGGAGTCAGGGGGACCTGGGGTTGAAAGAGAATTTTGCCAGTAAATTGCATTGAATGAGCCAGGAGTGTGTTAAAATGCTAACAGGGAGAAGGGGCTGGCTGGTGAGGAAAAGGTTCAGGTGGGGAGAAGACCACCGAACCCAGAATAAGACCCCCAAGCCACAAGGAGGGCGCTGGACCAGAGGGTCCTCCCGCTACTGAGCTTCACAACCTTTACCTTCACGTACAAGGTGAGGTGGCAGGGGTCTGGGTGGGAGAGGGGCAAGTCAGCAGGAAACAAGAGCTTAGGGAGACAGGTGAGGGTTAGGGACAGTGACTGGGGTTGGGGGGGCCAGCATGGGAGGTTGCGGGGGGCACTCGGGGCCACATTGAGGACTGAGCACAGCTGGGAAGTCCTTGAGGCCTGGAGCGGGGTGGCCCTCAAGCTCCCGAGGCCAGAAACTGAAGGAAGAGAAGGTGGGCTGGGAGAGGCTCCGGGCAGGTGGGCCATGATGGAGGAGGCTTGCTGGGGATTGGGGGGAGGAAGGAGGAGAAGGACCGTCATCAGGACAGTTGTCTCCACCAGCACACGAGCTCACTGCAGCAGCCACGGTCAGCAAGGGGTCCCTGCTGGAGCTTCTCTGGGCACCTGGTGCCCCTTCCCCACCCAGACCCTTCCCTCCCCACCTGCCATCTGCACCACCTCAGAGACTCAGACTTCAGGAGCCTGCTTGGCATCAAGCGGGGTGGACGGAGGACTCCGGGGACCGACAAGGAGGAGGTGCTCTCCAGCCCCTTAGGTGACACCCCAGGCAGCCAGGGCCTCCCCACCGCAGCCCCGGCCTTTTCCCTGTTCTCTGATCCTGCTGGCTCTTCACTTGTGGCTCTGCCCTCCCCTTCTCCACTGACCGCAGACTTGGTCTCTGACTCTAAGCCTCCGTGGACCCCACGTGGATTTTTGGCCCCGCCAGGGCTGTCCCCCCTCTGTGGGGTCCTGCTCTTCCCCACAGCCCGGCTGGGATGTGCCTCCCCTGCCCCCGCATCTGCCACACGTTTAACCCAGGCCTGGTTGGAACTGGACCGCACGCCCTGAGCCCAGTGGGCCCCTCCCTCTCTCACTCCCTGGGCATAAAGAGGATTCAAGCAACTTGGGGCTGGCCCTGGCCTTCGCACTCCTCCTCACACACACACACACACACACACACACACACACACACACACACACACACACACAGGCGAGTGACTCTTCCCACAGTGGGCTCATGCCCCTGTGCCCACACGTGGTGAGTGTGCAATCCCCGCCCGCCAGCCCCCTGGAGCCAGCCTGGGTCATTACAGCTCTCAGAACCCCAGTGCCTGGTGTCAGGTCCCGTCCTGAGAACCTCCGGCTCACGGGAAACCCCACAGCCACTTAGCACTGGACATTAACCTCACCTTACAGTTGAGGAGAGGGAGGCTCTGAAACGTTAAGTAAGTTGTTCTGATGTCACACAACTTGCAGGGGGCAGAGCCAGGACTCAAAGCAAGGCCTTGCTCCAACCAGAGCCCAGGCACCTCAGCCTCTCCCCGTCGGCCCCTGCTTGAAGTGCTGATGGCTTTCGCTCTTCATCCGTTCATTCATTTGCCAAACACTGACTCACTCACTGGGCTCCAAATACTACTTTGAAACTAATGAACGTTAAGTCTGGCATCCAAGGGAGTAGGTTCTGATGGGCCAGAGGGTCAGGTGGACAGGGCCAGAGTGCAGCCCGTTCCTTAGGACTTAAAATCTGAGAGTTAGTTCCTGCAACCAGAGAAAGCCCTACAAACACTTAGGGTCACCTCTTCTTGTTCTCACTCACAGGACCCAAAAAAGGAAAGTTGGGGGGAATGAGGGAGCCCTTCCCAGCCTCACTTGGGGAGACCAGACTCAAGAAACAGCACCCAGGCAGGGCTTTGTCCCATTAATCTGGCTTCATACATGTACACAATTTTTTTTTTTTCCTTTTTGCTGGGGCAAAAGTTCAAACCAAGTCTTAGGAGACCTGCTATTCGCTTATTCAACACAACCCGCGCACACTGGCCCCACCACCAACACAAACAGTCTCCATCCACCCAACTGTCAGCTGCCACCATCCCGTCGTCCAAGCCACAGCTGAGGGTGACGGTGAGCGTCTGACTTCAGGACAGCCATGTACCATGACAGGAGCTGGCTTTGTGTGACAGTGTCCATGGTGACAATGGTCTAATCGAACTCCTTCCAGAAGTTTGAAGGTGAGAGAAAAGGCGCTGGGAGTGTGACTACAAGCTAAAAGACACAGAGAGAGGCATGCCAGTGAGCTGGGGCCAGGTGCTCTTGTGGCCAAGATTGCAAGCAGCAGGGCTGGGAGGGTATAGAGTTGGGGGCGGCACAGTCCAGGAGTTCCATCCCAACAGAGGATCCGAGAGAAGTTCGTGCCAGGAGCTGCTAGGGATCCAGAATCCTGTTCCAAAGCCCTGGAAACCAATCTGTCCTCAGTGTTTAAGGGAAACCATCCAGTTTCCAGAGATATCCTTACAATACATCCCCGTTACTGAAGGGAACTCTCCCTCTGTGCCCCTGAGAGGGTCTGACCAACAGACACCCTTGGCTCCTCAAACCTGAGGGGGTCGTGGGAGGGGACGCAGGAGGAGGGCTGGGGACAAGGGTGGGTCTCCACACTGGCTGCCTTTCACTGCATCCTGCCCCCCGACTCCTGCCCAGAGCCCAGCAGGTGACAGGGCCCAGGAGAAGCCCCGGGCCTCCATGCAATCTCTGATGGGCCATCACTGACACCAACCCCCCACCCCCACTCAGGCGTCTCCGTCGCCACCACTTGCTTATCCGTGAGGAAGTCGTCATGCCTTCTGCCCGCCTCCCCCCACCCCCTGCCGCCCCGCTCCTACTCAGCTTGGCTCTAGTCTTCCCAAGACATGGGTCCCCATCTCCTGGTATTCAACCTCTGGATCCCACCGAGCGTGGCCCCGGTAGAAAGTGGCAGGGTAAGGGGCGGGGAGCAGGGTCTTCTTTTTATATGTATCATTTCCAGTAGTGGGTCTGAACCTGTGCCTTTCAAATCTCCCAAATGTTTCTTTGAAAAACCCTGTGTCCCAAAGCCTGTGGCAAAGTCAGAACCTAGGGTTGCTGGCAGCGGCCTGAGTACCAAAATGGACATGCTGAGCTAAGGACCCATGTGCCCAGGGCTCAAAAGAGGCCTCAGCTCTCCTCTCGCATGCGCCCAAGGCCCATTCTTAAGCTGCCACGGACAGCTGTCCACTGAGGCTGTGATTTAGAGCAGTGCACAGTTCTTCCTTTAGAGAGACACCAGTCCCGGGGTGGGGAGCAGGGGCTCACGTGGCCCCTGCTCCCACCTGCTCCCTCCAGGATGTCCTGCACATGAAGGCACACAGAGTTCTCCGCTCTCTGAGGAGCACCGAGGGTGGAGAGCCCAGGGAAGGGGAGGCAGGTTTAATCAGGTCCTGCCTCCAGCAACCCCCAACCTCAGCCCCATCTCCCGGAGACTTTCCCTCCATTTCAGGCTTTCTGTGTCCTCTGCCCTCTCAGGGAGACACACGTGGAGCCTCTCAGGAAAACAACACAGGTTAGTACCACTGGGGCAGCGGCCCTGAGAACCCAGATGCCCTGGGGGGCTGGAGGAATCGCCGGCTGTCTGGGGTCAGCGAACTGCGTGGGGACATTCACCTTTCGGCGAATGCAGCGAGGACCCCGTTTCTCTGGGAAATGAGTCATTCCACATGCATTATCCTTCTAGCTCCCTGACACTAGTCACCGGCAGCTTCCACATTTCTTTAAAAGGTTGGTGGTTTCAAAAGAAACTTTTTTTAAAAACAAATTTATCACTCATGGCCTACTCCTCTGCCTTCTTAAACTAAATAATGTTAAACTACAGTCAGCTGCCTCATGATGGGGTCACCAGTGCGTATGCCCACACTGCTGTGTGGGGGTCACCTCCCCCACTCCAGGCAGCAGGGGCCGTGTCCTAAGTCGTCTTTCTACCCCCTTGGCACCCAGGTCTGCACGTGGCCAGCAGGGACGCCATGTGCATTTGTGGGGTTATGATGACGAAGCCGGAGGAGGCTCCAGGCAGAGCTTGAAGCTCTAGATGGGTCTGATTCCCTGAGTAAAGACGTCTACTGTGCTTGGACCCTCTCTTGCCATCAGATTACCAGGTTGCCAGACAGTCAGGCTCTCCTTCATTCTAACTTTTTTTTTTAAATCAAAACATAGATCACCTATCACTGAATGTACCCTTTTAAAGGGTGGTTTTTAGTATATTCTCAAAGTGGCACAAGCATCACCACTAATTCCAAATATTTTCATCCACTCCACAGAAGAAATGTGCCTCAACTGTCACTCCCCATCCCTTCCCCCAGCCCTGGAAACCCTTACAGTCCCCCCTCCTCTGTCCTGGACTTGCTTCTTCTGGACATTTCCTTAGAAATACGGTCTTGGTATCTGGCTTCTTTCATCAGCATAGTGTCCTCAGGGCCCACCCACGTCTGACTGGTCCTGTCACTTCCCCTTGCGTTTCTAACCTTCTGTGAACAGCAGGACAAAACCAGTTAGAGCAGAAAAACTTGTATAAAACCCTGAGGTCTTGTAAACACGAGGGGCATTGGATGCGGGGGGGCGGGGGGGGGTGGCTTTTATTTCAGGTGCTCAGAAGTGTGGCCTGCTTCCTTCCAGTCTTTGGCTATTTTCTCAATGGCCAAGGCTTGTGGGAAGGTGACTCCCAGACAAGGAAAGTATCAGGGTAAGAATTATTGATTTCTCTTGTGCTCTTCATTTTCACACATCCTTCCACGGTTCTCCTGCTTGGAGTCTCCCAGTCACACTGAAGAATTGGTCTATGTGAGACAGAGAAATGCAGCCCCAGACCCTCAGGAACAGCACCATTTACCCACACAGCTTGACCTCCATCTTCCAGGAGCGGGCATAGGGCCCTGGACCAGGGCGTCCTGGTGGACATCATTTCCCAGGACACCAATGTCAGACGTAACTACTGACCACAGGGGAGACCAAAAAAAAAAAAAATTACTCCTTCACAATCTGGTCTAAGCAGACACACAAACGTCAGATGTCTCCCCATCTTAGTGACGCACCCACCGCACTCAAACTGTCCACCAAGCATCTCACCTTCTAGGTGATTAATTGAGATCCACAGTCAGAGCCTCCCACCTGCTTATCAATGTTATTCAGAGAGAGACCCTGCCACCCTAAGCTACACCCTCCCCAGAATCGTCCAACACAAGCCCAAGCCCCGAGAGATTCCTTCCAGCACTTCTAACAGGTGAGCATTCTTCCTTTTGGAAACAAGTCAAGGAAAACCCATTTTTGCTCAACTTCAGGCATGTTCTGGATGGGTTTTGGCAGGAGGCACCTGGCAGAAACAGGCGTTCCCCTGTGGGGTGAGGTGAACCACCACCACAGCCTCACTTCCCAGAACCTGAAGACACCACCCAGCTGTGGACCTCACGTCAAGCCTCCAGGCCTCCCACCGGGTGGCCTGTGGCTGGGGATGAAGCTTGACCCAAAATGAGTTCCTAGATCTCCTGGAGGGCCCTTGGCCCTGAGCCCCTTCTTTTCTCCTAGGAGTGAGATGCTGTGGGACTTGTCGGTTGTCTGGTCAGACTTGGACTGCTCCCTGGAGAAAGTGTTTCCAGCCTTCTAGTGGCTGCTCCTGTGTCTGTCTGTCTCTCTCTGTCTGTCTGTCTAATGTCTTAAGTGCTGTTTGTGGGAAAGCCAACAGGAAGAGCACAGACATGGAGATCAACAAGTCTGTCCTGGCGCTGGCCACCAGGACGCAGTTCAGGAGACCTCTTCAGATCAGTGTCCCTTTGGAACCCACTTGACCCTCAGGTCACCGTTTTAAAGCCAAGACCCCTTCCCCAGTCCCGTCTTTCTGTTGTTCTGGGGAACTGCCTTCCTTAAAAAGTTCCGCCTGCCTGGATTCTGGAGGATTTGGGGTCAGCCCCTGACCACTGACGTCCAGCCATTGGCCTCTGACCGTGGTCCTGAGACACAGAGCCTCCTTCCAGATTCTTCTGGTTTGCTCGAGGTCTTTCTTCTTAAACCCAAATGACACTTTTGGGGCATGACACCTGCTAATTTCATTTTCTCTGTCACCTTGTCTAACACACCTTATTTCTCTAATGCAGCCGTGAGAGACAGTTTGGAATCGCAATGGCCCCTTGAGGGAAGTTTGACACAAGCAAGATGATTTGAGAGGAAACTGCGTGAAGATTGTCTTGTCTAAAACAAGACTATTCAATACAGGAGACACAACCCCCACCCCCACCTTGGTTTCCATACTTTGGGGATAAATAAGTGCTGGCTTTTTGCCATGCAGCTTGATACGACAGTCAAGGGCCCATGCTATTGTCTAAAATGGTGTAAGGCCATTCGCTTTTGAGTGCATATGTTAAATTCTATTTTTCTATGTCTAACCTTTCTTAGCTCTCTGTGCAGAAAAGACTCCATTAAGCCTGGTCATGATAATTTCATATTATTGGAAGCCAGTTTCCTCCATTTTTAAAAATTTCTATCTTTCCCTCTCTTAGAAAACTAAAGGTAACCAATCAAAATATCAATCTGTAGTTGTGTGTGCCTTCCAGGAATAGCTAGAGTGCAGATAAACTGTCAAAAATGTCTGAAAAGGGGAGTGATTCAATTGTGTTTCTTTCAGGAGACACTGAAAAGACACTTATCTACATAACAGTCTTCTCATTTTTACTACATTGTTGAGACAATTATAAAAGGCTTAAGCTCTGAGATAAAGGGCCTTGGGTTTGATTTAGCATCTGTAAAAAAATTAATTTACCCTATACAAATAATGTCAGCACAGTATTTTGCTTTGAACGAGGCCCTGGTTCCAATTCTCATGATTCAACTTTCCTAGGTTTTCTATATTGGTTTCATGATTTAAGTAAGTTCTGCTGTTTTCATAACTTGTTTAAAAAGAAGAATTATATGTATTTGCACACATAATATTCAACTAAGTAGAATGATGATAACGGCTCATGTAGGGGGTGTGCAAAGCCCTGGAGGTTCTCATTCATGTGTGTCATCTGCTTTCTGCTTATCACTGTGCTTTGCTCTCTTTTCTCAACATGAGCTCCCATCCCTTCCTCCTCCCACTATTTTACTCCATATGATCCTCTTAGGAAAAATCAAAATTCTTATTTTTTTCTCAGCCTTAGCCACTGCCCTGAATTTAACTGATTTTTGGCAAAATTTAATAACGCTTCTTTAAACATCCAAGAAGGTGGATTTCCTTCTGTGGGCCCCCTTCTGGTTCTTAAGTTTCTCTCCCATGACTGATTCCAAACTTGAGTCTCTGAAAATGGGAAACTTGCTTTTCCACTCCAGCAAGATGTTTCTGCTGTGGATATTACAATCCTATCAGCAGAACCTAGTCCACCAGGAATGGAAACTAATATTGGGGCTCTTGGAGCTATAAGAACCAGACTGTTCTTGCTCTGCGGGAATGAATTGAATCCACTCAAGGGATCTGATGTGAGGGACCAAAGCATTTATTGTGCTAAATAATGTTCTCCTAATCCAGTGTGTGCCCCACTGCTTCTGCAGACATTAGGCTTTCACCCACCTGCCAACACACTGACTTTCTCTCTTCAGGGGAGCTGTTGGGAGACTTTCAGTTGCATCCAAGGACCACCCCTCCAAGCTTCCCTGAGGAATATACTCAGAAACCTCCAAAAGAGGCAAGCATGGAGCACGTCATGCCCTCTGAGAGCCCCAGTTGCCATGGTAGGGATTAACATGACTGAGAAAGGTGGTCCAAACTTATCTCTGACCCTAATGGCATCATAAATGACAGCACCCTCAAACACAGAAGTCCAGCAGGTCAGTTCAAACGTCACTAGCCAGAATTGGCTCATTGTGAATAGTCACAGACCGCTTAATCTCTTTGTAGGTAGGGAAAGGGAAACTGACATCACAGCCAACACGTCTTGCTATCCCTGTATTGTCCACGCTATAGGACAACTAGGACAGCATGTGACTGGGCACAAGAGAAAGCCCCCAGGCTCTAAAGCAGGCCAGATGGATCCTGGGACCTGTTTTCATCATCTGAGTTTCATAGTCGAGGCCCACTGGCCCCCTTCGAGACCAGTCATAAGAACTAGCCAGCCTTTTGTTTTGAGAGGGCGCCTGTGTTCCAGTTGGTCCGTATATTCTGCCCAGGGTCTGTGATGCTGCCCTATAGCCATTAGCAAGTCACGGGGGCCAACAGCTCACCTTGTAGCAAAGGAACCAGAAGAAGACTGATCCCCTAGACCAACTAACACACTACATTCTCTGGACCACTTTCCTGATCTAGACAGCAAAAATTCAGCAACGGGCAAGATCTGGGTGTCAGAGATGAATGTCCTACAGCTTGACTCTCTCTTGGTCAAAGGAAGAATGTTTGGCTGGAGGGCATGGCCAATAAAGTTATCCATTTTTTTAAGAAAGGGAAACAGAGACTCATAGAGGTGAAGTGATTTGCCCAAGTTCACACTACTGACCCATAGCTAGGCCAGAACTTGAACTGGGGTTGTAAGACCTGGCTGGAGATCTAGGGGAGAACACCCCCTCCCTATTGAGCTGTCTTCCTTGGCACCAATGAGAGGGAGGAGAAGGCACTTGGGGACCATGTGTCATGCAGGAGGGACCACAGCCTCGCTTGGTCCCATGACCCATAGGATGTCAGAGCTCAGAGGAACAATAGAGACCACCCAGTTTCACCCCTCAGTCTATAGAGGAGGACATTTCAGGCCCAGAGAAATGACTTGTTCAAGGTCACACAGTGGATTAGTGACAACGTTCAGACTTGAGCCGGCATCACTAGACCTTGGTGCCCTCAGTGTCCTGCCCCCTACCCCATCAACATGCATTCATCTTGGTCATAGAGCCTGTTACCATGCCCTGCTTCCACGCCCCTCCCACCCGCCTTAGGAAGAGACATCTTCAGGCTGGGGAAGCCACTTCTTCCTGTCTAGTATTTTTAGACACATCCTCTAGGTCTCTCAGTTGTCTGAGGCCATCTCAGTCAAAAAGGGAATTCCTAAAGAATCTAATTCTTTGTATACGTGCATCATTCTCCCTGCCAAATAAAGAGAAGCAGCAAAAGTGACATTAGCAGAGGGGCAGCTCCATGTTGCTGCTCTCTTTCAAACATCCTCAAGTCACTTTTCATCCACCTGTGCAATTATTGTCTGCTTTCATTCTCAGAATTAAGATTCCAAATTTTAGGTCTATATAGCCAGACCATTATGCTACTCCCCTGCTCAAAAACTTCTCTATTACTCCCCACATCTTTAAACTTATAAATCATTAACCTGTTATCCAAGGCCACCTGTGACCCAGTTTAACCCTACCTCTAGGGTTAACTCCCACTCTCTCTTCCCATCAGCCACTCAATCTAACTTCTACAGCTCAGATATATAAAAAATAAACACTCCTCTTTTTGATTCCAAACCTGTTACCTTTCCCCACAAGTCAGAGATGCTGGGGTGTATATCTTTTCTTCCCAAAGGACAGGGTCTTTTCAGTTTACTTTTATTAATCCCCACCTAGGAGACAGCTCAAGAGGTGATAGGTCTTAATAAAGGGTGAGTAAATGAATGAGTGTGTGCTTAGGGAAAATTACATTTATCCTCCCCCTGGCACCCCTGGGAAGAATCAGCTACTACTGTAGAGAAAAACAGATAATGTCTTGAGATTTTCTCAACAGAATATAAACATAAAGCTCAAATGAGATAGCAAGTTGGAGAAAGTGTGACGCTGCTTTATTTTTAGGAAATTTTTTTTCTTTCTTAAAGAGGCACACTCAAGAAAATACATTGCATTAGGAGTGCAAGAGATGGTATAGATCTTTGTGGTTTGTGTGCACTTTTTAACCAGCACTCCTGGCTGGGGAAACAAAAGAGCCTCTTTGCTTGTGTAATCGTGCTCTCTTCCTTCATTGCTTTAAATAGGCAAGATGTGGTTTGCATTCTTTTCACCGCTAATGTTTGCTTTGTATTCCTGAACAAAAATAACTCACCCATTTCATATGGCTCTCAAAGGTTGATAATTATCCTGTCTCCCTCTGCCTTCCACTCATTTGTATCCAGGGTCTCCAGTTTTGCTAACAGAGGCTCCCCCAGTCCCACATCCTCTAGGATAAAGCAGTAGGTGGTGGGTCTAGGTGTGTGAAACTCCAGGCAACAGCAGCATCCTTTAACCTGACTGGAGAATCCTCAAGTTAGAAGGATTATCTTGTACATACATTTGCTCTAGACAAGACCGTGCACCAGCATCCCAGGGTTTAGTATAAAGCTCCTCACCGTCACCAGTGCAGGGTGATGACAGCTCTTTACAGCAAACATATCTTTTTCCTGGTTATGTTCCCCCTTGATCATTAAAGGTGTCCCCTGTAAAATAGGTGTTACTCTCTAGAGCACAGTCAAAAACGTTAAATGGCTTGTCCTAGAGCACATAGCTTGGCTGAGCCAAGCTTCAAATTTAAATCCAATGCCGTCTACTTTATGCTGCTGCAAACCTCCACTAGCGTTTATGAAAGTCCAACTGCTTGGCAACATGGAGAAGAAGCAACTATAACCTTCCTTGATATTGTAACCTAGCTAACAATCTTTGGCCTGGAGACAATCTTCCAGAAGTCCAAGACAGATAGGTAGTTCTGTGTCCCTGCAGATGTGTACTTCCACCTGCTGACCACAACCTTACGTCTCAAGCCAAAAACTAGAAATTCTCAGGGCAACATTGTCTCAGTCATGCATCTCACTTTCAAAGCCAGTAGATTCAGGTTTCTGTCTCCATCCTTCCAGATGTCTCTGATTTTACCATAACCAAACCCTGAACCCTAGATCGAGCCTTTCTTCTGCTAATTTCACTTCTTGTATGCACATTCCTGTGATCTCCACCATTCCCCAGTAGGTACTGATCTCACCCACACTTGTGCAGTTATGAAGGCTCTCCATGTCTTTTCCATCCACCTGCATCTATGCTACAAGATCTCAGGAGAAAGGACCAGCCCACTCTTCCTAACAGATGCATTTCTGTGACTTCACTGGCTTTGACCAGTTCAGTCCAAAGGGACCATGCTTTTGAATGTCGGTGGTAATCAGGGGACCGCTGACCCTCCCCAAGCACTTAAATTTCTTGGCACCCCTCTCCTTGGCTTATCTCTGCCCCTGCCAGAGGTTGTTTGTAGGACTAGTCCTGACATCCATACGGGAGCACATTGATGGGTAAGAATAAATACCCATGTTTCCTCTGTCTGAAACTTGGGCTGCACAGGAGAACACTTCCTGCTCCAAGACAGGAGGGAGGCAATCTCAGAAGAAAGAGGAACTTGTGTCTGCTGAGGACACAATTCTGTCCAATGAGGTTAGGGCAGAGCTGTTGGCAGCTTCCGTTAATTCCGTTGGGGCAAGTGAGTGGCAGCTGGCAGTTAGTTCAGAGGTTGCGCTGAGGATGCTGGGGTGGAGTTTTAAGTAAACAGTTAGTTGGCCCTTTATATATCATGAGCCTAGCTTAAGTGTCCAAGGAAATGGAATAGCAGAGTAAAGGGATATTCACAAATAATGCCAAAACCTCTTGTTAGTCTTTGGCTTCCATATCCTTCCCCAAAACTGGAGCTCAAGTGCTAAACAGGCCAGCTTCTCCATCAGTTCCGCCTTCCTTCATGTAGAGGGTCTGGCTGTAAAGCAATAGCTGAGAAGTGGGAAAGATAAAAGCTTATTAAAAAAAAAAAAAAACAACTGCTCTGGAGAATCTACAGAAAGCCCTGCTGGAATTAGTTTATGAATTTCTGAATCTGAGCTAGGTTTGTTGGGTCAGTGACTTCACCAATTTATTGGCTCAAAAAATGACAGGACAGGAGGTGTTTAATAAATGCTCGTTGGATGGATAAACAGCTACATGAGTGTTTACCTGAGCCTGAAAACTGCTTTTGTAGGCACAAACATAAAGCCCCAGCATCCTCAGGCCCGTACTTACTAGAAAAATTCCTGTCTGTCGGCCCCAGAAAAACGTGGGAGAGATGAAATGAGTCCTGAGCATGGGTAATCCAGGGAATGTCTGTTCTTCTCTTCTTGCCCTCACTTTCACTGCGGTCCTAGAAATCCCATCAAGACAGCAGCAACAGGAAGTTAAAAAAGAAACATTCTTTGCTGCGGCCTCTTGGGAGTTTCCTAGACACCTGACTTTCTCCCTCCAGCGTGGCCCCATGAACATGGTGATGACAAGCTTCGGCTCTGAAATCAGGGCGCCCTGAGTCTGAGTCACAGGTGCTCTTATTACTTGATGTGAGACTTTGGGCAAATTACTTAACCTCTCTAAACCTCAATTTCCTCAGTCTGTAAAATGGGGATAATATTGGGTAAAGCACTAACTTAAGCAGAATGCCAGGAATATAGTGGGTGCTCAATAAATGTTTCTCATGCCTCCTGCACCTTATTCTGCCATTCCCTTCTTTCTCTTCCTATCACTTCTAACCACATTACTGCCTAGGCTCAGCCAGAGAGCAGAGTGGTTAGGGAAATGTGGGTCATTTGGGAAAGCTGGGAAATGACTGGCAAGTCTGAGAGAGAGCATGGCAGCTGGACCAACTGCTTGGTCTTTGGCAGAAAGGCATAATGAGAAACTGGTGATGCCCAGAGCCCATGTAGATTGCTAAGAATAACAGAAACAGGTATGTCTTTGTTCATAAAGTAACTGGACCCTTAGAAAGAAGACTAATATTTTTTGCTCCCAGGATATCTCAAATGGCACCTGGGTTGCCAAGAGCCTGCTATTCAATCACTGAAGTCACCCGGGGAGCAGTAGAAATGTTTTCATTGGACGTTAACTAGAAAGTGATGAGATGGATGGATGAAAGAAAGTGACTATAGCCTACCAGACTCCTCTGTCCATGGGATTTTCCAGGCAAGAGCACTGGAGTGGGTGGCTATTTCCTTCTCCAGGGGATCTTCCCGACCCAGGGATTGAACCCGGGTCTCCTGTACTGCAGGTAGACGCTTTACCATCTGAGCCACCAGGGAAGTTAGAGATGGATAGGAATTAACCAAAGCTGGAGGTCAGAGGACTTGGGCCCTCAAACTCTTTCTCAGCACCAGATGTGGCACCTGGAACTTCCCAGGAAACACCTATAGATTCTGTCTTCACCTCTGCTCTAAAGATGCCCCCATTAGTGAGAAAGTGACCGGGGGCCCCAGCTCCGTTCACCCCATCACTAGCCATCTTTTTTCCCGAGTTGCAAGGCAGAGGAGGAGACCCCAAGGTCTCTTATCGCTGCTGCGGCCACCAGCCAAGCCCCCCCCCCCGCAATCCTGTGCTCCTATCTCCCAACAGAACCCTGTTAGGTATTAGGTGTAGCTGCACTCCACATGCCAAAGCGCTTCCTTCTTCCATGTTTGTCACAAACATGTGCAATGTTGCTTGCACACATTTGCAGGTAGGGTTCAGGAGACCGCGAGTCAGTCCACTTATACAAGAGAACACCCAGTGACCACGTCTGAAGTCAAAGAAGGCTTTCAGGAGAGCACAGCTGCTTTTCCATGAGGTGTGAGGTGTGCCTGCCCCTGTGTTAGGCTAGGATGCCCACACATGATCCCCCAAGCCTGCCCTCCCCACACCAGGCCCCTCTTTGAACGTTGGCTTGAAGTCACGCCCACTAGGGAAGAAACAAAAGTTTTGCCCAGACATGTGGGCAGATGAGGAGGGGGACGGAGGGCAGCCAAGAGTCCCCCCAGTCTAGAGCTGGTCACCAAGCACTGAACATTTGGTAACGCTGCCCAAGGTTCTTAGATTTCTAGACAGTCAAGCCTGGCCCTGGTTTCCAAAGCAGGTGTCCCCAGAAGAGCTGAGGGAGTAAAAGGTTTCTGACTGAAAGGTGAACGTAGGAAGAGTGGCCCCGGCCGTCAGGTCCTTGGGCCACCCTGACAAACATCTACTATGTCACACCTTCAATCTTTGCACACACCTAACCTAGGGAAAGAAAAAAATCCCCAACTAGAAAAGCAAGAAAAAAATCCCCAACTCCGTGGGGCCAATCATTTTCAATTGGACACCCTCCGAGCAAGTTGGCAAATAAACCAGGCCTTGACCTTTTCCCAGGAGACTCGGCAAAGTCTCCTGTTGATTGCCCACACAGGAGAGGGGTTCGGATGATCACCCCGAGAGGGAGTAACTGGCCACTGACTGCAGAGGCAAGTGGGGTGAGACCCAGAGAATGGGAAAAGTCGCGGGGGCCACCAAAGCCATCAAATGCAGACAAGGAAGTCATTACTGGCCAAACAAGGGGAGGGTCCCACTGCATTAAGAAAGGTCAGGGAGGTGGTCCAAATGGAAGGGCCATGGGACAGAGAGAGTGTGCACCAGAGAAAGTTTGGTCCCAACTTTGGAGTGGTTCAAAAAGCAAATTATAAACTCTGTCTTGGGATACCTCGCTGTTCAGACTTTGTAGCACAGAGGCCTGGGCACAGCTCGGAACAGATCCCGGAGGGATGGACTTGTGGTGCCTGGTCCCAGCTGGGGGGTGCGCCTGCTGTCAGGTCGGCGAAGTTTTTCTTTGACATACACTTTTGTGAAGAGTTAGGATCCCCAAGCTTCTTGGCTCCTACATAGTTTTAAAAGTAGCTGTCTTTTATATCAGTGATATTCCTGCTATCACTCCAGCTGTCTTTTCCTCGCTGCTGACAACGGACAGGCACGCCTCTCTCCTGGCCAAACAGACGCGATAATCATGGGAAAGTAGCTGGATAAATTTGTTAGCGGGTGGCTACGTTTTCCAAAGAGGAAAACTGAGGTCCAGAGCCCCAGCCCTGGGAGCTGGGGGAAATAATACATGATTTCAATACCGCTGAATCGGGGTGGGGTGAGGCCAGCTGGAATGATCTCACCAGAGGTCAACAAGCACTCAAATATGGGCGGTGGGATTACAGGTGATTTTTATTTTCTTCTTTTCTGGATCGGTTTTCTATATTATTCTTTCCCATGCTGGGGTTCTATATTCTCCGAATTTTTCCACCAGGTGTGGTTTTGAAATCATATTTTTGAAAAAAAATGTTGATGCAGCAAGGATGAACTCAAGGTCAGGGTGGCTGTGGAGCTGAGGGTGGGAGGTGCTGCCCCCGCCTTCACCCCTGACTCCACCCAGGAGTTGAGAATTCAGAGCCTTCTGCTGAGTCTGGCACCCCCCACCCCATGCCGACCAGAGCCCCCTGGGGTCCATCTAAGCCAGAGGGGCCTGTCTGTGCTCCCCTCACAGAAAGGGTGGCCATGTGGGTCCAGGCTCCAGACACCAGCTCTTGTAAAGCTCACTCGGAATCCAGGTGGAGCAGAAACTTCAATGAGCATCTGGCCCTTAGGAGACACCTCCTCTGCAAGATGGACAGAGAGGCCCAGTGCCACCAGAGGACGGGGTGGGGAAGGCGTCTGGTGCTCTCCCCAGGTCCCTGGGTCCCCAGGATGCTACTTTTCCAGCCTAAGTGTTTCCACGACTGGGATGGTCAGCAGGCCAGGCCCCCAGTCCCAGCCACCCACCCAAGAGAAAGCCTCTGAGTTGACAGAGCCCACAACTTCTGTTCTGTTGTTCACCTACTATTTCCCTGCGGGAGGGTTTCAATTCTGTCTGGTAAAACTCGCTTCCCCACACCCACCCACCCCTGGCCTTCTTTCCTCTCTTGTTCGATCCTTAGTCAACAGGGAGGAGAGGGTGGACACCGCCAGTGTCTCAGTCCCTCTGATCTTCACTGATCTTCACTGCAGTGTGTCCTCCAGGCCCAGACGACTCAACCCCGGGACTGGGGTGGGGACCTTCCCCACCACCCACCTCTAGTCCTCGATGTGTGTGTTCCTTCCACATTGGGTGGATTCGGAAGCACCGCCCTGGCCCTCTCACAAGGGAAAGACCGGAGAACACCTGGCCAACAGAGCAAGTCACTCACTGTGTCAACATTTACACTCATGCGTCCTGGTTTTCCATCTGGCGAAAGAGTTTTGCAAGTGGCTCTGGAGACTCTGGGAGTTCCCCTGAAATGCTATTGAAAATGGTATAGGATGGATGTGTTGGCATTGGGCTTTTTTTTTTTAACTTGGGAGAGGGATCCATGGTTTTTGTTAGTTTCTGAAAGAAGTGTGTCAACCAGAAGAGCATGGAGAATGTTTCACCTAATGACTCCGTCCACCAACTTAGACAGAGCCATTACCCTAGCAGTCTTGGGTTGTGGTGGGTGTGAGGTGGCCACCTCCTAGGGGGTGGGCTGCACAAGACTGCCATAATAGATTCTGATGTGGCTACAGAGACTTGTGGTTCCAAAAAAGGAGGCAGGTGCCCTTTATGGGGTGTTTGTGGTTCATGGCCAGGAGCCCAGCTCCACAGCTCTGGGGTTCAGTCCTTGCTCAAGCCCCACTTTTCCTCAGCCACGTGGGAATTATTATCCTCATTTTACAGATGAGGAAAAGGCTCAGAGAAGTTAAGGAACTTCCCCTATGTCACAAAGCTAGAGAGAGACAGAACCGGACCTAAAACGGGGACAGTGTTGAGGGCTCAAGATCCATGCCGGTTTCACAGCCTTCCGCAGCCAGGTCCCCGCCTCTGAGGTCCCTGCTGGGGTGGGGGAAGGCCAGAGACACATCACCTGACCTCTTGGGCATCCTGGTCCCCAAATCTGCAGAATGGCCTTCCATCCCTCCGCACCTGGCTGTTTGCGGGAGGGAGGCAGAAGAACCTAGCCAGCCATCTTCAGTTTAGCGGGTTCAGCTCCACCGCCTCTCCTCCCCCAGCCTCTGCCAACCAGGAGCTGGGTAGGAGGTCGAGACCACCAGCCGGGGGTGCCCTCAGCCAGGGCAGAGCCCAAGACCCGGGCCCCCCTCACTGCCTCCTCTCCGTCACCTGGGGTGGTGGTTCAGATAGGAGTGAGGCAAGAATCCCTGCTTGCCAGGTGGGAGCTGCTGCCCTAAAGCCCACAGTGGGCAGTTCCAACCTGGCATGCTCAGAAGTACCCTAAGTGTATGGCACATTGTTCACGGGGGAGGGGTCAATTTCAATTTAGCAAGGGGTTCAGAAGCAGAAGTAAGGGCAGCACCTCACTCTCCCCCAGCTCCCCCAATGACCCTCGCCCTGTCTGAGGGTCCTAGTCCTTGTGCTGTCCCCCTCCCCCAGGCTCAGAGGCCCCTGCCCCACCTGCAGCCTTCCTCCTCCCAAAAAAACCCACAAAGACGAGCTGGTGCATCATCACGGCTGGGTTTGGGGAGGGACTGAGAGCCACCGTTCCCGGCCCCATCCTCCCATCCCAACCCCCCCACCCCCGGATGCTCCACCAGGAACCACTTCCTCTGTGGTCCTTCCCTTCCACTCCAGCCCCCATCACCCCCTCCTCTAAAGAGCACTCACATAATGTGGTCTTGTCATCAGGATGGGTGATTCACTTCCCATCCAACTTTAAATACTGCCCCCCTCTGCAATGAGTAATCCTGACTCCAAAGGGAGCCTTGCCATCCGCCACAAGGTTCTCTGGTTCCTGCCGCTCCTGGCTTCCCCGTATAAGGCCCTGAGAGGCGGTGGGTGGGGGAGGCCTTGGTGGGTGACTGGGCACCCAGCCCAGGTAGGGGAGGGACTGATGTGGGTGGGGGTCCAGGGGACTCAGCACGTGGACTAGAGATGGGAGCCTGAGGCTCTAGCCACCCCCATAGTCCTTTGCAGCCCCACCCTTGAATGGTCTGTGAAGGGCCTTTGTAGGCACATATGAGAACCTCAAATAACATGGGGAGGTGTCCCTGAGGCTCTTCCCCAGCTCTCTGATCACCCCCACCCCCAGGCTCCCCTCAAGCACACGCCCAGATCTCAAGAGGGCAACCACCGGCCACCCCGCGCCTGCAGGTCAGCATGCTTTGTACCCTGTGACACCACCAACCACCCTGGCCACAGATGCTGGATGTGGGGTTAGTGCCTGAGCCCATGGCGGCCCCCTTGGGGCCAACCAGCAGCCCAGGAGGTACGCTCGCTGGGGCCCTGGCCCCCCCGAGCCCAGTGTGTCCCCACACCCCCACCTCGTAAGGACTGGGAGAGAACTTAAGGAGATGCTGATAGAAGGAGAGAGAAGCCAGGGCCTCCCCGGGGTCAGGCAGGGGCCGCGGGACATGAGACAGATGGCAAGTGAGATGCTGGAAGCAGGTAGCTCACTTTGAAGCAAGGCGGGGACGAGGGCGGGGGCTGGACCTGCTGTGACTGTCTGGTGCTGCCCTCAGCTGAGAGCCAGACGTGGCCTGGCCTGGCTGTTCCCCCGTATATCCTTACAATACACCCCCATTACCCGAGGTGACCTGACCCTATCACTGCTACTCATACTTGACAGAGCCCATCGTAGACTTTCCACGAGAAACCCAGGCAACTGTGTAGTCCCAGCCCTGAGGCCCATGCTCTACCAGAAGCCAAAAGGCCCTCTCGCCGCTGGGAGGCCAGGTTGAGGGAGGGAGCTTCCGTGAATAAGAGCATCAGGGTACCACGTGCCAGGCCACCTAGGGACCTGATGGCAGGGGCCTGATGTTAGCCACCCAGCGCCAGGAGGCCTGGAGCAGTCAGGAACTGGGCACCCCGGGAGGGGAGGCTGGTGGGGCAGGGCAGTCTGTGAAACAAGGGGCTTCTGGGCCACACAGTCACCCTTGCTGGTACATCCTCAGATGTGGTCCTTGGTCACTGCCAACGAGAACCACAGGAAGGAACCAGAGAGGCCACCTAGCCCAGCCTCTGGCTCTGGACAGGGGGACTCCAACCCGGGGCAGCTTCCAAGGAGATCACTTGGGGTACTAGCTCTTAGAGCTCCCTGGTGGGGAAAAGGCACAGAAGACAGGGCTAGAAATAATTTTCAAGTTCCATGTCAGACTTCTAAACTTTCCCGTGCTGTGCAGGTGGCCAGTAAATTATCTTTCTGCAGTGCTTAAGTGAAACCAAGGGGGAAGAGGGGCCCTTTTTCTCAGCTCAGCCCCCACCAAAGGCAGGCCCTGCACTTCCTTTCTAAAGAACACTGCAGGTCACCAGGAAGAGGTCCTTGCCCTCACCGTCATGAATAACTGTGACTCCATGCCAGAAGCCTGTTTACGGGGAAAAGCCGCATCTGTTTTCCATGTCCCGCACTCCCCACCCTGCCCCCTGGGACAGAGAAAAACAGCTGCAGTTTTCCTGTGGAATACTGTTGCGAGGCACAGGAGGTCATAGTGATGGCTGAGGACATGGAAGCTCCCTGGAAAACCTTCCAGAAGCTTCTTTTAAGTTTGTCAAAGTGCAAGGTCAGTTCAGTTCTGTTCAGTCGCTCAGTCGTGTCCGACTCTTTGCGACCCCATGAACTGCAGCACGCCAGGCCTCCCTGTCCATCACCAACTCCCAGAGGCCACCCAAACCCATGTCCATTGAGTCGGTGATGCCATCCAACCATCTCATCCTCTGTTGTCCCCTTCTCCTCCTGCCCTCAATCTTTCCCAGCATCAGGGTCTTTTCAAATGAGTCCACTCTTTGAATCAGGAGGCCAAAGTAATGGAGTTTCAGCTTCAGCATCAGTCCTTCCAATGATTGCGGGAGAGAGGCAGAAGGACCTAGCCAGTTCACGGTTCACATACTGTTGAAGCCTGGCTGGGAGCATTTTGAACATATTTTTCTAGCATGTGAGATGAGTGAAACTGTGTGGTAGTTTGAGCATTTTTTGGCATTGTCTTTCTTTGGGATTGGAATGAAAACTGACCTTTTCCAGTCCTATGACCACTGCTGAGTTTTCCATATTTGCTGGCATATTGAGTGCAACACTTTCACAGCATCATCTTTCAGGATTTGAAAGAGTTCAACTGGAATTCCATCACCTCCACTAGCTTTGTTGGGGTGTGGGGTAGCTCCTCCCGGCTGCCGCGCCTGACCTCAGTCGGACATGGAGTAGCTCCTCCCAGCCGCGCTTGTGTGCCGTCTCAGCCGCCCACAATGGCTGGATCCAAGAGATAGGCTCTCTTCTATCTACCCTGCGTACTACACCAATAATAACTGGTTTTCTGAGAGTTTTGATGATCTGATAGACCTGCACAGTGCCTCAGCATCCAGATGTCAGGAATTTCTGCGGTCTATGATGATGATGTCATGGTGTTTGTCCAGGAAACAGGCGAGGGCAGTCTGAGCCTCCTTGGTAACTGTACACATAAACCCTGCTTTTTCACACGCCCTGAAGAATCCATTACACTGGTTATCTTCTTTGATAAATACTAAAAGTACCTGCAGTTGATCTGGATGAAATCTCATGGGGCCAAATTGCACATCAGCTACTGCTACTTTGTTGTTGTTTCTGCTGCTGCCTCTGCGAGGCTCGAACTCTGTGCAAGGTGGGGAGTCCTTATAAAGTAATCACACTGTGATGTGACCCAATGAAGCCAAAGAACCACAGAGTTCCCTGGCTAATCAGCTCGAAGGGGTGCCTGACTGTCAGAACACACAGGGGCCACCTGGCACCTCTGCCCACCTGGTGGTCCCAGCGCCTGGAGACAGTAGCAGCCAGCCCCCTCCCCCAACCCCCTCAGTGCTGCTGGGTCAAAAGAAGCTTGCCGACACGTGCTCTGTGTGTGAGTATAATGATGTACAGTCACCCCACGTGCCTTCAAGCATCATCTTGCAGGTGGACGCCTGTTGAGGCCCCAAGAGGGCTTGAGGACTAAGGGGTGAGAGCTAGAAGGAAGAGCACTGGACTGGGAATCAGAAGACCTGGGTTCTAGGTCTAGTTCCTCCCCGAGCAGCTGTGAGACCTTGGGTCTATCCCCTGGCTGGGTCTGTCTGCCAGTCTGCAGTCCAAAGGGGCTGGATCAGACCACCTCCTGGGGCCCTTCCCTAGCTCATCATGTAAACAGCTCCTGTTTGCTCAAGACAGACACCTGCAGTAGTCTTACCTCACCATCAGAGGGAGACGAGGCTGGTGGAGACCAGAAGGCATCCACTGGGGTCCCCAAACCCCTTCTGGCTCAGCAAGGTCAGAACTAGCTTCGTCGTTAATCGAAGGTGCCATGTGCCTTTGCCGCTGTGTCGATACTTGCACTGATGGTGTTGAGTGTGCGGCAGATGCTTCAGACGGGTCTCAGGGCCAGTTGAACGGAGCAGTCTGGTTCTGTCGTTTCTTGCAGGCCACTGGGAAGGGGGATGGGGAGTGGAGGGGGAAAAAAGCCAGTTTCCCTTAGGAATGCCCTTGATGAAGCAGTAAACGTGAATTTCACTCCACTCCTGATACACTTTTATGATATTCTTTGGGCTGCTGAGGGAGGCACCCAGAAAGCACTCGGGCTGTCCATCGGGGCAAGGTGGGGTGTCGGGAAGGAGCCCATGGGGGAGGGGGTTGAGTTGGGGGCTGCAGCAACCGCTTTAAATAGCATCTTCATTTGGAAGAGCCATCTGTACTCCAATTGTGTAAACGCTGGTATTCAGTAGCCATTTTTTCAATCACCAGCGAGCCGGTCACTTCTAAGAGAACAATTCTTAGTGTTTTTTGGCCAAAATCGGATTTTTAAAAAAATCAGATCTTTCCCAAAATCGGATCTTTCCAGGTAGAAACAGATTTTTGGATAACTTGAATCTGTTGTTGTGATCTTGACAGTTGCCCAGAATTTTAAAACTTTTGTAATAAGATGAATATGAACACATGTAATTTCTTTTACGGTGAGATGCGTCAAACTTGACAAGACCCGTGCAAAACTTTTCCAAAGAAGTTATGTGTGATGTTTCGAAAATCTCACATGCGTGAAAGGAACCATCCAAAGGTTAAGATAAATGGATGTATTTGGATGTAACAGAGTAGAAAAAGTTCATGAACACAGCAGACTCCACGTTACAACTAAGCTTGAAGAAACCACCACATGTTGGGTTTTGGGATAGCACCAAAGAAGACTACACACAGTTATTTTGAAAGCTATTAAAATGCATCTCCCTTCTCCAACCACGTGTCTGTGGACAGCTGTAAGTTCAAGATGCACTTCAACCCAAACAACATAATCACTGCAGACTGAATGCAGAAGCAGGTGGAAGGATTCAGTTGTCTTCTGTAAATGAAGACATTTAAAAGATCTGCAGATGTAAAACAGTGGTTCTCAATCAGGATGAGACTGTCCCCTGCCCTACTCCAGGGGACATTAGTTGTCATAGCTGAGAGGTGGTGGTGGGTGGCCCTAGGTGCCCCTAACACCTAGTGGGCATGAACACCAGGGATTTTGCTCAAAGTTCTACAAGTAGGCACAGGAAAGCTCCCTCTGCCCCGCTCCCTGCACATCACCAAGAATAACCTGGCCCAAGATTTAAATATGGCCACGGTTTAGAAACCCTGATATAAAATAACACTACCTCCTCTTTTGTTTGTTTGTTTCAAAAATACTCATGTGAGCGTGTAACGGATTTATTATTGTTAAGTTTAAGGTAGTGTATATATAAACATTTTTTAAGTTCAGCTTCCCTTCATAACACTGGAACCATCAGTAGACATAATCCACATAAACAAAAGCTCTTTGGTGTCCTTAGTGACTTTCAAGATTACAAAGGGGTCCTGAGACCAAAACGTCTGAGGACTCCCCAGACAGGCAGGAGAAGGGTATAGATGACAAAAGGAAAGTTGCTGAGTGGGTCTACCCACTGGCCAGCATAAAAAGAAGAGCCCTTCTTTGTGGTAGATGTGCCCCCAAGCATATGTCATTTCTTCTCAAGGCCAGTTGAGGGGGCGAGCGCCAGAGTGGGGTGAGAGTATCAGCAGAAGAATGTGTCTGGGCTTGTGGTCACCAAGGCGGACACGACCAGGACTGACATGCACTGCTCCCAAAAAGTTTACTGTCTAGAAGGGAAGAGAGACACAATAGCTTCGACTGTAATTAACATATGGATGGGAAGCATGGAAAATACATGCACAGGTGTCATGAGATCAGTGGGCGAGAGTCCAAGGTTAGGGGTTGGCAGGGGGTGGGGGTTGAGGGGTGGAGATAAAGGAGACAGGGACTCCAGAGAAAGTGCTGTCTCAGTTGAGTCTTGAAGGATGAGTAGGAGTTTGGTCTCAGGGCTTTGGAGGAGCCCTACGGAGAAGATGGGGGTCCCAGACACAGGGAACAGCATTTAAGTGAAGGTTCAGAAATACCAAACGGCCCGGGGGATTTGGAGAAGGTATGAAAGGGTGTAGAGAAAACAAACACTATGCTAGATATGCCCCCTCCAAACAAAATGCAATGCCACCAATAAAACTAATGGATTTTCAAATCAAGAAAGAACGAGAAAAATGATAAAGGAAAGAACAGCTCTGATAACATGCGGTATCTGTTTTTAGAAGAGAACAACATTCCAGTGTTCTGATACCAGCTACCTATTTGGGAAAACACAAGTGAGACCTTGCTCTCTTGTCCAGACAGGGTAAGATGCTCCGTGATTCCTTCACCACCACCCCCCACCCCCGAGCCCCACATGCCCATCTCTGTCTTTACCCTCCTTCCATCTCGGGTCCACTAGGGCTTTCCAGAACATTCGCTGTGGGTCAGCAGATCCTGCCAAGAAAGGGCGAGGGAAGCTCATTAGCATAGATGCCCCGGACCTGACTCCCCATCGTTCAGAAAAGGGTCCCCATGGCTCATTCCATCAAAGGCAGTCACACTTGCTTCTCCCACCAAAGAAGATGATCGAGATGGTTGTGGGTTGATTTCCGAAGCAGTAAGTCAACAGCATCCAGCAAACTGGACCAAATAAAAGAGGGGAGAAGAGCCCATCTCTGCTCACCAACAGCCCCCAACAGAGGCTTGAGCTGGTGCGCAGCACACGCTGTGCTTGCCCCAGGCCCAGGGAAGAGCCTGCCGTTCCCAACAGTCACTGCTGGCTGCACAAGAAGTCGGTCTGACATGCATCCGTGACTCTGTTTCCAATACAAGTCTGACGGGTCTCCCTTGAATTTAAGAGGCCTAGCTGGTCTCCAGCCTGGGGTCTCAGCCCCCCAGGACCCCTCAGAGGGCTGCCTGCACAGGCTGGTATGGGTGACCCACGAGAGTTCAACCAAGATGTTTTCCCAGAACAGTGGACAGCCGAGACCGCGCGGCTAGAGTGAGGTTGTGCGGGGGACGAAGGGCTCAGGATGGGGAATGAGGTGCTGGGGAGGAGGACTGGTGGATGGTTCTAGGAAGAGGAGAAGGAAACAATCAGGAAGGGCAGAGGCCCCAGAGCAGCCAAGGTGGGACAATTTAGGGCAGCCTGGGGGCAGACAGCAAAGGCTTGAGGGTGCAGTGGTGCGTGACGAGCGAATCCTTACTCAGGAGCAAACAGCTTAACCACGAGGGTCTCACCCCCAGAGGCCTTGCTCACACACTCCTCTGGCCAGTAGTCCAGGGGTAGACAATCTCTCCTGGACTTTGTGAACATCTATGAGCCCAGTGGGCTGTGTGTCTGTGCCTGAGTCAGTGAGCTGGGCAGGGAAGAGGGTGCCCTGAATCCCAGGATGGCCCGGCCTCACCCAGCATCCCAGGCCAGGACATAGGCCCAGAGTGAAGGCTTATTAGCCAAGTCTCTAAATTCAGGTGGAATCATACGGGCACCCCCTTTGGTGGTGCCAGGAGGCAGACGGCTCAGAAGGGAACACCCACATCACAAGTCCCACCAGCGGATGGGTGGCCTGCACACACCCTATAGCACATGCCCGTTGCTAAAGGGGGCCTCTGGGCTGGCCAAGCACTTCACCCACATGAGGCGCCAGTGCCAGAGATTCAGTTCAATTCAGTCGCTCAGTCGTGTCCAACTCTTTGCGACCCCATAGACTGCAGCACACCAGGTTTCCCTGTCTTATCACCAACTCCCGGAGCTTACTCAAACACATGTCCACTGAGTCGGTGATGCCATCCAACAATGTCATCTTCTGTCTACCCTTCTCCTGTCTTCAATCTTTCCCAACATCAGGGTCTTTTCCAACAATTCGGTCCTTCACAACAGGTGGCCAAAGTATTGGAGTTTCAGCATCAGCATCAGTCCTTCCAATGAATATTCAGGACTGATTTCCTTTAGGATGGACTGGTTGGATCTCCTCACAGTGCAAGAGACTCTCAAGAGTCTTCTCCTGCAATACAGTTCAAAAGCATCAATTCTTTGGTGCTCAGCTTTCTCTATAGTCCAACTCTCATGTCCATAGATGACCACTGGAAAAACCAAAGCCAGAGTGTTAGGTCCAAACAAACAGCCATGTGGACCAGCTGCTTGGGTGACTTCCTCCTCCCCGTCTGTGAAGCTCATCCAATGAGCCAATGGAACCCATGGGTGCTTCCCTGTTACCCTCGAGTAACCCTGGTTTACTCGGGTTATCAGAAATTAGTGGCTGAAACACTGCAGCTGCTATAATGATAACAATAGCTGGAACAGCTAACAGTGCCAAGCACTGTTCTAAGCACTTCACAAACATTAACTCAGCTGATTGGCATGAGTCGATAGAGTGTTGTGTCTGCAACTTAAATCAGCAAAGTAAAGGTACCTGCCTCTGGTGACTAACAAGAAAGCCAGCAGGCTGTGGCAGGGCCTCGGTATGGCTCCCCCGCTCCCTGGGTCTGATGCTGCCTGGATGGCCCCAGGCACCAGAGGCAGAGGGTTTCCTTCTGTCTGTGCTTGTCCGGCTTTGATTCAGCAATGGTGACAGTGAGGACACACGTGGATGCACATAACTCTGATTTATCAAGTCCACTCCCTGTCAGGTTATAAAGGCAGAACTGGGAGGTCTACTCCAGCCCAGAGTTTCCCTCCAGCCCACAGCCCCCCAAATCCGTGCCCTGCTCTACTCCAAGTCCTTCATTCAGTCATCATTAACTTATATGGTACAAAAGCCCCCTCCCTCACCTCCTGACCTCCCCCCAAGGGAGCCAGGGGAGCCCCAGGACAGTGCCCTTGAGGACCATGTGTTCCCCAGTCTTTTTTCCCCCATGGTCACAGCCAGAGGCAGGGCCATAGCCGGGACCACCTCAGGGAGCATATGTGGGCAGCTTCTGCACTGCACACTTTTCGGCCACCCTGTGGAGCCCCCTCACCCTCACCTTTGAAGCAGGCCAGCCCACCGCTGCGCCTCCTGTGTCTCCCCACTTCACTCTTGCCCCAGGAATTCCAGCAGCGTCCACAGTCTTCCCCGATCATAGCAGCCTAGCTCCTTCCATCAACATGGTGCTATTGGCCTGACCTGCATGCCGGTCCCTTCCCATCGAGGGAGAACTGATCTCTGAATTTCGCCTCTGACCACGACTTCCACTCAACACCTACTGATCACAAGAAATATCTGGAGGGAACTGAGACCAGATTTTTCAGACAGACTAAAAGCGGACGACTTTGGAGGAAAGGGGCCCATCTCCCTGGGACTTTGCCCTGCAGCGGAGGGGACTGCAAGAGACCACAGCCCCAGTGCTCTTGTCTGGAGCAGGCGTCCTCCTCCTGACCCCAATCCCCTTAGGGATCAGCGGGCTAAAGCAGCATGAGAAGCAAGGGGACCAGCCCCAGGGGGAGAGATGCCAGTGGGGAGGTGATCACCAGGAAGCAAGGTGTTAGCACCAGAAGGAGAAACGCCGATGGGTGGGCAGGGGTGTTGCTGTGATCACCAGGAAGGCCAGGAAGGCACCTCAGACAGGAGAAAAGCATTCCCAGCATCTGGGAACAGCATGCTCCTAGAGTAACAGGGGAAAAGCTTCATAGTGCACCTGATAAGAAAGGAAATTAACCCAAATCCTTGGTGACTGAGTTCCAGACTCAGGAGGAATAGGACTGGCCACTGGCCATTCCTGGTCACTGCCATAGATGTGTGGCAAAGTACAAGGACTTTGCGATCACTCTGTACCTAACATTGAAAATATCACAGGGAGGTGTGAGAGAGGGAATGGGGGTGCGGCTCCTTGAGTTGGGTTCAAAGAGAAGACGTTTAAGCTGAAACCAGGCAAATTTAAATGATTCAGTTACAAGAAGATTTGGGGGCATGCATTTTGGGGAAAAGGAGCCAGGGCCAGTCTCTAAGATAGGAACAAACTTGGAGAAAAGAGACAAAGGCTACTGTGGCCAGGGCGGGCTGGGTGTAGGGGAGAAAGTCAAGGCTGACGCTGACGGGGCTGGAGGGGGCCAGGCTGTGTGTATAAGTCAGGAGACTGAAGGCCAGGGAAAGGGGTCTGGATTTTATCACAAACCAGACGAATGTCACTTAGAAGGTGGTGGGTGATGTGGTCTATTCACAGTTAAAGATAACTTCGTGTGGTCCACGGAGAAACCCAGAGAGCAAAGGAGCAGACACGTGAACACCACGTAAGAAAGAGGCTGTGGGCCATGGCTCTCGGGGCGGGAAATCGGGGTGGGAGACAGACACAGTGCCAGTTTGGGAAATGTCTTAGAGGCAGTCTCGAGGAGACTTTATGGTAGATTGCATGTGAGTCGGGGGAGAAGGAAACCGAAGACAGATCCCAAGGGTTTCCCTTGAGCAACTCTAGCTGGATGGCTGGGCCACTTAGTTAGATGAAGTTGGGGGGAGCAGGGAGCAGGTTTGGGAGTCGTTAAGAACTCTTGTTTTTATAACAGAGTTGATCAAAATAGTGAACAACTTTGCCTATCAGAATGGACTTTTATTTGCCAGATTAAAATCCAGAACATCCCAAAGGGAGCCTGAGCATTTGTGTGTGTGTGTGTGTGTGTGTTCTCCAAATTATAAAATCCTATCACTCAAAAAATCTTCACCTTGAATATATTCTGAAATAAAACTTGGTTTCAAATTAAAAAAATAAATAAATGAAAAAGAAGGCTGGTTTTGGACATGTCGAATTTGAGAATTAATGGCTTGTAAAATGTAAGGCCATTGTAGGACCCAGAACCCTCCCCAGAGCTATGGCTTCTTCCCTGAGATTTTAAGCTCTACGGTGAAGACCATCTACAGAGCCCACAGGGTTACAGGTCATCCTCAAGGTCATCAAATGATGGCTTTGTCCTTGGGCCACTCATTCGTTCATTTGTCCCACAAGTACACACATGGGTTCCAGGGAGGACGTCTGCTCTTCCCGCGATCTTCACAAGAATCCAAACTGTAAAAGACTTTGGATCCAGAATCTGTCGTCTCACTTTTTAAAGATGATCTTTTGTAGCAGATGGAGGCAAGGGAAAGTACAAAAAGGCCCAACCATGGCCACCAGCCCCCAGGACAGGGTGCATCCGAGGGGACTCGCAGCCGCTCCCAGCCTACCCGGGGATCCCAGCCACAGGGTGGTCCAGATGGGAATGTCTTACCTCCCACCCACCCCAGGAGGGACTGCGCTGCTCTCGTGGGGTGGGCAGTTGCCCAGGAGCCTCAAACATCACCACCACCAGCTCCCCATCTCTTCCCCCACCAGCACAGCCTTCTGGAAGGTAGGCTCCGAAAAGTCACTTTCCTCTTTGCCTTTGGTTTTCCATTCTTTTTCATTTACACTGTTGTATCTCTGCCTTCTCTGTTTAAAAGAAGAAATAATAGCCACCCTACAATCCACTCTTCAGTTACTTTATTGAGTCTTCAGATTTTCTGAGTTCCCAAAGACTTTGTTGCAACATTATTTCCACTGCTCTCCTTTCCTTGTGTTTCTTTTCCTCCCCACTTCTAACTTTTCTAGCCAGATGCTCAGTTGTCCAATTCATCACCACACTCTCATCTTTAGTTAAGTATGAAATGCATACATTTTCCTCTTTGTATAACACTGGCTCTCTTTCACAGGTGTCTATACAGTGCTTTCACTGTCAGTATCCTAAATAACGGTGCAGTTTGGGCTCTTGTGGGTTATTTTTTTTTTCCTGATTCAAAGTTTATTTAGAAGAATTTTGAGATTTCCAGAGTTGCTTTTTGATTTTTGTGACTTGTTTGCTAAATTTACCTTAATGTGATTACAGAAAATGACCATCAGAAAATTTTATTTTTCAAATAACGTTGAGTTCTTCTTTGTAATTCAAAGGGTGAATTCTGATGAATGGTTTGTGGTCACCCAATGTCAAACATTTGTTAAGTGTTTTTAATTATTTTACACAGATGCTTTAGGCCCAGGGGAGTTCAAAACCCATGGAACAGAACCATCCCCTGAAATAGTAGAACTTTGTGTGTGAGTCCTCAGAGACTGCCAACGATGGCTCTTTCACTTATTTGGGCTTTTATTCCACAAACATGGGGAGCACTGCATGCCCACTGCGTGCCAGGCCCCCTACAGGGCCCAGGGACACCAGCGTGAGGCCTGATGGTTATGGATAGACAAGTGCTCACCACACTGTCCTGAGTTCAAAGACCTTCCCGGTATAGGGGATGGTGGGAGTTTCACCCTGTGATGGAGAAAGACCTATGCCTGGGGTCCCTGGAGGTCTAGACACACCAACCTTGAGGTTCCGCCCATTGCAGGCTTTTTAGCAACACCTGGATGGTCAGATCAAGAGGAGGACCCGATGTCTGTCACTTCAACAAAGATCCACGTTCTGAACGAAGAAGCCAAACCCATCGAACACAAGAGGAAGAAGTTAAAACACTTTAAACTTACTGCAGGCAACTGAAGGAATACTCGGGACCTGTATACTGACCTCTAGGACCCGTGGAAGGCTGACCAGTCCCTGCAGGAATGTCCACTGATGGAGGAAAAAGTGGCAGCTTCCATGAGAGAAGACACACAGGTGATAATGTGGGGTCAGGAGGTGGAAACTGGCTGGACCACCGGGCTCCTGCTCTTGGGGCCTGGAGAGAAGGACTGATATGAGGAAGGGAGCATCTGAGTGCCCAAGATGGAAAGAAAAGTCCATATCAGGGCAGAAGAAGAAGAGGAGATCTGAGAGCAAGCCCCAGTGGACAGTACAGATCCAAATTTTTCAGGCGAGTCCCTGAAGTGACTGAACTTTGTCAAGAAGTGGAGCTTCTAGGAATATTCTGTCAAAGCAGATGATTTGGAGCAAAGAGGGAACTGTCCTGAAGCAAGAGACGAGGTAAGCCATGCAGATGAAGCTCCAGATATCTACGGGGCAGGAGGCGGGCGGGGGGGGGGGGCGGGGGGGTGCAGGGGTAACTACAAGACCTTGAAGAAAAGCAGAGAAGTATTTCTTCTTCTCCAAAGCCTGATGCTGTCCAGTGAGCTGAGAGCTCTCAAAGGTCCTCTGGGAGCTCGGGAGACTGATAGATGCCTCCTCATCGCCACAAGGAGGTTGCAGATCAGAGAAGAGTCGTCACTGAAACAGATTAAAGTCAAGCTCCTAGAAGTGGACCCTCGTGCCTCTGATAACCCAGGTGGAGCATCTCCCAGAGAACACTGCTCCCGGTCCCTGGGCACAGGTTTAGAAGGCTTGGCTCCTTCCCTCCAAGAAGCCCCTCGTGGGTGCTACCCTTTCCTCCTCGTCCCCTCCTCTGCTCCTCCTTCCCTCCATTTATCCCCAAATCCTGCATTTCCATGGAAACAAACAGGGAGCTCAGGACAAGAGTTTGTTCCACCCCCAGGAGCTGGCCAGGCTCTGCGGTTCACCCCATCCTCCCTCCCTCAGGGCCAGATTGTCCCTGGATCCCCTCCCTCAAAACAGAGCGAGTTCCCTCCTAGGGTCCCTGACACTCTCATGACCATACTCGTCAAAATGGCAAAAGACCAAGAAGGCCTCAGGGCACTGTGCTGCTCTAGATATTTTTGAATTTCCCGCATTTATTTTTAGTTCAGAAAACTTCTAAATGGTAATTGTACTTTTACTCAACTTGATTTGATAGTATTATGAATTTCAAGACTTTTAAAAAATAGAGGTCATTGAAGATGCATTGTATTATCCAGATATCTACAGGGTGGGTGTAATATGTTTTACGTAATAATATGTAATATGTATTATGCATTGTATTATCTCTTCTAGAAAATGTAAGCAGTAAATTTTCATTTAATAATTCACTTGTCTGCTCCCCAAAAGTATATATCATCTCTAAGCAGTGCAGCAATAAAGGACATTTGAAATAGCAAAGACTGTATCCTTCTGTTAATGTTCCACAGTGATAAAAAGGTAGAAGCCACTTATAGGTCTCAACAAATTTTTGATCGATCTTTTAAAAATTTAAGTTAGATGTCAGATCCTGATACACCCTCTACAAATGTTTCTTCCTGTAATTGTGACCTGGCTTCTGAAAGAGACCCCAAGGGAAACATCATAGCCGGAAGATTCGTCCATAATTGTCAGATTCACATCTTCACCCTTCTTTGATGGGATATCTCTTATCAATAAAAATCCTGGGTCACACCCCCCAAACAGGTATTTCTTTGTATATAAGGTTATAACGTACGTGTCTCTGTATAAATATATTTCTTGTAAAGCAAATGCTAAATGCTTTTTGAAAGGATGCCATGAAAAATTTTAAATGTTCCCAATGTATTTAAATTTACTCATTAATTATGCAAAATGTCTGCTCTCCTTAAAATGCTATCCACATTTTTAGTGAGAGCAATGTGGTAGAAGTCACGTAATTTTGAAAACAGGTTTGGTGGTATGCTTTGACATACATCCATGTGAATATCTCAAATACCAAACGTTTGAAGTGCCAGTTCATACTTGTTTTTAGTGGTCATCAGAGTTTAATGGTCATCTGAGTTGTGCTCCCAATGGCACAATGGACACACCACTTGGTTTTTGGCTATGCCACTCTGAACATCCCCTGTCTCATCTCAGAAGCCAAGCAGGGTTGGGGCTGGTGAATGCTTGGATGGAGACACACCACACAAAGCACATTGTTAACAAGAGGAAGCAAGTCTATATTTTTAAAGCCTAGAGAACTGGGCAGTTTAAGTCAAGTTCTTATGTGATCCAATTAGGTCTTTCATTGTCTTTCGTTCATAATGAGAGTGACGGAGAGATTGTTCTAGGCACAGAAGAAAGGCTGATTATACTGTTTTTCTTGCTGTTTTTCTGTCTTTGCAAAATCACTTCTCATTCATCCATGCATTTCTTCAAGAAATCTTAGTCACTCATTCTTGTTAAGGGTTAGTTTGGTTCAAACTAGATAATACACTTTAGTGGGGCCTGGGGAAAGGGAAAAACGCTGCACTGGGCTGAAAGCCAACGCTTTTGCATAATGAAGCTCCTTCCCTCAGCACCATACGGGACACGCCATCCCGGGGGACTGGTACAGGGCTTCAGACTCATGAACCATAGGTGGAGCATGAGTTCCTGGCACAAGACGTTAATCTCTATCCAGATGGATTATTTTTAGAGATAAAGTAAGAATACAAGGTCTAATATCTTCATCCTGTGCCTCGATGGCTTGCACGGGCATCCCAGTAGAGGCCACCTATCCGCTTTCCAGATTCAGAAAGACTCGGCACGTGCAAGTGGCAACTTCCCCCAGGTCTCACATCACAGCCAGAGGAAGAGCAGGCTGCGCCAAATGCCCAGGGCTAGCTCCGCAACACAGGGTACTTGAAGCTTCTGCCACAGCCACCCTCTCCAGTTCCTGACCCAGTTTGAGACCCCTAATTCCCTCAGAAAACAATGAATGCTCCAAAATTAAGTCAGCAATTTTACGCACGAGTGCAAATGGGTGTGTCATAGCGAGGTGACAGTGGGTAACACAGGAGACACTGCTTGTTATGACTATAAATGCAAGGGAACAGGGTCACCCCCATCTTTATTTCCCACGTGGATCGCTCTGAGTGAGATGTAGCAGTAGCCGTTGTCAGTGAGAAATCAGAAAACACTGAACTAGTGCCTACTGAGAGGTGTGAGCTGCAGTAGCAGCTTCAGAGGATGAGGCTGAAACTGCGAGCTGACGGAGTTTTGTGCCAAGAAGTCAACCAGGAAAGACGCTGGGATGGAAGGTGAGAAAAGGCGAATCCAACATTTTAGAGAAATCAGGAAATGATCAGAAAATGTATCAGATTTTGTTGTTGTTTTTTTTTAATCGATCTCAGATGACAACACCTCCAGCTGTGTTGATGATATCAAGCATGAATGAGGTGTGATGCTGGGCTAAAGAGCCTGTTACATTGAAACCAGAAGTACCCAGGAGTGGGCAAGGGAGTGGGAGAGGCCACCTGGAACAGTGTCGCCAGGCCTCAGGATGCAACAGTTCAGTTCAGTCACTCAGTCATGTCTGACTCTTGACTCTTTGCGACCCCACGGACTGCAGCATGCCAGGCTTCCCTTCCATCACCTACTCTCGGAGCTGACTCAAACTCAAGTCCATTGAGTCGGTGATGCCATCCAACCATCTCATCCTCTGTCTTCTCCTTCTCCTCCTGCCTTCAATCTTTCCCAGCATCAGGGTCTTTTCCAATGAGTCAGTTCTTCACATTAGGTGGCCAAAGTATTGGAGCGTCAGCATCAGTCCTTCCAATGAATATTCAGGACTGTATATATTCAGGATGTAACAGATAAGGACAATTCTAAAGTTTGGGACTCCACAAAGGATTGCCTATTTTCTAATCTGTCCAAATATGGACGTAAAAACAGGGGAAAAACTAATAAAATATTGAAGTTTAAGGGAGAAAAATCATACAAATTTGAAATATAAAATAGATTTCTCACAGCTTTATCTAAATTGCAAAAAGAATTGAATATGAATACATAAAAATGCAAACTACACACCAAAAAGTGTGATCCATAAAATCAAGTGACATACGACAAGTTGGGAAGCCTTTGCAAATATTTTCCTTAGAGAGGTTGATGTTTGTAAAATCTAGGCTATTTTACAAATCAACATGAAAAGCATTAACACCCAATGGACATATGGGCCAAGTCCTTGAACAGAAAAATCACAGAAATGAAAATATCATTGGAAATGCTTCCAATTGTCAAAAAAGAAATGACCACCATTTTCAAAATGACATTTTACTGCCAAAAAGGTGATCTCTCCACCACAGAGTATTAAGAACAGTCCTCAAAATTGACCATACTCAGCATTAAGAAAACTCACCACTCTGTTCTTATTTTTCTCATTTCACCATGAACCAGTGATGGAAACCAGTGTGGGGGCCACTATTGACATCTCTGACCTAGAAAATTCTGAGTACATGGACAAGCCCCAAACCACATGGACACCCAAGGGTTTCTGGGCTATTAAGGAGGCCACAGGGGTACACGTGTCTGATGGCCTTGGAGTCTCCAGAGAGAAGCAGGAGACTGACTCAGGGATGACCCCAGTGGCCCCTGGACCCTAGAATGGAGAGGATCTGCAAAGCAAACCATGTCAGCCTCTTGGCTGGCGTGCGGGTGGGGGGCCAGCCCCACGGAGGCAGATGTGATCCGGTGAACGTTCTGCCTGTTTGCAGAATGCACGGGGCTGACACCCAGCCCCCATGTGTTGTCAGCTTTTCATCACAGGAGGCTGACCGTTCAAGACCAACTCCACGGCACTTGCCAGCTGCAGCCACTGAGAACTGAGATAAATCTAGATAAACGACGACAGCCCTTAAGAAGTGCCAGTGACATTGACGCAGGAGGTGGCAGCCGCTGCCGCAGCTGAAGGAGCTTGTCTGCCGCATGGGTGCCTGGCACAGGGACTGAACCGGGGGATGGGGAGCCTCAGAGGGGTTCTACTCACAGAGCAGAAGCAAGAGGCCTAGTTCCTCCCTGGGGCTTCCCGGGGCCCTGCCCCCCTCAACCCCCGCCAGAGGAGGCTGCATCTTTGCTGCTGTTCAGTCTCTCTGTTGTGTTCAACTCTTTGCAACCCCAAGGACTGCAGCATGCCAGGCTTCCTTTACACCATCTCCTGGAGCTGGCTCACACTCATGTCCCTTAAGTCGGTGATGCCATCCAACCATCTCATCCTTTGTCATCCCTCTTCTCCTCCTGCCTTCAGTCTTTCCCAGCATCAGGGTCTTTTCCAGTGAGTCGGCTCTTTGCATCAGGTGGCCAAATCACTGGTGCTTCAGTTTCAGCATCAGTCTTTCCAATGAATATTCAGGGTTGATGTCCTTTAGAATTGACCAGTTTGCTCTCCTTGCTGTCCAAGAGACTCTCAAGAGTCTTCTCCAGCAACACAGTTCCAAAGCATGAATTCTTTGGCATTCAGCCTTCTTTATGGTTCAACTCTCACATGACTGCAGGTATGGAAGGGTTGGCATGGCGGGATCTGCATTCCCCAGACCCTGGAGAGTCCTAGCCTCCAGTCACAAACAGCAAGAAACCTGCCAAGACAAGCAGAGCCTTCCAAACCTGCAGGTGCCCCTGATGTTTCTTGAGCACCCACACATGTCAGGCCCTTCTCCCAGACACTTGATCTGGACCATCCCCTGCCAGCCTCACCGCGTCACTTCAGTCCCCATTTTGCAGCTGATGACGCTGAAGTTAGAAGAGCTCAGAGACTACATGAAAGCTCACACAATAAATGGCAAAGCTGAGATTCACACCCAGGTCTCTCTACTCCCAAAGCCCCTGTTTTAGGCACAAATACTTCCAGAAGGAAGCTTCTGGGAGCAAAAGCTAGAAACAACCTGAAAACACATGGGAAGGAGAATGATTAAAGAAACCACTCAGCCCCCATAACGTAACCAAGCAGGACCCTATGAGGCTTTCTCTGAACAGATTATCACCTACCCCACTCTCGAGTCCTCTGTCCACTTCTTGTCCGTAGAAAACCTTTAGTCTCCTAGGTCTTCCCCAAGTTCCAAAGAGTAAATTAAGGAAGTGAGAAAATGCAGAAAGGAAAACAGTCAAGCAAGACAAAATAATAGTTTAGTCATTAAACAAAGTCTAGGGCCTTTAATTCCTCTTCAAGGGCTACAGATAATATTCTGAGCTGGGTCCTTTGAGCTATTTTACAGATACTGAAATCTCCACCAGGTGGAAGAAGTTAACCGCCCGCTGTCCATAAGCCCGTAGACCCCAGACCAATTGGAAGCACAAGATGGAACCACAAGGTAAACGCCCAATGACCTCACCACCAACCAATCAGAAGAAGGTCTGCTCCCAATGACCTCACCACCAACCAATCAGAAGAAGGCCCGTGAGCTGATGACACACCCCACAAACCACCTCCTTCACCCTGTCTTTAACAACCTTTCCCTGAAAGTGTTTGAAGAGTTTTAGTCTTTTAAGCAGTAGCTGTCTGGACTCCCTGCTTGGCACCTGCAATAAACACTGTGAGCAGACCCAAGTTTGGTTCCGTAACAATAGCATGGGATCGTATGCAGCTATTGAACAGAAATAAGCTGGATTTATATGTGGAAACCTAGAAACTCTGTTATATGGTTAGGAGCGGGGGTGGGGGGTGGCAAAGAAAGTTGCAGAAAATACAAATTGTATCATGCATATACCTGTAAATTCCTATACTTGTGAACATGTTCGCAATGGCATAGAAAACCTATGGAAGCCTATGGTGTGGAGGCACCTTGGACACCTCATGGAGCTGGGAGTTGAAGGGGAAGAGGATGATCATCGAACTTGTCATTAGAATTATTATGACAAGATTATTTCAAATCCCTAATTTAACATCACAAAGAAGACTTGCTTTTATGTACTCTGGACACACAGTGGGAGCTGAGCAAATGTTTGCTAAAAGAATCAAATTGAACCAATTGAACCCTCCAGTCCACTGGATCCCCCACCAGTGAGGCAGGCTGGCCCAGAGCAGGAACGGGGAGTCTGTGCTCCCAGAGACAGAAGTCAGGGAGCCGGGGGATGGCATGGAAAGCCTCGCCTGCCAAGTCCACTCTCCATCACCCGGGCCTCAATGCTGCCAGTGATCAGCTGGAAATAACTTCACCTTGATGTTTAACTGACTCATGGCTTTTGCATTTCCAGGCAGCATGACCACATTAGTAGCCCCACAACCCAATTACAGCCATGCACCCAGCTGAAACCTCATGCAAAAGTGGACAGCCAAGCTTGGCCAGCTGCATCATGCCTCCTCTTAGAAAAACCACCAGAAGCATGAACTCTTTAGTCTATTAATAGAGATCTCCTGCACTCTGACAATAGCAGCACATGAAAAGAGAACGCTGATGCCCGGGTTCTGAGGGATGAGACCAGAATTTTCTCACTGTGGCTCAGCCTCCGGCTTACCTGGGGCTGCCATCGTTGAAAAGATGGAGAGCTTTTTGCCTTTCAAAGGCGTGAGCTTGAAAGTTACCTGGCGTTCCTGTGGAAACCGTACTAAGGTGTTTTAAAGGCAAGTTGAGGGTCAAAGTGTGATGGAGCCATGAGACGGGAAAAGCCAAGGATCTCTCAGCACTTTGGGTGAACTCAGTGCACGACTGGATCCTGCTGACCCTCACCAGGCCATGATTTTTATTCAGGTGATATAAGGGGACCCAAGGAGCCCAGTAACCTTGACTCCAAGTCACAGGGCAGCGACTGCCTCACCTCGGACCAACCTCAGCACAGCGTGGACTCTGATCCTGGACCTGTCCCATCCCCAACTCTTCTCCCAACCTCCATCACTCCTTCCTAAGGAAGAATCAGCGGTGGGACTTCCCACTGGTTAAGACTCCAGTGGTCAAGACCCAGTGCTTCCACTGCAGGGGGCATGGGGTCCATCCCTGGTTGGAGAACTCAGATCCCAAATACCGTGAAGTGTGGCCAAAATATACAAATAAAGTATTAAATGGGATCTGGGCTCAGTTTCCATTCTGACATGGAGTGATGTCTGGGACCAAACCCTGGTTCCCTACAGGTGACATGTAACAGGTGAATCCCCCCCAGCAGGACACAGAAAGGACCTGTGAGTCTGTGAGGTCCCGAGATGGTTCAGATGAAGATACATGACATTATCACAAGAAGGAAACAGCATCCTGGACCCCAGCAGTTGCTCCATTGGTGGGATAGATGGATATGCCAGAATGTTCTACTCTCTGTGGGGCAAACCCTGCCTTAAATATATTATAATATGGTTAGTTCTTGGTGCCAGGCTGGACAGGCTTAGATAAAGTCAACCAGTGCAATGAAGGGACCTGAAACTATGTCACTGGAAGATTTTAAACAGGATAGGGAGTAGGGTAACAGAAAGGGCAGCTGCTGATGGCTTCTTAGTCAGCATTTCTTAAAAAGGAGATCTCATTCAGTCTCCATAAGAATAACCTGAAATCAATGTTACATTCATTTTACAGATCCAGAATGGAGGCACAGAAACACCAGCTGCACTGAGGCTACACGTCTAAGTGGGAACACCAGATTTAAACACAGGTCTGTGTCTCATCTCATGTTCTCTCCACCGCATTCTGCCCAAGATCCGTCCAGACGACAGCGAAGGTTGGAATGGGGAGGGAGGAGGTGGAGATGAGGGACAAGACTGTTGTGAGGGTCCTGGTGACAGACGCCAACAACGTGAACCAAGACAGGAACCGTGGGAATGCGGAGCCAGATGTGGATTTCAGGCTCCTACGAGGGAGCATCACACAACGTGATGTCCAGCTGGACAGCCCGAGGAGGGGGAGAGTGGGCGTGGCTTCTGGGGCAACTGGATGGACGGGGGGTGTCCCTGCAAGGAGAGGTTAGTTTTCTGTGACCTTTAGAGGGATGTGACAGGAGTTGGATTCCTGCTCTGTACACGGACATGCCCTCTGGCCAGAATGAAAGGGGACAGAAGTGGAGGGCGACGGACACCAGCTCAGAGCCCCTTGGCAGGGATGGGTGACCATGGGCACCAGGAGCATTGAGGTGAGGACTAAAGGGAATGCCCTGATGGACCAGCCAGTGGCTCTGATCCACTCCACAGGTGTTGAAGGGGATTGCAGAACAAAGCCGTCTGCTTAGCTTCTCCTACACTTCACAGAGGCAATAAGGATGGGGTTTAATGCAGGTCAAGAGGAAGGACCTAAAAGCTGAACCACCAGCTCACAGGCAAATATGGCCATGACATCCTCCCGCCTCACCATCCGGCTCTAATGATGCATTCTATATTGTCTGGCTTTTTGCTTAAAAGAAGACATACAAACTTTCATATTAACTTCCTTTAAATTCAATGGTACTCTGCATGTAATAAAATAAACTTACTTGGTTAAAATGGAACATTTTTGGAATAACTCCTAGGGGTTCTGTTTCTGCTCTCACTGGCTTCTTTTTTTTTAAGCCACGCAACTGGCCTCATTGGCTGTCTCACCCTCCGACAGTCTGATGTCTGGGATACAGAGGCAGCCCGACTCTGCCAGCCCCTCTCATCCATCTGATCTGAGCTCACAGCAGGTGAAGTTCATTTCCAGGTAGGACACAAGGACGTGCTTCCCCAGCTTCCTTTGTTTATCACCAAGATGTGCGTGTTGTGTGTTAAGTCACTTCAGTCATATCCGACTCTTTATGACCCCATGGACTGTAGCCCGCCAGGCTCCTCTGTCCATAGGATTCTCCAGGCAAGAATACTGGAGTGGGTTGCCATGCCCTGCTCCAGGGGATCTTCCTTACCCAGGGATCGAACCCGCTTCTCTTATATCTCCTGCATTGGCAGGAGGTTTCTTTACCACTAGCGCCACCCGGGAAGCCCCAAGTGTGCTTATCACCAAGATAAGTCCAGGCAATTCCAAGGAGAGGGGCCTCTGTCCAGTGTAAGGGGGTGCAGAAAGCAGCTTTGCTCCTTTCTAATTGCTGATGATGGAGAGACTGTCCAAACCCCAGAACCACAGCCCGGCAGCCTGACACCTCAGAGGCTCATGGGAAATACAGACTGGTCAAAGAAAAGCTTGGCCATCTTTGCATCTTACCCCATGCCCCATTTTACAGATGAGGAAACCGAGGCCCACAGAGCTAAAGGGAGAGCTGGTTTTGAGCTTCCAGGCCCACCTCCAGCACCCCAGCTCAGACCCCACATCCCCACAGCCTCCCCGACCCTCTGCCCCCAGAGGACCCACAGGCTCCATGTAGACTTTGAGGAAGCGCTGAGGACGCAGCTCTGTCACCCCGGGCGAGCACCACCCCGGGGAGAGGCCGGCAGTGCCCATGGCCCCAGCAGATGCAGAGACCCGGGCCAGCTCCCCCAGCAGCAGCCTCAGCCCAGGCCCCTGGGTTATGACCCTTCCTCCTCCAAGAGGCTAATGGCTCTGCCTTCACATTTTTCTGCCTGGCTACTTGCTCGTTCAAAATGGAAAAGAAATTAGAAACATGGTGATTAAGTTCTGTGCCTTCAAAGGGCCTCTTTCCCCCAGGTGGCAGTTATGAGTTCCAGGGGTGGGGCTCGAAGGTGGGTCCTTTCTGTTCCCCAGGCGGCAGGAGTCAGGCTCTTATGAGAATTCTGTCCAAGGTGGAGGAGACAGCAGCCCGGCTTTCAGGGACCAAAAGGCTGAACAGAGGGAGCTTATGATGCTCCCCGGCGTGGGGAGAGCTGACATCAACTTCACAGGGGCTGAACCCCCAGGTGAAGCCTGATCCTTGGTGGGCAGCTTCTCGGACTCCATGCTGGGGGAGACCCGGTCCACGGCCTATAGGGCTGTCTTTCCGGCCTGCCCTCAGCTACGGAAAAGTGACCCCAGAGGCTGCTGCACTGAACCCAAACCCGCTTGATTCCGAGCAGAAATAAATCCCTGCCTTCTGGGTGCTCACAGTCTATGGAGGTGGGTCTGCACCACTCTCCACTTTTTTTTTCCCCCCTGAATTACGTTTTTAAGCTAAACTGAAGGCATAGCAGAAGAGTGGGAGGTGAAATGGTTGGATGGCATCATCAACTCAATGGACACGAGTTTGAGCAAACTCCAGGAGATGGTGAAGGACAGGGAAGCCTGATGTGCTGCAGTCCATGGGGTCGCAAAGAGTCAGACACGACTGAGCGACAAACAAGAGGCCCCTCAATTGGTGAGACAAGGAGAAGGTCTTACACTCTCCTTGGCCTCACAGAGCATTTTCACAATATCTCTGCCTCCCAAAGGACGCCTGACATTTGATATAATTCTGATCATTAAGATTTCGGCTTTCTCTAAAGCGTGTGTGTCCCAGGCCCCATCCCCTCCCACCAAGCCACACTCCAGTCTCACGGAAGCAGCTCCATTGACATGTCCTACTTGACCCCAACCATCTATGCAGGGGGTGGAGTTATAAGCCAAGAAGACCCTAGGTTCCCTCCCCAGAAAGAGATTGGCCAACTGAAGAGCATGAATGGAATTTACTGGGAGGGAACAGTGCCGCTCCCAGACAATTCTGGAAGGCAGGGGAGACAGGATCCAAGCTCCGGCTGCAGGGGAGTCTGGCCTGGACACCCTGACGAGTGACAGCCTCCAGTGACACTGTCACGGCCACTTCTCATTTTCCACCGCACCTACCTGTTTTTATGAGAAAATGTAAAGTACTGAAAATAAAAACTAAAACAGATGAATGGGTGTGAGGAGGCCATGCAGGAGGCTGATGTGGCTACAAGTGTTTGGAGCCAGACGGAGAGAAACGGAGGGATTCAAGAATGTTTTAAACGTGGGATTGAAAGTTCTCAGTGATGGATTAAACACACATCGGGGGTTGGGGTGGGATGGGGGAGAGGGCACACAAAAAGGAAAAGCCAGTGGCTCAGGCAAGTGGGTGGTCCGTGGTGCTCTCTAGGACCGCAGGTGAAAATGGGCCAGGAGGCTCGGAGCTGAGAACCCAGGCAGGAAGCTGGAAGCTTAAAGGTCAAATACAGCCTCTTGGATGGTCACTGTGGGTGGCGCCCCGGTATCTGAAGGCTGCAGTGGCATCAGTACCCTGCATAGGGCATCGAAAGGCAAGCTGACAAGCAACAGCCCTGCAAAGTAGTCCCAAGGTGCAGGGGGACCTGGGGTCTCCTATCAGCTCTGCAACGAACCCAATTTGTGACCTTGAGCAAACTGCTTGCCTTCTGGGGTCTTGGTCTCCTGGCCATCACTAACACTCCAGGGACTCATGGATGAATACTGGCGGAGGCGAATGCCTTGTAAATGTTTTCCACTAATGCCAAACCGTCCACAAAACGTCTATGTATTGCCTGGGCAACCCAACGGCTTTAAAAATCTTAAGTGGCTCTTGTTCTTCTGATTCATCGCATCCTATGCATTTAACTTCTAGAACACATTTAGCCCTCAAAATATCTTGGTACATTTTCTACCCACCCCTTAACATTTCAGTCCTCCGTCTTCCACACCACGGCTCCATTTCAGCGTCACCTGTTCCCCCAGCACATCCTCATCCTTCTCTCCGAGTCAGGAGCCCAGCGCACCCACCCTCCCCCCGGAGAAGACAAAAGCCACCAGACACACTGCCTCGCTGGGTCTGCCCAGCCCCCTCCCGAAAGAGAAACCAGCAGAGATCTAAAAGAAAAAGACCATATGGGCATCACAGGGTAACAGAGTCAGACACGACTGAAGCAACTTAGCACACAAAAGGGAGGGGAGGCAAGGAGTCAGGACCCAACTGAAGGGAGGGACAGCGTGGTTAGATTCAAACCTGACCAACACACACACACACACACACACACACACACACACGTGAATCCCCTGGAAGCTGTGGGATCAGGGAAGGTCTCTGCAGCATGTCAGGTTCAGCCCTCTGGTCACTGGCTATATCACCAGTGTCATCAGCAGTGGGGCTGAACCAACCTGGTGTCCCAGCCCACCCTTTTGGTCATTTGGACCAAAGCCAAGGTTTGCACTACTGTCAGAAGCATTTGCCTCATCCTCCCATCCTTCCCACTACTTGCTTTTTTATTTAAGTAGAAATTGCTTCTAGGGACTTCTCTGGCAGTTAAGAGCCCATGTTTCCAATGCCAGGGTGCAGGTTCAGTCTCTGGTTGGAGAGCTAAGATTTTCACAGCCAAAAAACCAAAACATAAATCAGAACCAGTATTGTAACAAATTCAATAAAGACTTTAAAAATGGTCCACATAAAAAAAAAATACATATTTTTTAAAAAATTGCCCCTAAAATGACCAGCAAGGCTGCCGTGTTTGCTCGATTGTTGGATCAGCATGTAGGGAGCTGAAGAGCAGAGATTCAATAATTCCTTCATTCATTGTTGTTGTTTAGTCAGTAGGTCATGTTTAACTCTTTTGCGACCCCATGGACTATAGCCCTCCAGGCTCCTCTGTCCATGGAATTCTCCAGGCAAGAACACTGGAGTGTGTTGCCATTTCCTTCTCCTGCGAATCTTCCCGACCCAGGGATCCAACTCAGGTCTCCAGCACTGCAGGCAGGATGTTTACCACTGAGTCACCGGGGAAGCCCAATCCCCTCGTTAACGGGTGACCAGATCCGATGTGTGAGATTCTGCTCCAAGGAAGCTTCTCTTGAAACACTTAGCCCGGGTGTCGCTTCTCCTGTGACCTGTTTGTCTGATTTTTCCTTCCTTCCTCTGAGTGCTCACCCCACATCCCAGTTTCATTCTTCCTATCACAAGGGCTGAAGGGCATTCCAAGTGTCTGCAGTTGAGAAGCGGAGAGAACTTGCAGCCGCACCCAGTCTCCATCCCTCAAACAGCAGCCGCCAGCCTCCGGAAAGCTAGGACGAGTCTGGACAGAATCGGTACTGAGCACTTCATAGGTGTCAGAAGCCGCACTGAGTATCTTATATGCAATATAAGAGCCCCGTGAAGTGAACACTCTTAGCATCTTCATTTTACAGATGGGAAAGCAAAGCACAAAGCGGGTAGACCACCAGCCCCAAGCCCCCCAGGTGGAAGCTGCAGAGCCCGGTTCCGAAGCCAGGCAGGTGGCTTCCACCAGGGCGCCTCTGAAAATGAACACACCTGGTCTACGTCCATGGCCAGAGAAGCCACTAAGGTAGGACTTCTGTCTCCTTGTCCCACCTCTTCTCCCTGGGCGCCATTCGAAGTCCCTTAGAAATGGGAAGAGGACCGCCCTAAGCCCCACTTGAATAAGGAAGGGGTGACAAGATGGGATGAATGCCTGGTGGAGAAGTTTCCAGCCTCCGGGCTTCTGAGCACAGGTGGGATTTTGAGCTGGGATCAGAGCATCAGCCCTTGAGATCTAAATGCTACTTCAAGTGCGTGCTCAGTGCTCAGGTGTGTCTGACTCTTTGCAACCACATGAGCTATAGCCCACCAGGCTCCTCTGCCCATGGAATTCTGCAGGCAAGAATACTGGACTGGGTTGCCATTTCCTACTCCAGGGGATCTTCCCGACCCAGGGGTCAAACCCGCGTCTCTTCATGTCTCCTGCATTGGCAGAAGGAATCTTTACCACTAGTGCAGGTGGTAAGACCAACCCACTCCATACCCAAGAAAGTGCGCCAGTGCAGGGACCCCACCTCCTCCAGGCAGTCCCCCATCTCTCCAGAACCGAGTCCCCATCCCATTGCTTCCTCTTTCAATTATCTTCACCTCAAACAGCACAAATCGTTCTTCTCCTTTCAATATTGTCCCTTCCTGACTCAGGGCCCTCTTAACGTCTTTCTGAAACTGACACCAGCATCTGGGAGAAAAGAGAAGCCGGCAGAAAGTCTTTGAAGGGCTCTGCTAACGAGCTCTGCACTGCCTGTCCCTCTCCCAGCTGCTCGTCCAAATTTCCAGTCTGTTCCTTCCAGACCTGCCCCGGCCTCTCACAAGCATGCTCCTTCCAACAGCTCACACCTGCTCCACAAGTGTTCACAGCACTCACACCAGACACTGACTGGTGGGCCAGGAGGATGCCAGCGTGCAGACGAAGCCATCCCTACCTTAGAGTCTCACCAAGGAGAACGCCAAGCCTAGGGGGGTCTTCCCAGATGAGAGGCACAGCCTCTACCCACCAAAGAAGGGGAGGACAAACCCCAGAGTGGCTGGTGGAGGGAACAGGAGAGGGGGTCCTGATAGGGGATCCGGGGAACAAAGCCACTAGCACCCTGGGGACAGTGAGTCTGCTGCTCGGCGTGGGAGGACCAGACGAGGGTGGTGGGGTTGAGAGGGTGGCGCACGGGCCAGGGAAGACAGGGGGAGTTTTTATCTTTGTTCACCTCTGCCTGGAAAGGTATCTGGCATGCAAGCGATGCTTGTACTATTATACCTATGAAATAGGTATTTAGCTATCGGCTGGATAAATTAATCAGAGGATGAGTGCACACTACAGGAGATAAGAGCAGTGCCAAAGAGAGGAGGAGCCCTGGTCCTTCTCCCCAGAGGCCACCTTCCAGAGCGCAGAGCCCCCGTCACTGAGAAAAACACACACAGCCTGTCTTCATTGACTTCTCAGGCTAGAGTAATCAGCTAAATAAAGCAGCCTACTGGCCTGACCCACAGCTATTCATTCAGCCCAAAAGATGCATTAAACATCTGTGTCTGTGTGTGCGTGTACGTGTGTGCCCCGTCGCTCAGTCATGTCTGACTGTTGTGACCCCACGGACTGTAGTCCACCAGGGTCCTCTGTCCCAGGCAAGATTTCCCAGGTAAGGGTGCTAGAGTAGGTAGCTATTTCCTTCTCCAGGGAATCTTCCCAAACCAGGGATCAAATTAAGCATCTGCTATGTGCCAAGGATGGCACTGGGCAGTGGAGGGCCAGTGGTGAACAAAATGACCAGTTCTCTGCCCTCCTGGACATTATCTTCCAATGAACAACATCAAAGCAAATGAACAGCAGAATTATCCATCATAAGACGTGCTAGAACTCCTTCCCAAGTCACGTCCTTCTGAGATGAGGCAGTGTGGCCTAGTGGACAGCAGTGTGAGCTCAGAAAGCACACCACCTGATTCAGTCCTGGCCACACTATTAGCTGTGTGACCTCAGGCAATTTACTTACCCTCTCTGAGCTTCAGTTCATGCATGCATGCACACTAAGTCGCTTCAGTCATGTTTGACTCTTTACGACCCTATGGACCATAGCCCACCAGGCTCCTCTGTCCATGGGATTCTCCAGGCAAGAATGCTGAAATGGGTTACCATGCTCTCCTCTGGGGATCTTCCTGACCCAGGGATCGAACATACATCTCTTATTTCTTCTGCATTGGCAGGTAGGTTCTTTACTGCTAGCGCCACCTGGGAAGCCCGAGCTTCAGTTCCCTCCTGTGCGAAACAGGAATCTTAGTAATATCTTCATCTTATCTGGGTTACTGCAAGGATGAAATAGGTCATCCATATAAATACCACAAAACAGTCTGGCATCATAAAATATCACGAATCTGTCATGGTTGTTGCCAACTATTGTCAAGGGCAAGGATCCATGGCCAAACTGCATAAAGTCATTTCATCAGCTCACTAAGAGCTGATGGTTCCTAACTGGCCTGACCATGCCACTGGTCAGCGGCAGGAACAGAACAGTGCACCCCAAACTTTTCACTGCCTGCCTATGCCTTGGTCTAACCAGCACCAAATTCCTCCCTTCCAGCTTGTGATGTGATCGTTCTCCTGTGGAGAATCAGATTCAGGCTTAGATTGGAGTGATAACTGTCCGTCATGCACTGAGCCGGGGGATCACAGGGCCCCCGGCAGCTGGCGTGGCAATTAGTGACCCGCGGGCCGTCGTGTCCCTGCTTCTCGGCGTCCTCCCCACTTCGCCCCCGGCTCCCGCCCCCACGCCCACAAGCACAAACAGCTCTGGAGCTGGGCGGCCACAGAGGACGCCGAGCTCTCGTTTAAACCTTTGAACCGAGCCGATAACCAGCTCCAGGCTGTTAATGGCCTGTGGTACTTAAATCCACACCAGCCACACCAATTACTCCCGAGGCCCTGATAGGCTGTGTTTCTGGGTCCCTTCTGAACTCCTCTCATCACACATTTACCAGCTCTACTCTGCTTTTCCTTCCCGTCCTCTCTTCCCCTTCCATGTGTGTGTGTGGCGGGTGGGGGGGTCATATCTATCTCAGCAAACTCCCACATGCCCACAGAACATCAAGGCAGCCTTCCTTTTCTGCATCCCAGGGGCTCTAGACGCAGTGTTACCCTGGCACTGAACACTTAGTATGGTGGTTGTCAGATGGATTCCCTCCTCCAGAGAAACAGGACCTGCTTTAAGGCTGACACTGTGTCTCTTTTCTCTCTGTACCCCTGCACCTGGCACACAGCAGGAGGATGATAAATGTAGGTTAGCAATGAATGAACCAATGAAGGAAGGGGGGAACCATGACCCAGCACCTTCCAAAAATACAAATCTGAGAAGAGAAAGGCCGGGAGAGGGCAGCGGAGAGACCGGGGGTCAGGCAGGCTGGTCAGTGAGGCTGACCCTGGGCAAGGGTGCAACCGAGATAACCTTAGTGGTTTTGCGGCGCTAGTGGTAAAGAATCCACCTGCCAATGCAGGAGATGCAAGAGACACGGGTTTGATCCTTGGGTCGGGAAGGTCCCCTGGAGTAGGCAATGGCCACCCATTCTAGTATTCTTGCCTAGAGAATTTCATGGACAGAGAAGCCTGGTGGGCTACAGGTCCAGCGGGTTGCAAAGAGTCGGACACGACTGAGTGACTGAGCATGCACACATGCAAGGAATCCCCAGTCTGGCTCCAGATCTGCGGGTCACCAGTTGTGACCTTGGGCAGTCCTCTTACCACTCTAGGGCTCAGCTTCCTCATCCGGGTACCTCTTCACTCTTGTAATTTTAATACATTCCCATGTTTTAATTCAGTTCTTCTTTCTTTTTGGCCTTGCCCCGTGGCACATGAGATCTTAGTTTCCCGACCAGAGACCAAATTCGTGCCCCCTACCCTTGAAAGTACAGAGTCCTAATCCCTGGACTTCCAGGGAAGTCCCTTGAACTCAATTCTTGACTGGCAAGTTTGGCACCAGTAGAAAAGAATATCCCTACCACTATCCCCAGGATCCCTCAAATCCACCTTTCTGGGTCCCAAGAGTACCCCAGATGAACAGTATCACTCGAGGACTTAGCACAGAATATTATGGTGGTTGGATTGATCTCCCCCACCTACGCTGTGACCCAGAGAGAAGCCCCATGAAGTCAACGCTGGGGATTGAGGCAGTGGTCTTCCTCACACCTGGATGGACCGATACCACGTGTGAGGGCGTCAACCACAGTCCAGTGCTGGCCAGCGGTCAGTCCTGGACCCCAGGACAGCAAATCAAAGGAGAACAACACAGTCCAGGGGCCACTGGACAAAAGTATAATTTATTCACCACGTGTCAGATAATAGTGAAAGGTGAAGCAAGAGGGATGGACGAGGCTTCAACAGGGGGAAAAAGTGCTTAGGGAATAAGAAGAAAGAGACTCCAGGGTTGAAATGAACTGTGTCTGATATGATCTTAAAAACCACTTTTTCTTGTCTTGCCTGGAGCAAAAGGGATGTGATGTTTACCTCCAGACAGAACAACTTGGGGAGCAGTAATAGAAGAAGCGTGAGAGGCAGCCAGACTTAGATTGAAAGCCCAGCTCCATCCCTTACCAGCTTTGAGCACGCCTCTTTATCTCTCTAAGACTCAGCCTCTTCACTGTAAAAATAGGGGAAACGGTATCTTCCTCACAGGGTTATTATGCGAGTTTAAAAAGATAACGTATGATCATGGCCAATGATTGCGAAAACCGCCAGGGAAAGTCACACAACCACCCAGAAGCGCCCTGCAGCTTTTGAACTAATTACAAGGGAAAATGGCATCTCTGAGACATAGAAGTCAGGCTACAGCCGCCTCGGCCAAGTGATCCTAACATCATCAGTGATGGGACAAACTGACATTTTACATCGCCCCCCAATGGGATGAACTGAGAAGCACACAGCGTCATTTGTGCAATTATTCTTGCCAAACAATATTTACCCTGAAATCTTTCCACAAGGGAAGATCAAACACATCTAAAACTGAAGGACATTTTGCAAAATAACTAGCTTGGACTCCTGACAATGGAAGGAGAAAAGGGGGCTGAGAAACTGTTCTACATTAAAGGAAACTAACAAAGCATGAAAAATAAGTGCAATTGACAAGCCTTGATTAGATCCAGGAAGGAAGGATTGTTGTTATGAAAATTGGGAAATTTTTAATAATCACCACAAAATGCATAATGGAATTGGTTTAATGTTAAATTTCCTGGATGGGGGTTCTATTTTATTTACATAGAAGAATGCCCTTATTCTGAGGATTATATGCTGATATATTTAGGACGGAAGTGTCGTGATGTCTGCATGTAACTCTGAAATGGTTCAAATATATATGTATATATAGAGAGAGAGAAAGAGAGAAATAAAGCAAAAATGTGAAACTAGGTGTAAGAAATAAAGCAATTAGTAAAATTCAATGTTTCATTTTATATTACTATTAAATGTAGGTTTGGAATTTTTTCAAAATAAAGCTTTAGGAGAAAAGATAATGCCTATCAAGTTCTTGGCACTTAATAAGAGCTCCATAAATAGTAAATATGATATGCTGGTGATGATTATATCTCAGCTTGATGGAAACTATTAAAACCTAACAATGCCTATTCTATCGCTATATCTCAGTTCCTGACTTTCCCTATGAGGTGGCTCAGCCCCTAGGCCATTGGGCTGAGGTTTGGTTTTTCTACCCATAAACCAGGACAGTTATCAGATCCATATGTGGAATAGCAATAAGAAATGGGATGCTGAGAGGATGGTAATTAGACATAATGAAGCAATCAAATTCTTCTCAGGGGCTGGGATAAGTCAGTCCACATTTCTGCAATCATGACAGTGACACTCTCTGATTATTTGTATGAACTCTGTCCTGGTTTATTTTCCTCTTTTTTTGCATCCTCTTTCAGACTCTGATGAAATTAGTGTCTCTCTGTGCTTTTTTAACATCCCAGGAAACTTAAAAGGGAAAAGGACTGCCTGTCTCAGGAGGCTTGACGAGAAGGCAGGCGCTGTCAGAGGGATAATCCAATTCTACAAACGCTGATTGAGTACCTGCCTCTGTGTCAGGCACTTGGTACAGAAAGAGTAACAAGAGCCTTTCTTGTCCCTGCTTAAAGGATCTATAACCTATCAAAGGAAAAACTCTCATAATCAAAAAACTGACAAACCACATGAATTCTTTCTTAAATGTTAAGGCATGTAAAATATAGTAGGGTCATTGTAAGTAGGTGTTTACCAAATCATTGTTGAATTAAAGAATAGCTGAGCGGATGGATGGATAATGGAAGGATGGAGGGATGAAGGGATGATGGAGGGATAGAGGAAGAGATGGATAGGTGGATGGATGAACAGGCAAAGGGATGGAGAGGTAGATCATGAATAACTCAATACAGGCAAAGTAGAAATGCCCCCAGGAATTGCTTCCTTAAGGATGCGTCTACACCAAAGCTCCCAGTGGCTGGTTTTGCCTCCTGGAAGCCTTGCACATGCAAAATAGCTTTACAATGCCTAGAATCATTGAGAAAATAAAAAAGCATGAAGAAAGTCAGAGCTTAGATATGGAGTAATTAAAAACAATACTTGAGGAAGACAACTTATACTCACTGCCATATTTTAATTTTGTCCTAATCATATCTTTTCTTAAGAACTGTAAACTCTGGGTTGTAATTAAGGCATACCCTAATAGTTAAACTGTTGCTTTAATGAGGAGTTTTTCTTTTAGAAATAGCAAAATAATATGGCTGAATCACGCTCTTCATCTCTTATCCATTTCTCAGTCATACAAAACTAGAGTAAATTTATTCATTTTCCCCTACATTCCCTCCAGCTGGTAGGGAGACACGGTCACTGTGGGCATAATCTAGGAAGAATTGCCAGACTTTTGGAGAATGTCTTGCTAATTCACTCAGAATACATGAAAGCAAGAGACCAAAAAAGGCTTATTTTACTGGGGAAGAAGTACAGTAGACCAGCAAATCCTGCTGATTTCGGGAATCAGATCTTAAGCAACTTCCTTCCTTTTGCTCTGCAGAAGACCCCGTCAAGAGGACGAAAAAGCAGTCCACAAACAGGGAGAAAATGTTTGCCAACCACGTATCTGACAAAGCGCTGGTGTCCAGAAGAGGTCAGAACTCTTAAAACTCAATAGTAAAAAACAAACAATCCTATTAGAAAAATAGGCCAGAAATACAAAGAAACATTTCAACAGGGAGGCTACACAGATGGCAGTTAAGCCTATGAGAAGACAGTGAAGAGCACCGGTGACTAGGGACATACAAACATAAGTCACAGCAAGACGTCATAGAGCCCGGTTGGAACGACCACGGTCAAAAAGTAGAGGCCACATTAAACACCGGTGAAGATGTAAGGAAACGATGACTCACACATGGCCGGGGGGCATGTGCAACGGAACAGCCACTCTGGAGAACAGTTTGAAGTTTTGTTCAAAAGAACTAAATATGCAACAATCACATGACCCAGCAATTGCACTCCTGGGTATTTATCCTGGAGAGACGAAAACTTGTATTCACACAAGAAACCCATACACAACTGTTTCTGGCAGCTTTCTTCAAAACAGCCCCAAACTGCAAGCAACACAGGTGTCCTTCAATGAATGAACGGGGACAAATTTATACCAGGAATACTGCTCAGCAATAAGGAGGATCTATTGATATATGCAACAGCTTGGATGAATGTCCAGAGAATTATGCCTAGGATACAAACGAAGCCAATCCCAGAAGGTTACAGAACATATGATTCCATTTATATAGCTTTCTTGAAATGACAAAATTACAGAAGTGAAGACCAGATTAGCGGTTGCCATGGGTAACTGAGGGGTACAGTAGGAGGGGAGGGATGAGGGAAGGCGTGGCCATAAAAGGATAACGGCAGAGACCCTTGCGATAAGATGCTCTGCATCTTGAAAGTACTAGCATATTTCTCCTCCACATCCTCCTTGTGATACTGGCTATAGTTCTGTGAGATGCTACCATGGGGGAAACCAGTAAACAGGGCCTGGACTCTCTCTGCATTTTTCTTACAACTGCCTGTGGAATGAAAATGAGCTCATAAATAAAAAGTTTAAGGAAGCACCAGGAAGCCCAGATTCCTGTGGTGGGTGTTGGAGAAAGATGACAACAGGCCCTGCAGGTGAACAAGAGGGAAAAAGCCAACAACCCCACAAGGGGTCAAGACACACACACACACTGATATTCCCCTCGCAGGAAGAAGAAAGGAAAAGAATTACCATGCAGGCCGGTTTACCAAAGAAACCTCTTTCAGCCCAAACTCCTCTGAAGCCAGAGGCTCCATTCAGCCTGGCACACGTTCAAACAGCAAGGCCCCACCCCCACCCCCCCCCCACCCCGACACAGACTTGGAGATCCGATCCTTTCGCACAGAGTCAGCAGTCTGGAACATGTGTTTGCAATTGGAGGCTTCCTGTGAGGTTCGCAGGCCTTCATCACATGTCTTCCGGCTTCTCTGTGGTTTGGGAGGCCTGGCCAGCCGGTCGCTGGACTAAATTTCTGGCTGAGCACAAACAAGGGGTCTAAGGGGCAGTTCTCCAGCCAGCAGGCCGGACTGTGGGCCTCGGGGTGCAGATGGGGCCTGCTCTCATGCATTTTCTCAGAAGATCATTTATCTTTTCTCCCCTCGTGTCAGAGAAGAAAATCCCTCTAGGACTGACCCACTGCTCCATTCCGGCCTCTCCTGGGAGCCAGGGAGGTGGCACAGAGCCCCCTGCCCTGCCCACCCCCACCCTCCCTGCAGCCCAGAGGGAAAGCTGGCAGGCTGGCCACACACGTCAAGCAAAACCACTGCCTGCCCCCAGCCTGGCTGCCGCCTGGGTGCCCCCACACACCCTGGCTTGAGCAAGGCCTGTTCTGCTGGAGTCACTCCCAGAGGAGCCATTCTCTTCCTAATGTGCTTCTTGGGCATTTCAAGGGATTCCATGAACCACACTCTCAAAAATCATGTTCTAAGGTATTAGCGTGACCGATTTCTCATTTAATCTGCCTCTACCGTTCTCAACTTCTTTTCCGGATGGGATAACAGAGATCTGGAAAAGCTCATTCTTTCTTACTTAACGCTGACATCCTTTCAACAGTTTCTCCTCCCCCCACCGTCTGCTTCAGGAAACAGAAATCAAGAGTTTGATGAGGAAACTTTCGGGAATTCCCTGGCAGTCCAGGGGTTGGGACTCTTGAGTTCTCACTACTGTAGGCTTGGATTCGATCCCTGGTCAGGGAACTGAGATTCCACAGCCATGTAGCTGGTCAAAAATGATACATAAATAGGTGAGGACTTCCCTGGTGGTCCAGTTCTTAGGAATCCTGCCAACGGAGGGGACACGCGTTCGATCCCTGGGCTGGGAAGATCCCACAGGCTGCTGGGCAACTAAGCACGCGCACCATTATGACTGTGCCCAGGCGCTGTAACTACTGAAGCCCGTGGGCCCTAGAGCCTGCGCTCTGCAACAAGAGAAGCCACAGCAACGAGAAGCCTGTGCACCGCAACTAGAGAGCAGTCCCCGCTTGCTACAACTACAGAAAGCCCTCACATAGCAATGAAGACCCAGCACAGTCAAAAATAAATAAATAAAATTCAAAAATAAATAGGTGAGGACACTTCTTTAAGCTTTCAGCACACACTGATTCTCCATCTGGTCAGAGTCCTGAGCCCCCTCCCTCCATCCAGGGTCTCCAGGACTATCCTCAAAGGCAAAGGAAAGCAGCTGATGAATTTTTCCAGAGGCTCTTCTGCAAATGTCCTTTATCATATGCAGCCTCAGGGCCCACATACTGGAAAGAAATGTCAGCCAGCCAGGGGGACCATGAATGTTCTCTATCAGAACATGGAACTTTCTCAAGGCCTGTGCTTTTGTTTAGTAGGGGGTGAGGTGGGCACAGAGGAGAAAAGTGAGAGAAAGGACAAGGAAAACTGCCCAAATGACTAAGAAATCTGGTGACAGAAGTTCCCGGACTCTGACATCCTGGCTCCCCATTCCCAGGGTCAAACATCATGTCCTCATGGGTTACAGGGGAAGGTCCTCAGAAACAGGGGGAAGGGGCCTGGGGTACATCTGCAGGGCTGCTGATCCTCTGTCTCAGCTGTACCGTGAAGGCTACTTACCGGGCCAAAAACGCAACGGAGGAGGGCAGGTAGGGCGGCAAGTGCAGTGGACTTCCAGTGTTTTGCATGGAATTGCATGCTCTGCAGTTCTCTGTCCTCGTTAGTCAGACACAGATATTAACACCCATCTCACCTTGGACAGCAAGGAAATCAAACCAATCAATCCTAAAGGAAATCAACCCTGAATATTCACTGGAAGGACTGATGCTGAAGCTCCAATACTTTGGCCACCTGATGAGAGGATCCGACTCACTGGAAATGACCCTGATGCTGGAAAAGACTGAAGGCAAAAGGAGAGGGTGGCAGAGGATGAGATGGTTAGAGAACATCACCGACTCAATGGACATGAATGTGAGCATACTACATGAGACAGTGGAAGACAGGGGAGCCTGGCAGGCAGCAGTCCACGTGGTTGCAAAGAGTCAGACATGACTGAGCAACTGAGCAACAAGAGATGCCATAAATAACAGAAAGCCTGACAACCAGGCCCCAGAGAAATAGGGGTTCTTTGTTCTGACATGAATCTAGAGGTAGATACCCCAGGGCTCAGATACTTATTCCATATTCATCGACCCGAAGACCCACTTTTCTCTTTTTCACATTTTAACATCTTGGGAACCTGACTGTGCTTTACCAACAAACCAGGGTTTCATTAGCAGCGAGCATATCTCTTTCCCACTGATACTTCAGTAAAGGTGTGTCTTAAAATACGGACTGCGTTTCAGTGAAAGACAACGTGTTCTCAGGAGCAACACTCTTACCTTGGGGGCATTCACCCTCCTGCCTTGCCTCATGGTTGCAGGGTGGCTGCTGTACCTTCGACCATCACATCCAGATCGCAGATGGCAGGAAAAGAGACGTGGGAAGGAAATTCAAGGTTTTTTCTTCCGGAAACTTTGTCTTTTTAGCTAGGAAGAGATGTTCCTTCCAATAAATGTCCACTTTTATATTATTGACCAGGACTGGGTCACATGGCCATCTGTTGGGTGCTGGGAAGGTAAGCTTTAGGTTCCCAGGTTCTGAGTGAGCCAACGTGTCGTGTCTGCTCCAGGAAGTAAAATAACTATCCCATGTCCTGGCTATTGTAAATAGAGCTGCACTACAGCCAGGACATGGAAGCGACCTAAGTGTCCATCAACAAAAGAATGGATAAAGATGTGATACATACATACAATGGAATATTACTCTGCCATAGAAAGGAATGAAATAGTATCATTTGCAGCAACGTGGATGGACCTAGAGACTGTCATACAGAGAGAACTAAGAAAGAGAAAAACAAATCTCATATATTAATGTGTACATATGGAATCTAGAAAATGGTATAGATAATCTTATCTGCCTGCAATGTAGGAGACTCGGGTTCAATTCCTGGGTTGGGAAGGTGGACCAGATGCCAAGATCTTAGTTTTTGACTGTTGAGTTTTAAGCCAGATTTTTCACTGTCCTCTTTCACTTTCATCAAGAGGCTCTTTAGTTCCTCTTCGCTTTCTACCATAAGGGTGGTGTCATCTGCATACCTGAAGTTATTGATATTTCTCCCGGCAATCTTGATTCCAGCTCGTGCTTCATCCAGTAACTATTCTCTAATAAAAATTAATTTAAAAACATAGTATAATAACAAGCCCAGCCTCTGCCATGTATAATAGTAGAAGCTGCCCAAGCAGCAGCTCTTTTCCTCTACACACACAAAAAAAGGCATGACTTCTGTGCTGGGGTGAGGAAGCCAGCACACTAAACAGCCTCACTTCTTGGAACGTGGCAACCAACACTCTCTAGGAATGCAAATGAGCTTTGCCCAGGAAAGAGCGAGACATACAAGATTCTGCAGAACTATCTCCACAAGCTTATACACCTATTTATTTTCTGGTGCAAAATAAATAAACACACTGTTGTACTTTGCTCACAAATGGTTTCTTTGGTTTTTCCCCCACCAAGCGCAGCCCATCTCCTGCTTCCACTCTTGGGCACTCTCAGCCCTGCAGCCCCTTCCAGCCTCAGCAGGAATGAGCCAGGCATCCTGGGCATCCGGCCATCCCATGGATGTGCCCAGCTTTCTCAGGCAACTGGAAAGGAGCTGATCTCTCTTCAGCCCTTCATAGGGCTTCCCTGGTGGCTTAGATGGCAAAGAATCTGCCTGCGACGCCGGTGATATGAGTTCAGTCCCTGGCTCGGGAGATCCCCTGGAGAAGGGAATGGCAATCCACTCCAGTATGCTTGCCTGGAGAATTCCATGGACAGAGGAGCCTGGTGGGCATAGTCCATGGGGTCTCAAAGAGTCGGATACAACTGATTGACTAACACTTTCACTTACTTTCAGCTTCTCATAGATTAACTCACATAATCTTCCTGAGAATCTGCACGCAGGGTCTAAGGGTTCCTATTTACCAAAACTATGGCTCAGAGAAGTTAGGGACATGTTCCGGGTCACTGGCTGGGGAGCAAGGAGCTGAGACACAAACCCAGGCCACCTGCACCCCATCCCCTCTGCAGCATGACTCAGTGCCTCCCCTGTGTTGCCGCTGTGTACCTCTCTGTTTAGGCCAGAAAACAGCACATTAGGAGGCCATGGAAAGAGGAGGTATTGCAACTGCGGGGGCCCTAGGACTCCAAGACCTCCTCTCTTCTGCCCGTGCTGGGCGGGCAGTGCTCTAGAATCACGGAGATGGCCGGCACATGGCCAGCACAAGACCAGTCAATCCGGTTCCCTCCCGAGACAGGTGAGGACATGGAGGCCCTGAATGGCAACAAGAAGAAATGGAGCCAGGACTCAGACCACAGCGTCTAGGCCACTTGCGGTTTCCAGCCTGGTCTTCAAGCTCTCCGAAGACAGTCACTCACGGGGCCAGGCCAAGAAGCCGCCCCCACCACAGCTACCTTGTGGATTTCCGTTCGTCAATTGCACAAAAATATTTCCAGAGGGAGGACCACAGGCCCAGCATTGTTCTGGAAACGGGGCGACCAACAAGAGGTTATGACTAGGTTCTCATGCAGCTTATATCCTTGTGTGGCAGACAGGAAGGTTGTAGAAAGGACCCGGAGCTGCACTTGAGAACGGGGGTCAGGGAAGCACTCTCGAAGGAGGTGACACTTACACGGGGAAGGATGAGAAAGAAGCAGCGGGTGAAGGTCTGGAGGAAGAACAGTCCAGGCAGAGGACAGAAGGCCTTGACGGGGATAGGGTTTGGCTACCCTAGCAAAGAAGGGAGGCCACTGGGGCTTGATTCTGGAAAAGAAGAAAGTGACAGGAGGGAGAGGAGGCCAAGGGCAGGTCCCGTGCAGCCCAGGGGCAGGGAGAGGGGCTTGGCTTTTGTTCTCCATACAGTGAGAAGTCACTGCAAGGTTTGCACCTGAGCCTGTGCTCTCACTTCAGCTTTAGAAAGATTGTTCTGGATGCTGGGGAAAGAGCAGAGAAGGGGCAAGAATACAAAGAGGCAGCTGAGTCCTCAAGCAGGGCCAGCAGTCCTCAGGTCATGTCCTCATTAAACTGTGAACCTGGAGTTTTCACAAGGCCGCACGGCACAGCTGTCCAGGTTGTGCACTGCGCAACTCTGGGATGCCCATCACTTAATCTACGTATGGACAGCATCCTGATTGCTTCAGTCCTTTGTGACTCTGAAAGACCAGCCTGACACAGTCATGTCAAAGGAGCAAAATGAAAACCCCTTTAGCACCATATTTCTACATGAAAGTGAGATACACTACAAATCACTGTGTCTAGGATGGGATCCTTAATTATACAATGATATAAATAGGAGGAACCATAAAATCTAAAATAATCTTGTACCTTTAATGAATTCACATCCACTGGAAAATACATTAATCCCTTGGTTATCTGGCTCAGCACTTATAAAAGAGTCATTGATGATCCCCCAAAAATGGGCTTATAATTGTAATTGATTTAAAGATGCGTCAGGGACTTCCCTGGCAGTCCAGTGGTCGAAACTCCGCCTTCCAATGCGGGCTCCATCCTTGGCTGGGGAGCTAAGATTTCACATTTGGCCTCCAGGCCAAAAATTCAAAACATAAAAAAGGAAGCACGTTTTGCTGGAAGCAATGTTGTAACAAATTCAATAAAGACTTTAAAACTGATCCACATTAAAAAAAAATCTTAATAAAATCAGCATGCACGGGACGATGGGTACTCACAGAGACAAGCTGCAGCTCTTCCACGGGCAATGGCATTTCAGTTCATATTACTGTCCAAACCTGACTCATGAATATTTAAAACAAACATAAATCCTCGTTCATTCTCTCATCAAACATGTGTTGAGAGTCTGCTGTACGTAGCCAGACATTGCTGGGTCTTGGAGCAAACAACCTGTATGTCCCCTGCTTTCATGGACCTTGGCATCTAATGGTCTGCACAGACACTAAACAAGGAAAAACACACAAATGCATAGACTGTTATAACTTATAATAAGGGCTAGAAAAGAAAAGGACAGAGAAGAGATTGGGGTGGGGGAGGGGACTCCTTTAGGTTGTAAGGATCCGAGAACAAATCCCTGGTGCCTTTATGATGATCAAGGACCACCATGGCTATGACACCTTTCCATGGCTCTCCCGCCTCATTCTCCTCACTCTCTCTTCAAGCTTATATTTGCTCAATAATTCACTCTCTTACCCCCATTATCCTCCCTGCCTACCCCAGGCACTCCAAGCTCTGGGACCCTGAAGCACGCAGATAATCCTCAGAACCAGCACCGCATATCGAAGTGTTCTCGGAAGGACAGCAGTGAGCAGTCTTGAAGAGAGAGCTTAGTTTCTTATCCAGGAATTGGACCTGGGTAGCCTGGATGAAAACCAAGAATCCCGGCCACGAGTCCACCAGGTGTGCAGGAGCAAGCACACCGCCCCTGGAGTCTCCACATGAACCCCCAGAATTGACTCAGCCGCACAAACAGCCTCAGCGGCCCCACAGCAGACTGGCAGACAGACTCCCAGGCCAGCCAGGGAGCAGAGCAGCAGAGAGCATCACAAAAGAGCCCTAACCCCTGCCGGGTCCCCCAGCAGGGGACCAGGGCCAGACCCCAGCCACAGACTCCCCAAAGACATCTTTGCAAAGTCTGCCCAGGGCTGTGCTGCTGAAGCTTACCGCATCACCTGAGTGTATCCAACAGGCTTAAGAGCCACTGCCCCCAGCAGACCGGATCTGGGAAATTTACATTAACCACATTTTAGATTGGGCCCAAGTCATGATCTATGCTGTCAGCAGAGCCTCTGGCTGGTTTCATAATTTATCCCACAGGTATCGAGGTCTATTACTGTCCGGCTGTGCTCCGAGCTAGAGAAATAAAGATGAATGGAACCCAGTCCTCACTCTCCAGCAATTTCCAGCTGACCGACTGTAGCACCCTGGGGTGTCCTGAGCTAGAGCACCCATTAGTCCAAATGGCACCTTTTACACAAACTAGGAAAAGGGGCCCCCTCTGGGCCAATGTAGCCTGGTGGACAGATGGGGCCGGCCACTGGTCCCCTTCTGTCTCTTCATCTGAGCGCCCTGATGCAGTAAGCAATCTTGCCTCTGAGCTGGAAGGTCATGATGGGCTGACAATTTAACAGTCAGTGTCTAGCAGATGTTTCTGCTCCCATGGGATTCGCATGTTAATGATGTCTTTCAAATGGGACACAGACCCAAAAAGTCCCACGACAGTGGAGGGAGGAGCAGGCCAGCTCTGAGAAGGTGGGAGCTGTAAACTCTAGCCAGCATGGTGTTTATTGGAACATAAGAAACCATAATGTTTAAAATATACAAGAGCTCATATTCAGAGCAGCAAACCGGTATTAACGGGGACCAAGTGATAGATAGAGTGGGAGCTTTTATAGTAGCTGTGGGACCCAGTTACACTGCAGCAGTGACTGTGCTATAATTATTCTCGACTTGTTTAATGTGTTTTTAGTATTTTAATGCCACAGGGTGCCACACACACACCAATGAGGAAACACACACATACACAAAGGTTGGAAACCTTCAGTTTACCAGGAAAGAGGTGTAAAGAAAAGAATTCTAGCTCCCTGACTCAGTTCTTACTGGAGACCTCAGATCAAGAAGACAGGACATGTAGTTCTACCTGGAGAGGTCAAGGAGGGCTTCCTGAAGGAGGTGAGAATGCAAACAACCTTGAAGACCGAGTAGGAGCTTCCTGAGCAGACAGGATGGCGAGAGCCTTGTGCAGATGTGAGAGGAAAGAGCAAGCTTTGTGTACATCCTGACTGTAGGCTGTGATGTGGCTGGATGTGGGGAGGGGATGAGTAAAGGAGGGGGTAGGAGGGGGAGGGGAAGCAGCTCATGAAAGAAAATCAACGACGTGACTCCGTTCCTTTTATTTCCCCTCAATTCAATGCCCCCCCAAACCCTGCAGAAAAAAGATTAGTCTGAAGACATACGATGGTACTTTCTTTGGGATCAGTGTGATTCCACAAACCTGCATCTTTAACTTGAGTGGGAAATGAATAGTTTGCAGAAATATCCAGGGCCCAGCTCTGCCGAACAGAAGCCCATGTTCAGGATCAGTGATGCAAAATGAAAATGGGGGCCTCTTGTTAGAAAATTACAGAGAATTTCAAGACAGCACCAGCAAAGCATTAAATGAAGGACAAGCCTCTTTGTATCATCCATGATTCTTTTTCTAAGTGCTGGGCCAGATAATCAAGGGATTAATGTATTTTCCAATGGGCATGAAGTAATTAAAAGTACAAGATTAATGCCATTTTCAAAAATTGTATGGTCCTAGAGATGATTATACTAAGTCAGTGGTCCCCAACCCCATTTTGGCACCTAGGGTCAAATCTTATATATAATGGAATACTATTCAGACATAAAAAAAGAATGAAATTTTGTCTCCAAGTCAGCATCATGGGTGGACTTGTAGGGCATTATGCTAAGTGAAATAAATCAGAAGGAAAAAGACAAATACTGTACAATGTTATTGATATGTGGAATTTAAAAACTACAACAGACTAGTGAATATAACACAAAAAAGGCAGACTCACAGATATAGAGAACAAACTAGTGGTTACCAGTGGGGAGGGGGAAGGGGAGGGGCAACAGAGGGGTAGGGGATTAAGAGGCACAAACTATTATGTAGAAAATAAGTCACGAGGAAATACTGCATAACATGGGGAATATAGCCAATATTTTATAATAAGTATAAATGGAGTATAGCCTTTAAACACTGTGAATCACTGTATTATACCTGTAACTTATATAATATGCATCAACTACACTTCAATTTAAGTTTTTTAATTAAAAAAAGAATGTAAAATCTCTAAGTCAAAATGCTCCCTTTATGTCATTTTTACCTTATACATTTTGAAACTGTGCACAAAGATTTATGAGTACAGAAGACCAAAGCAGAACAAAACCCTCTTCTCGGACCACTAATTCTTTTGGCTTCAGATTCCATTCTATCTTATGTTAATAATGGCACACCTATTTCCCATGGTGAGCGTTTCCATTTCTTCACTTTGCAACTTTCTGTCTTATACTTTTGTATCCCCATTTAAACAACATATAGCTGGATTTTGTTTTGTTACCCAATATGAGAGGCACAACCTTTTAACGGACACTTTAACCAAAGCACACAAATTGTGAGCACTGGAATACAAAGATGTATTTGGCCCATAAACTTGTATTTTCTATTCACAGGGCTTTCCTATTGTTTCTTTTCTTTTTTTCATTTCTTGCTTTTGTTGTATTAGTCACGTTTTAGTTGCTGTGTTTCCCTTCTCTCTTTTAACAGTTTATAATTTATATATCCCATTTCTACTCTTCTTTTTTTTAAACCTTTATTTTTTTTCAGTAGAAGACATTTTTTTTCAATAGAAGAAAATGAACAGTTTTATTTCCAATGATGTGTGATTTTCAGCTGATAACTACTTTATCTTGCCCTGTTTGTTGCTGTTGTCTTTAATTTTTAGCAATGTAAAGTTACACAGATATTTTCTTCTTGTGAAAACAAAAACATTATGGATTTGGTCAATTCCTCTTTGATTACATCCCCAATGCCAATCTCCTCTCAAAAAGTAGTGACTATATTAAGTTTAAAGATATTCTTCTAACATTTTCCATGGATTATATTATATATATTATATATATATTCAGTACATGTGTGCTTGGTCACTCAGTCATGTCCATCTCTTTGTGACCCCATGAACTGTAGCCTGCCAGGTTCCTCTGTCCATGGGATTTCCCAGGCAAGAATACTGGAGCGGGTTGCCACTTCCTACTCCAGGGGATCTCCCCAACCCAGGGATTGAGCCCACATCTCTTGCATCTCCTGCATTGACCAGCTAATTCTTTACCACTAGCGATACCTGGGAAGCCTCACATTCAATACACATATATTCACAAAAACTGGTATTTTCTTCAATTCCATTTCTAGAAATCTGTTATGAAGAAATAATTGAATAAGTAGGCCAAAATATTGGGGAAGGAAATGGCAACCCACTCCAGTATTCTTGCATAGAGAATCCTGTGGACGGAGGAGCCTGGTGGGCTGCTGTCCATAGGGTCACACAGAGTCAGACATGACTGAAGAGACTTAGCATGCATGCATGCATTGGAGAAGGAAATGGCAACCCACTCCAGTGTTCTTGCCTGGAGAATCCCAGGGACAGAGGAGCCTGGTGGGCTGCCGTCTGTGGGGTCGCACAGAGTCGGACACGACTGAAGTGACTTAGCAGCAGCAGGCCAAAATATATATGAAAAAATGTTTCATAACCACACTGTGAAATTTTTAATTAAAAACACTCTAAATATTCATCAATAGAAGACTGGTTAAGTAAATTGTGGTATATTCATATATTACATCAAAGGTGATGTAATATATTCTTAATGTCACTGACATAAAACAGTGACTAGAACATATTTTTAAAAAGAAACAAGGATTTCCCTGGTGGTCCAGTGGCTAAGCCTCTATGCTCTAGTGCAGGGAGCCCAGGTTTGGTTCCTGGTCAGGGAACTAGATCCCAAGGGCTGCAACTAAGACCCAGCAGAGCCACATACATAATAAATATTTTTTTAAAAAGAAGAAGAAAGAGAAATAAATCAGGTTACAATCACACACACACAAGTGTGCACACATGCACATGCACACAAACACACACACACACTACGGAAAGGGTACTGACATAATAATCCAGTGATTCCCTCTGATGGCTAAGATTTCAAGTGATTTTGCTTTCTTTATTATCTTATATTAATTGAATTTTTACCATCAGCATACATAGATGTTATAATTTTAAAAATATTAAAAAATCTTTTCCAAAAAGATTAATCTTAAATGACATAAATGCTCCGGGAATATTTGTCATGTTTATCCAAAGGTTTCTCCTCCTCCCTGGCATATGGCCTTTGACGCCGGGAGATCCTATGTCCCCATTATAAAAGCAAGCTCTGGAGAACTTCTAAATAAGGAGGAAAGAGGGTTAGCATCATGTGCTATGCATACTAAAAACATCCAGCTGCAAATAGTCCGTGTCACTTCGCATGTCACTGGTATTATTTGCTCAGCTGTCAGTCCTTATGTTTTCTGAACCCTAGACACGTTTTTCTGTGTTTTGCCTTAAATAATATTCTTCTGGAAAAGAAGCAGGCAGTAAAGCCCTTCGTGAAGAATGCCAAGAGCATGGCAAGCAGTCTAAGCAATGCTTCTGACACTGTTAATGAAAATCAATAATTATTTCAAGTACTCATTAGTGCAATTAATGTTCTTGGCGTCATTGGAAGTGTGCCTCGCAACCGCTGAAAAACTCCTACTCCTGGTGGAACATTTCTGTCCTGGGAATCATCCTTGAGATCGTGAGGTTTGGTGCCACAATCATTTTGTTACCACCTCCTATTAAGCCCCAGGAGTTGTTGCAAAAAAGAGTAGCTTGGTCATTAAGCTCACAGTTAAACGCAGGCTGAAGCCAAGCTGATCAATATTTAATATCTTGTCATTCTCCTGTCCCTTTGGAAGAGGCTCACCAGAGGCTACTTAATGCTATTTGTCACGTGAAGAAACCAAGACCAGTTCCCTCACCCTGGGGGTAGAAAGAGTCTTAAGAGTTTCTCCTGATTTTAAATAAAGATGAGGGGCCAGGCTGTCACACAAGCTAAAGGCTGTACACAAGAGGGGAGTGCTTTCCACCTGGTTGAGTCCACCTGCAGGAACATGGCCATTTTTCCTGAAAAGGGCTCGCAGAGTCTACAAAGAGTTCTTATCGGGACCACATCAGGACCGCGGTTTAACAAGCAGGCATGTCAGGGAGCAGGAGGAGAGGTTGTCAAGGGAAACTTCATTTCCTTGCAACCCTCCTGGGTGCTGACTGCAAATTGTTTGGGAAGACAGGCTTGTCCTGGAGGATGGAGAAAGCCAGGTTTTACATTTCCTGACCTGTGACGGTTAAGGGTCCAACCTGAACGCTAGGCTGATACACCAAATGTCCTGGGGGTGGGGATGCCAATAACATCAGATCATGCTCTTTAGTGTGTGTGCGTAAGCATCCACCCAAATAATAAGGTATTTTCTGTGACTCCATCTCTAGGAGTGGACATAGATATCATTGCCAGGAAACACGGATATCAAGCCCCATGCTGGCATGAAGGGGACCCCACAAGATCTACCCTGCACCTCCAAGCAATAGGTGACGGTCATTTTAGATCTAAGGAAAGACGTCTAAATGGCATTATTATTTTACATCTCTAAAGGAGTTTCAACAACTCCCACCCTCCAGCACCCCGTGATCGGTCTCGCTCAGACATAAGGCAGCAAACAGTGCCGAGTGCCAACTGGAAGCAGAAGCTGCCAGTCTCCAGCCAGGGGCAGAGAACGCAGGGCAGGCCTGGACAAGGTGTGCGCGTGCTAAGGCACTTCAGTTGTGTCCAAATCTTTGCAATCCTATGGACTGTAGCCCACCAGGCTCCTCTGTCCATGGGATTCGCCAGGCAAGAATACTGGAGTGGATTGCCATGCCCTCCTCCAGGGGATCTTCCCAACCCAGGGATCAAACCCACGTCTCTTGTGTCTCCTCCATTGGCAGGAGCATTCTTTACCACGTCTCTTGTGTCTCCTCCATTGGCAGGCAGACTCTTTACCACTAGCACCGTTGGGAAAGCCCAGGATGAGGAACGCAGGACTCCAATCTGGGACTAAAACTCCTCCTTCACTGTAGCTTCCTGTTGGGGGTTTCACCAGCCCCTACTGGTTTTTCTCCCCAAATGAAGGACTTTGTTGTGATTGTCTAGTCAGTCGCTCAGTCGTTTCTGACTCTTTGCAAACTTGTGGACTGTAGCCCACCAAGCTCTTCTGTTCATGGGATTTCCCATGGAGTGGGTAGCCATTCCCTTCTCCAGGGGATCTTCCAAACCCAGGGATTGAACCCGTGTCTCCTGCATTGCAGGCAGACTCTTTACCACTGAGCCACCAGGGAAGCCCAAATGAAGGACTATTCTTCCCATTTTTCAGATGCAGGAGCCAAGGCCAGGACCCAGCAGCCAAGCCCAAGCGCCTGTGACTCAGTGCTCAGAGCTCGGGGGGCCGGTGTGGGGAGCTAAGACAGGGGGGTCCTGGCCTGCATAAGGAGAGTCTTCGGAGGAGCCGGCTTGACCAGGAAACCATGGCCTTCTTCACATGAACACGGGAGGAGGATGGGAATGAAATATGTCCAGCTCACATCTCACTTACCTCTCCTCACCAAAGTGGTCCAAGCCACGCCCAGTTCCCTTCCCCACAGGGGCTGGATCCTCAGCCACTCTGCCATCTTCTCCAAGTGTGTCCTGTGAAACAGAATGGAACGGATCAGGCGCTTGTTGGTGGAGCAGCACCTGGAGGAGACCAGGGGTCCATTCTTTCAAAGTAGGTGAGGACAAAGCAAAGACTAAAGTCTAGGATTTCATAAGCATGAGCCTGGTATGGGAACACAGGCCACGTGTGGTTACCGAACACTTGAAATGTGTTAAGTGCAACTAAAGCACTAAATGTTTTATTTCAATTAATTTAATTAACCTAAATGAATGTAAAAACTGACCATTTGAGGGACTTCCCTGGCAGTCCAGTGGTTAAGACTGCAATTTCTCTGTAGGGACGCAGGTTCAATCCCTGGTATGGGAACTAACATCCCGCATGCCACACAGTGTGACCAAAAAATAAATCAGTAAAAATGAGAAATTGGTCATTCGATCTGGTTTTTGGAAAGCATAAGTATGTGTCGAGCAACTTAGGTTTATAAATCTACTTTCTCGATCTTAAATTTTATGAAATCTAAATGCAGAACAGACATCTCCAGTGAAAAGGGAGCATCTGAACTCAGAGGTGCTATGAGTGTACAGCGCACACCAGGGTTGGAAACTCAGTAGGAAGAAAATCTAAAATATCTCTTTAATAACTTTTTATATTGATGCGTCCTGAAGTCATCACATTCTAGATATACTGTGTTAAATAAGATGTATTATGAAACGTCATTTCACCTGTTTCTTTTTTTACATTTTTTTTTTTTAATGCGGCTACTGGGAAATTTAAAATTACATATCACATTTCCATGGGTTCTCTACTCTCGATGTTAATGTTGCCAGGGACAGTGCTGGAAAGCGGACAGCCTGGCCCAGAGGTTCATTTGTCACTGGTCCTCTCATATTGTTAAAAGGTCCCTCTGGAACATTTTCCAGCCCTCTCTTTTCTAATTACTGTTTCAACAACACTAATTTCCAGGAGCACGCACGTCTCCTGCTCCTTATCCCCACAGCCTCTTCTCCGCTCAAGCCTCCTCTTTCTTCTCTCCTCCACCGTTTTGAAACTACCTTCTACATCTCCTCCCACCAATTTCTCAGGGCTTTTTCTTTACCGTTACCTTCTCTGGCACATCTGTGTCACTTCACTAGAAGTTAAGGTGCTCCCCAGAGGTCAAGGTCCTCCCCAGAGGCCGTGGAAGGTCAGGGAGAGGCCCTCATATTCCATCTGCCCTGTCCTCTCTCCCACCACAGGCTCAGCCTTCACCCCAAGTGCAGTGCCAGGGGTCCACAGCCTCTCCCTTGCCCAGCCCACCACCTTTTCCTTCTCACTGACCCTCTGTCTCAGGATTTCTGGGAAACAGACTGTGCACAGAGATGGACAGCCCAGCGTCAATGGGAGGGACTCTTGGGGACACGACTGTGAGAAAGCCAGAGAACAAGACCGGGCAGACAGTGAACTTGAACTGGATGCCATTTCCCCAGCAGCTGAGCCCTCAGGAAGCCCTGGAGCCCAGATGGCCTCAGAGGCCTCCAGAGCAGCAGTAGTTCACCCGAGTGGGTCTAGATGTCCCTAAAGGGCTTGAAGGCAGGAGAAGGGGACAACAGAGGATGAGATGGTTAGATGGCATCACTGATTCAATGGACATGAGTTTGAGTAAACTCTGGGAGTTGGTGATGGACAGGGAGGCCTGGCATACTGTGGTCCTTGGGGTCGCGAAGAGTCGGACACGACTGAGCAACTGAACTGAACTGAACTGAAAGGTGAGGGATCGTGGTTCATCTTCCCCCCCACCTCCAGCAAAAAGACTCTCTCAGAAGCCCCCAAAGATGTACTCATCGCCAAGTCTAATGCCGCCTCCTCTTCAGCATCCCTGGAGCCGGGTCCCTGCAGGACCTGCCACCCCCCACCTCCTACTCCAGTGATGTGACCCCTGGCACCGTGCAGACCCCCGCCAACCAGGACAGTTTCTTTCACCCACTCCTTTCCTGCTTAGACTGGGGTCTGTCTTCAGCCAGGCCCGCTCTGCCCCGTCTACACTTATCCTGCAACTCAGCTTCACGGCCCTCCAGACCTTGGGCTGGCTCCCTCACCCCCAGCGCCACGGTGGCCTCTTTTCTGAGACCCGCCCCCTCCACCTTCAGCTACACACCCCCTTCCCCCCCCCACCCCCCCACAGCTCTAGAGAGCTGTCCCTTGCATCTTCCCCAGTCACTCCCCCACCATTTCAGATCTTCCTCTATGGGGACTACGGCCATCATCTCCTTCCGAGACTCCCCACCCCACCTCCCCTCTGTCCACCTCTCACAGTTCTGGGAGGCCTGTCAGCTCTCCCCTGACTGTATTCCCTGACCCAGTAGTCTGGCAAATGGGTAACCCAGCTCTCTGTGGTCAAGTCTTAAGAGACCACGGGTTGGATAAGTTCTGGCCTTTGCTGCTTGGGGAAATGGCAGTAGCTGTCTCGCCCTGCCGGTTAGATCCAGTTTAGGCAGCTCTGCCGCTGCGAGGCCAGGACGGGACAAGGTTGGGGGGGGGGGGGGTCGGTCTCTACTGCTTCTCTTCCTTTTCCTCCAATCCAGGAGGAGATCTTGGCTCTCCCAGGGCCCAGAAAATGGGAAACTGACCGCACACAAGACTCCCAGACGGCTAGGGCAGTGATGGGGTCGTCCTTGTTGGGGGGGCTCTGGGGGGTGGACAGGAGGGAAGGGAGGATCTTTGTGACAAGAAGGGCTGGTTCTTGGAGTCCCTGGGCAACCCCCCACCCCTACGGCCAACTTCTCCCAGGACCCTGCCGGTTTCCCGCCCCACTAGGGGCCGACCCGGGGTAGGTGGGGCCAACGAGCCCTGGCGGACGCCCAAGTGGGTACTTGCAGGCCGCCCGACATCTATCCATCCATCCGTCCATCCGTCCATACCCGCTCCTCGCAGGGACCCCGGGGCCACCGCCCAGCGGCCCTGATTCCCACTGGATTCGCCCCCGCTCTCCGAACGAGAGAAAGACCAACCCCAAACAAAGACCGGCAGCCGGCGGGGCGGCGGGAGAAGGAGCCCTGGCATTGGAGGGGCCGGGGGTGGGCGCTCGGGAGGCGGGGCGCGGCCGCAGGAAGTGCCGATCTCGATCTCGGGGCTGAGCGCGGCTGCGGTGCTGACCCGCCAACCCTGCAGCCCCCAGCCGGCCGGGTCCTGGCGGCCCTCGCTGCGGAGCCCGCAGCCGGTGAGTGCGGCGGGGGCGCGGGAGGGGGCCCGGCGGCCGCTAGGGACTCCAAGGGAGGGGGCTGGAGTGGGGGGTGCCCTGGGCCCAGCGCCGCGGCCCATTCTGGAGAGGAGGGGCAGGATGGGGCGGGCACGCAGTGCAGGCTGCCCTGTCCCCAGCTGGTGTCCCCAGCTGTTCTCCCGAGATTGCCCGTATGCACTTTGTGTCTTGGAAGGAAGCTCAGTGCACCCTGTCCCTGCTCCAGACGTCACTCCCTTTGTCCACCCTGACTCCTGGCAGCTCTTATGCGCGACCCGAGGTGACAGGTCCCGGGCCATCCCAGCTAGCACGGAAGGGTCCTTGGCTCTGTACGCCAGGCAAAATTGACTCAATGCGGGCCGCTGGCGTGTCTCCTCCAGGCGTTGGACTGTTCTCCGCGCAGGAGTCGTCTGTCTGCTGGGCAGTGGTCCACAAGTCCGCGGGCACATCTGTGTATTGGGGGTACCCGGCCCTGCGGGGCCTGTCACCCGCGGGGCCTGCCCCTTCCTGTGCATGCAGCTGGCTGGCTTGTGTGGAAGGGCAGGAGGTGCGGAAGGTTCTGGGTGCGTTGTTTTCACCAACTCTGTGTCCACACACGTGACTTGGCTGCAGAACATGAAAGGGGCTCAGGAAGGCATCTCGAGCTGGGTCTCAGGTGCCGAGGGCGAGGGGTGAGCGCTGGTGGTCTCTGCGTGTGGGCGCGTGCTGTGGGGCAGGGTGGAGGGGTAAGGCTTCCCTGGTGGCTCAGTGGTAACGAATCCGCCTGCCAGTGCAGGAGACACAGGTTCAATTCCCAGGTCGGGAAGATCCCCTGGAGAAGGGATTGGCTACCCACTCCAGTATTCTTGCCTGGAGGATCCCATGAACAGAGGCAGGCTACAGTTCATGGGGTTGCAAAGAGTTGGAGAAGGAAGAGCTTCTGGAAAAACCGCAAGAGCCCTCCAGATCCTGGACTCTTGGGGACACGTCTCGGGTAGGTGGACATGTGGGGAGAGACCGGGGCTGTGGGCAGCTGTGGGCAGCTGCATTAGAGGTGACCTTCGAGACCTAAGTTTGAACCAGTGACATCTCCCCCACTCCTGTCATCCTGGGACTCCACTGCTTTGGGTCTAATGACTGCTGTCCTGCCCACCTCTCGAGGCGGCTGGCTGCTTAAGTGGGCTGAGTCCTGGGAGAGTGCTTTGGCAGCAGGCAGGCTCTGACGGCACAGGCTGAGGGCCAGGGCCACAGTTCTAGTCGAGGATTTGGGGAGTGCCTGCAGGAGACCCAGGTTTGATCCAGGTCAGGAAGATCCCCCTGGAGAAGGCAATGGCAACCCACTCTAGTATTCTTGCCTGGAGAATCCCATGGACAGAGGAGCCTGGAGGGCTACAGTTCGTGGGGTCTCAAAGGGTTGGACACGACTGAGCGACCCTCAGGGGCCCGCTCTGCGGGCAGTGGAAGAATCTATCTTCTCATTGCTTCCCTGCGTGTTCCAGAGATGAGAGTGCGTGCCTGGCGCCGGCCTTGATCCCCTGGAGTGTGAGGTTTGTAGGGCAGGCCCTTAGGTGTGGACACTTCAGCAGTAACCAAGGACAGCTGGCTCGATGGGTCTTCACCTCGTAGCCCTGGAGCAGCTGGGCTCTGCAGAGAGCCTTCTCCAGGCAGGCCGGGACCTTCATACCCACCGGCTGGCTTTTCTCGTGTGACCCCTGGGCGCGGCCAGGGCACCTTCCACAGCTCAGGCCAGGGAGGTGGCAGAGGAGGGAGCTCTCTGTCCTAAGTCACCAGCCTCCTTTCAGTCCAGCTGAGTTCAGTTGCTCAGTCGTGTCTGACTCTTTGTGACCCCATGGACTGCAGCACGCCAGGCCTCCCTGTCCATCACCAACTCCTGGAGTTTACTCAAACTCATGTCCATTGAGTCGGTGATGCCATCCAACTGTCTCATCCTCTGTCGTCCCCGTCTCCTCCTGCCTTCAATCTTTCCCAGCATCAGGGTCTTTTCCAATGAGTCAGTTCACCAGCTTCAAGTTTCTCTCCTCTGGTCACGGGGGCTCCTGCCCCACGCTGGACCTGCCAAGGAACCCCGGGAGGGTGTCTAGAGTCCTGACAGCCCCAGACACTGGGGTGTGGTTTTTCTTTGTGGCCCCTGGATGTCACCTGTCACCGAGGCTTCTTGGCTCATAGTAGCTGCTTAGGAAGCATTGAGAGGAGAACCGGGTTCAGCCCAGCTCAGCTTCCTACCTGCTGTGTGACCGGGGAAAGTCCCTTCACCTCTCTGGGCTGTTCCCTCGTCTTTGGTCGAGATCGGCATCTTTCCAGGTTACAATTCTGATCTCGACTCACATTTCACATCCTCAGAGAGGAAGTGACCCTTTATCTAAAGCAGCCACCTCCTGGCCTCAGTCACATCGCCCTGGTCTGTTTCCTTCCTAGCACTTCGTACCGTCTGACCCTCTCTTGCCAGCATCCGACCACACAGAGAGCTTTGTTGAGGAGTGGCCCCGCCTGGGTTCTGTTACCTGCCGGCTCATCTCACCTGGAACTTGGTAGGTGCTCCGAGAGGCTGTGTCAGGGAGTGAGTGAGTGACTCAGTGAGGAGTGGACGTGTCTCTTTCACCTTGTGCTCCTGGGAGCTTGTGCAGGAGCTGCAGCCCCACAGGCAGGCCCTGGGGTCACGCACCCCAGCCCCGGGCTGATCTGATTACAGGCGGGCTTCCGGGTAGGACTTCCTTTGAAGAAAGGGCCCTCCCACTATAATAAAGCTAGAAAATTGTTGCATCCAAAGACGACAGGGCCCTTTCAATACCAGTACTGGGACCGGGAATATCCCATACTCGGGGAGGACCAGAGGCGGAGGTTCAGATGCTCACCATCTCACCAGGTGTCTCTGCTTGGCCATGGAATCCATCATATGGTTGATTTTTTGCAACTGGTTTAATTTCCTGAGCTTTGGGTCAAGGCTAGTGGGAAATTGATTCTGCATGTGGTATGGCAGCGAGGGGTACATGGGCTGCTGAATCAGGAGGCTACAGCAGGCATCACAGAGTGAATGTGATACACGCTGATATTGGAGAGCTACACGTGCAGGGGATCCTTCTGTCACTGTCTTCCCCTGGGTGTGTCCCAGGCCAGCTGCCCAGATATGTCTCTCTCTAGGAGATTGCTCAGCCTGGTTCTCCTGAGTAGTTGGCAGTGGAGGACGCCCTTCTCTTTGAGTGACTCTTGAGCCTGGTGGCCGAGGAGGATGGCAGGCCCTGCCCTATGTTTAAGCAGCCACGGGAAATGTCCCTCCTTTGTGGCTTCTTGTAAATTCACTTGTGAGTGGCAGGGTGACCCCGTGTCCAGTGCTGTGCCTGGGTTTGGGATATAGTTCCTCACCACCTTTGCTGAACCCCGAGGGCCAGGCGTCAGTGGTTCACCCAGGGATGGGGAAGGAGGTCTAGCTGTTTGTAGGGTTGTTTTAGGCCACTAGTCAAGGAGGGAGACTGGGGAGAAGTGGACAGAAGGGACCTGAGTGCAGGACTGAGCCCTCTCTCTGTTAATTCCTTTGGCCATTGACCTTGCTTCTCATATGTTTCCCCCCTGGGATGGCTTGTGGTTCTTGGGTCCATAAGGTTTATACTTCCAAGATGGCACAGGCAGAGGGCAGAGCTGATGGGGAGGAGGGGAGCCAGGGGTTCGGGGGGTGAGCCTTGGTCCTGAGAAATAATAAAGACCCAGCCCTGACCTCCGGGCATCCAGTTGTGGAGGAGACGATGCTTACTCCCAGGAGGAGAGCAGAGAAGAGCTGAGAGCAGACTGCGGAGGAGGCAGGAAGCGGTGCTCCCCTAGGCCACAGCTGGAGCTCAGAGAAGGATCGGGAAAGTGCAGCCTGGAATCTGGGCTCTGCTTTCTCCTGAGCTGCTTCCGTTCCATGACCTCACTAAGCCTCAGTCTCCTGCCATGTAAACAGAGGAGATGGTCTCTGGGTCCTAACCTGGGTTCAGGTCGTTGAGGTTACCCAGCAGGCCAGCCCCACCTCTGGATGCCCCTCCAGCTGGGCGATTCCCCTCCCCAAAGGTCTGCGAGGAGGAGCCAGTTATATTCCAGAACTTCTGCCCCACTCCCTGGGGGAGGGGTGGGTGCGCAGATGGCCCTTCTTAAAGGCTTAAGGAGCTTTGCTGGCAAATACCAAGAATTCAAGACCTGAAGAGATTACAGAGGCTCGGGAAATGTTATGGGAAGTTGCTCGACCAGGTCCCTGATCTGCTTAGATCCAGAGTAGTGTTCTCAAACCCTCCCTGAAGGTAGTGGGGGTAGGTAACCCGCAGTGGTTCTCACCCTCGTCCTGACGTACAGATTCCTCCTCTTCTTTTTAAACATGGGCCTTTGAAAGATGTTTTATCAGCCTAACTTCAACATAAGTGAAAAATGTGTTTTTCCATCTGACAAAAGTAACCAAAGACCATAAAACAGTGCCTGCCTTTCAGCTTTGTTTCATTATGTTTTTTTTAAATATCAGCTTATGTCATGTACTGACAAATTCTATTGTGTTTAAAACGCTCAGAAGGGGGACATCCGGGTGGTCCAGTGGTTAAGACTTTGCTGTTCAGTGTAGGGGGTGCAGATTCAATCCCTAGTCGGGGAGCTAAGACCCCACATGTCTCGGGACCAAAAATCCAAAACATAAAACAGAAGCAATATTATAACAGATTTAAAAAAGACTTTAAAACTGATCCACATTTAAAAAAATATTTTTTTAATAATTAATAAATAAAAATAAAAGACGCAGAAGAGGAAAGAACAAAGGACAGAAGTGAGCTGTGTGTGTCGGTTTGTTTGAGGCCTGGAACTGATTCCAAAAGTTTAATAGAAAGTATCACCTCTTCTGGCTGATCGAGGAGGGTGGTAGCTGATCTCTGAAGTATATTTGATAGGTGAAGGCCCAAGTTTCTTGTAATATTGTAAAGAGACTTCTCTCTCAGAAGCCCCTTTCATAGACATACATGAGAGTTCTCATATTCGAAAAGCGATGTCCCAAAACCTGGTTGCAGAATGCTATTGCACCCCACTACTGGAGGATGGAAATTACATTCACAGTATTGACTTTCTGCTCCTGGCAACCAGCACACAGCTGGGCAGACAGTGGGAGTTCAGTAAATGTTCACTGGGTTAATATTTTAGGAAGGACTCATCAGCATGAGACCGTGTCTCAAACTCTCATCCAGGACCTTAGTTCAAAAATCGGGAAAAAAAGGACCATTAAAGGCACTAAAGTATAAAGCCTTTTCCTTTCTTCTGTGCCCTCTTTCTTGACTTGTCATGACGGGTTATTTTTTAACTTGCTTTTTAATGACATTGTAAGTAAAGTCAAAATTTTGAATGATTTGCATGAATTGTAGCATTCATTTTACATTGCTGTTCAGTCGCTCAGTCGTGTCCGACTCCCTGCGATCCCGTAGACTGCAGCACGCCAGGCTTCCCTGTCCTTCACCATCTCCTGGAGTCTGCTCAAACTCGTGTCCGCTGAGTCGGTGATGCCTTTACATTGGGCAGTGCCCAATGTAAATAGACAGGCCTTTAACTCATATGTTGCGTCATCAAAGTGACAAAGATTCTTATCGCAAACCCCGTGTGTGCACAGGTATTGTATTCTTATCAGGGCAGTAGAAAGAGGGCACGGAACTGATTCAAACTGTTTCTATTTCACTTCTTGACACACACATTCTATCAACACACTCCACTTTTGGCTTGGTAATGATAAGGGAAGGCTGAAAAGGAAAAGAAACTATGCCTGGCTGTCCTTGCTTTCCTCCCGTGTCTCCATTTGCGGTGTAAGTGGGTGTCTAACGCAGGAGGTAGCAGAAATCGGAAAGGACAGGCCGTCTCAGGATCCTTTGGTTGTTGGTATTTCTCGGAATGCACGGCTTTCTGTCAGCTTTGAACCAAGCTCTGGTTCCTGGCCAGCAGGGAGCCTGGCCTCAGGGGCTGCTATGTCGTCGGTATAACCCCTTTACCTGTGCAGTAAGCCCCCTACCTACGAACCTTCACATTATGAACTTTCAAAGATGCGAACGTGCGTTCACATGTCCAGTCACGTGAGTTGGTTCCCGTGTCTGGGGCACACTGTCACATGCGTGCATCCTCTGCAGGTGCTTGTGTCTTTGTGTTCTTGGTGCAGTGGTGTGTAGAGGACAGCAGTACAGTGTCTTTATTTCAAGCCCAGGATGTCTGGAAGCAAGTGTAAAACCAGCGGCGATATAGCTAGAACTGCTGTAATTTTCAAGGTACTGTACTGTAAGATTAAAAATGTTTCTTTATTTTTGTGTTTTTTAATGCATTATTTGTATGAAAACTATTATAAAACCTATTACAGTACAGTACTGTATAACCTTTTCTGTTGGTTGGATACCTAGGCTAACGTTATTAGACTTACCAGCAAGTTGGACTTAATGAACGCACTCACACGACCAAACTCCTTTGTATGCAGGGGGCTTATTGTACTTGTTCTGAGGCTCTCTGAACCCCACGCAGCAAGAATGCCCTGGGATTCTGTGCTCACGGGACACCAGAAACGCAAGGTCAGACGTGGCGGCAAGGCGCAGTGGGCACGTATACTGCGTGTATCTCCCCAACGTGCCCACTGTCCTGTGGGACTCCATGTACAAAACACAAGTTCAAAGGTAAATGATTAAGAATTCCAAGATGAATGGCTGAGCATTAAACCAGGGGTGGAGTCCTGTGAGGCTGTTCATGTTTCTGACTCAGGAAGCCCAGGAGGACCCTCATGTGGTCACATTTTTGGATAGTGGCCCAGCTAGGGCAGAATTAATCCTTTAAGGCAAAAGGAGAAGAGGGCCGCAGAGGATGAGATGGTTAGATAGCATCACCGACTCAATGGACATGAATTTGGACAAACTTCAGGAGATAGTGAAGGACAGAGAAGCCTGGAGTGCTACAGCCCATGGGGTCACAGAGAGTCAGACCCAACTTAGCAACTGAACAACAACAACAAATCCCTTAAAAGACTGGGCTGGTCAAGTGTCCTCAGATCCCCATTCAAGGTTTATATCTTTGGAAAATTCTGGAGGCTGCTGTTTCCTTTCTAGGCCTCCACCCTTCTACTTGAAATCATTTACATTTTTTAAAAGTCAGCTTGGGTCATTCACTCACAGGTTCTAGTGAGTTTTAAAGGCTAGGAAGAAAAGAACAGGAAAGGAGCAGAGGTGGGTGTTGTCCATTTCATCTGGGATCTGGAAAGGATCAGAAAGCAAAAAGCCTCTAGGAGTTCTGCTGCTGCTGCTGCTGCTGCTAAGTCACTTCAGTCGTGTCTGACTCTGTGCAGCCCCATAAATGGCAGCCCACCAGGCTCCCCCGTCCCTGGGATTCTCCAGACAAGAACACTGGAGTGGGTTGCCATTTCCTTCTCCAATGCATGAAAGTGAAAAGTGAAAGTGAAGTCGCTCAGTCTTGTCCGACTCTTAGCAACCCCATGGACTGCAGCCTACCAGGCTCCTCCGTCCATGGGATTTTCCAGGCAAGAGTACTGGAGTGGGGTGCCATCACCTTCTCCGATAGGAGTTCTGAGTCCCATTCAGAGAAGCTCGCCAGCTGCTCCGGGCACAGTTATTTTCTTGCCAAAGCTGAGCAGAGAAGTTGAGACAGGGAGGGAGTGGCCTGGTGACCAGGGACCCAGTGCCCTGGCTGGAGAGAAGGGAGGAGAGGAGGGACCCTGTGGAGGTGCCACGTGGCTCCACATTTGGGGTGTGTTTGGCACACTCAGAGGCTTTAGGAAGCCAGGAGTTTTATTCCAGAAGAAAAACTCTCTCCCTGTGGGGAGGGAGGGTGAAACAGGAAGCTCGGACTAGAAGCACAGGGAGAGAAATAAATGCTCAGAAAGCAATTAGCACTTTCTGGCAACTCTGAGCAGATCACTGAGGGCTTTTAAGTCACTGGAAACGGAAAGTTACAAGCACTTTGTAGGAAGCAGGTCTTGGTACCTTCAGCCGGAGGAGGAGGGTGAAAGGAAGCCTGCCCCCTCTTTAATGTAGAAGGAACACTGTGTTAGCGGAAACAGTGAGGATGAGAAGTAAAAGGTGAGCGGGAGGAGCCGCGTTTACAGGGTACCTTCCGTTCCTTTGACTCAATCTGCCTTCTACCTTGGTTCTCATTTACTGTGTGATTAATGCTGGTTGTGAGTCGCTGTTTCCATCATTAGATTTAATAGTTGCATAACTGGCTGTCCTCCAGGGCTCTGCACACCGTTTTTGGATGACCAGCAAGCTGAGGGTGCTTTTTACCTGTTTAAAGGGCCGAAATAAACAAAACACAAAGAATATACAGCCGAGGCCAGAGGCCCACAAAGCCTGAAATGTTGCAACTGGTCCTGTGCAAAGTCAGAGCGCTGGGCGGTAACAGTGAGCCCCAGGCTGAGATCGTGGACAGCTCAGCGCACCCAGGGCATCCCCCTCTGAGATCCCAACATTCAGTGCAACTCAGGTTGAAAAGCACTGCCCTGAGGCAGCAGTTCTCAAAGGGAGATCTCGGCCTCCTCCAGCTGGTTAGAGATGCAGCATTCCGGCCCGCCTGACCTGCCAGCTCAAGAACTTGGGCGGGGCCAGTAAAGCGCATTTTAACAAGCCCTCCAAGGGACTCTGATGCACCTCAAGTCAGAGACCACTGTCTCTCTTGGCCTTGGCCTTTCAAGCCTAGACCTTCTTGTTTGCAGGCAAACGTCATAGATGGTTAGGTGGAGAGGGCAAGGTGTAGAGGGGTGGAGCTGCGAGGCCTGGAAGACTCTTTCAAGGCTGCGCATAACTGTAATCGTTGCTTTATACACAACCAAGGCTCTAGGAGACACTAGTTCGGAGACACTAGTTCAATCCCTGGGTCAGGAAGATCCCCTGGAGAAGGAAATGGCAACCCACTCCACTATTCTTGCCTGGGAAATTCCACAGACAGAAGAGGCTGGCGGGCTACAATCTGTGGGGTCGCAAAGAGTCAGACACAATTGGCAACTAAGCACAGGGCCCTAGGAAGTGAAATGAGTTGCAGGAAGCAGATCTTGGTACTAGACCAACACCACCATCGACAGCAATGATGTTATCCTTTAAATTTTTTTTTTTTTTTAATTTTTTGGTTGTAGCACATGGCATGTAGGATCTTAGATTCCTGACCACGGCTCTAACGGTTGTCCCCTGCATTGGAAGAGCTGAGTCTGTACCATCAGGGAAGTCCCAACAATAATGTTATCCTTAATCAATGTTACCATGAGTGTCAATAGTAGCTTTGGGCTCTATTTTTCATGACTATGTGTATGTTTGTCTTTTAGTACACTGATTTATAGAAGGTGCGCATTTGGTAAATGCAAAGATTTAAGCACACTTCTAAACCACCTTGAAATCATTGAAATAAACATTGTACGTGCCTGGGAAGTCGGAAAGCTGTATTGCTGACCTTGACATCATGACTGTGAGTTCTGTTCTCTCAGCATCCCTCAAGGGTAGACAGACCACCCCCACCCAGGCTGCCTCAACCAGTTGCTGGCCCTCCAGTGATGTAGCACGTGGCACACTCATCAGAACGTCGTAGGGACTTGAATTGATGTCCTGCCGTGTGCCAAGCACCGTGTGAGGTGTGCATGCACGCTCAGTCACCATGTCTGACTCCTTGCGACCCTGTGGACCGTAGCCCGCCAGGCTCCTCTGTCCACAGAATTCTCTGGGCAAGAATACTGGAGTGGGTTGCCATTTCCTCCTCCAGGGAATCTTCCTGATCCAGGGATGGAACCTGTCTCTTCTGCATTGACAGGTGGGGTCTTTACCACTGAGCCCCCTGGGAAGCCCATGTGTGGTAGCCTATGTCATCTCCTACCATCATCATGGTGTAGTTATCCCCATTTTACAGCTGTGGATTCTGAGGCACAGAATCAAGGCTTCCCCCAGTCCCAGGATGTCTGGCCTCAGCATTGGTGGGGGTGGAGGGAATGCTTGCCCATGATCAGGCGGTATGGGGCATTTCGGTAAATCTAAGCTGGTGAGCCTGTGGACATGGAAACCAGTTATTTCCTTCCCAGTTCTCCCAAGCCTTGCCCAGTGTCCTGGGTGTCCTTGGAAGGGTGAGCCTGCACCCTCCAAAGGCTTGCATCGCTGATGTGCCATCTTAGAAAGAATTCAAGGATCGGAGGCACATGGGCGACCAGAAAGAAAGACTCCATCTGGGTTGTCAGAAATGCAGTTGCTCCCTGCGGAGCTGGCTGGGTCCTTCCATTCTTCCTTCCTCATTTAGAAAATTAGTAGCCAGACTGGTAGGCAGATTTTATGTATCATCAGCATCGGTAGTAATGAGGCATCATTTTAGAGTGTTCACATCTCCAAAGTACTAGACCCTCCCTAGCTTCTGATGTCCTGGTGTTAGCGGGCTTGGTTATGACCAGAGGCAGCGAGAGCTCAGGGATCATGACCATGAGGGCAGCCCTGTGAGTCTACACCACCGCCCCCTGCCCCCCCGACTCCCAAACCAGGACTGAAGACCAGAAATACAGGTTTGTGTCCCAGCTCCTCCCAGTCTTACCTGGTGAGAACAGAGAAATGGTTTCCCTGGCAAACATATGGGGGTGAAGTGATCTCTAAGTGATTTCTTCATCTTCTGGACCTGGAATCTGCAGGCAGCTTTCCAAACCTTGGGAACAATGGATAATGATGCTCCTGGTGATGATGTAATCGGTACCCGATTAGGGAGCCAATGTGGGCAATAGCTAAGGTGCTCTGATGCCAAGTCCATTTCTATAACATCCTCCCTCTGTAACTCATGAAACTAAAGCTCTTTTGAAAAGAATTAGGGTGACAGTACAGGGGTTGCTGGTTAGTTGCCATATGAGTGTGCTATTTCTTGGCCCAGAAAGGTCAAGCATCTCTAAAGAGACAGGTTTCTGTATGCTTGGCTCTCCTGCAGGGGAGATTCTAATACTTTGGGGTGGGGGGGGCAGGGGTGGATGATGGAAGTCCCTAGAAAATGCATTTTCACAGACCTGGGGATGAAGAAACATGATTTATTTATCAGGGAGCTTAGCAGCTTCCAAACGCTCTTCAATAAATTACATCATCTCCTGGACTTAATACCTAGCAGATTTACATCCAAGTTCCAAAGTGAAAATTGGAGCGTAGAATCGGATGCATGAGTGTCCTCTCTCGCCGCCTTGCACGCGCACGTGCACGGATCCACCAGGCCGTGTGCTGTGGCAGACAGCAAACTGAAGCGGGGGGAGGTCTGGAGACCCAGGACGCCTGGCCTCCTCCCCAGCTCGGCCTCTGCTGCTTCCCTGGGGTCTCTGAGCCTGTGTCTAAGACACGGCCCTTCCTGCACGAGTTCACAGTCCAGGTCTTTTCTGTACCCACCCGAAACAGGCACCTTAACCTGTTGTGGAGGAAAATCATAAACCCCTTTGGGGATGTGCTGAAACTTATGGGACCCCCACAGGTCAATGACAACATTTTCAACACAAATTCAGGGGCCTCCAAGTTATATATCTAAGTCCTTGGAAGCAATGGTCTTCCAAAGCCTACTGTTAGGCCACAGTATCCTGTACCAGACACAGTACAGGCCCTATTTTGAAACCAAATGAGGAATTGCACCAACCCTCCTCTCTGGGAATGGAGATGAATTATTGTGTCATTCAGGGCCTTTTTTTTTAAAATTTCCTGGTGCCTGGAAAGAAGTGTCTGTGCCTTTCTGAATCCCGGCGGTGGGGGCGGGGTAGGGGGCGGCGGGGTTGTGAATGTCCGTCAGTATGATGTCCTGTGTGTCATACTGAAGGCCTCTGAGTCACCCCCCCACCCCCAGCATCCCTCCTGCAGTCTGACTGGTCCCTTAGAGCCACAGAGCATCCAAACCACCATGGTCCCCTCGATGGAGGTGCTGCTGCTGCTGGTGTGATGGGGGTGGGGTGGGGGCAGGCTGCATGTTAGCCACACTTCCTGGTCTTCATGGTCACTCTCTCGGGGGTCCTCACCCTCTCGCCCTCACAGGATGGAAGGGGAAACTGTCTCAGGTACTTAGATGACCTATGCAAGGTCACACCGCTGGTCAGGATGACATGTATGTGACAGGCCAAGCCAAACATCAGAGAACCACACTGGGACAAGGTGGGGTGGGAGCAGTGTTGTGGGGGCATCTACGTCTGAAGATTTGGGTCCCCGAGTCAAGCCCAGTAGCAAGTCTTTGTTGAGTCTGAGTGTTGGGACCATTGTTGCTGGGGGACCTGAGTGCCTCCTGCACCCTCCAGACTATGAGTGTATCTTACACCCCTTCCCTGCTCAATGCCCACCACGGAGGAAACACCTCCCCCTATCCCGGCCTCCAAGAACAGCGCCACCCCGAGTTCCTCCAGCTCCAGCCTGAGCCTTGAATCCGAGCTTGGGAGGCCCGCGGGCCCTGTGTCCCCCACTTCTGCCTGGATCACTGGGAGACTGTGGGTGTGGGGTTTTCCCTCTGCTCTCGGGGTCATATTCACCCAGCCCTTCTGACCGTCTGTGAGTTCTCCAAGGCATGAGCACCCAGATGTCGGCTGGACCACCGATAGGTGGATGGGTGGGGGGCAGACTGATGGGAAGACCTGCTTCAGTGGCTCCCAGCCCACCCTGTGCCAGAGGGGCTGGAGCAGAGCTGATGGGCTGGCATCTCTGGCCACCACCTCCTCTGGGCCTGTGTGTGGCAGTCAGCCTTTTTGACTGGCCGCAGTCACTGTGGCCCCGGACTCCTGAGGTCCCAGTGCAGCTTCCTAAGAGCCAGCCTAGGCGCCGTCTCCCTGGCTGAGTCCAGGGTCGGGACAGTGCGAGTCAGAAGTGCTGGGAGCCGCTGTGGGGAGAGAGAAGAGGCCAGTCCTCCTGACCTGGGGTCCCCAGGCCCCCACCCAGGGCACAGAGCAAGGCTCCACTGGCCAGAGGCCTCCTGGGCAGAGGTGCTGTCATCAGCAGCTAGGAGCTGAGCAGATATCAGAGAAGCCTGATGCTGAAACCGGAGAATAGCTGGGCTCATGAACCGGCCTGGCCAGACCCAAACTAGGACGTGCTCCAGGGAGGCAGGCACCAGGAGCTGGCAGGATGACCTGCCAGGGCTCTGGGAGGCGGGGGAGCATGTGGGGAGTGGGCGAGGGGGTGGATTTGAATTTAGACTGAGCTGTATGTCCTTGAGTGACTTTGCTTGTCTGTGGGATTGGGAGTCCTGAGAATGCCGACCTCGTAGTTATTGTGAGAATCGCTCACCCCTTGGCTTTATTATTCCCATGGTCTGTGCAGGTGACCTGAGATGGTGACAGCAGTACATTTTATGTTGTGTGTATTTCGCCACAATAAAAAATCAAAGAAAAAGTAGGATGGGGATGAGGCCAAGGAGGACCACACAAGTTGAAAGTGAAATTATAGTTGCTCAGTCGTGTCCGACCCTTTGCGACCCCATGGACTGTAGCCCCAAGGGTCCTCAATCCAAGGGATTCTCCAGGCAAGAATACTGGAGTGGGCTGCCATGCCCTTCTCCAGGGGATCCTGCCAACCCAGAGGTCGAACCCAGGTCTCCTGCACTGCAGGCAGATTCTTTCCTGTCTGAGCCACCGGGGAATCTCAGCACAAGCCAAACCATCTATCAGATGACGGGCTTCTCGGATGATCGTGGAGGTCCCTTTCAGTTCAGAAAATATCTCCTGGGTCTATGATACAGACTCCTGGAACGTAGACCCCCGGCTGTCCCCTGGCTTATCTGACTGTGGACAGCGCCCGGTGTAGTTGCTGTTGCTGTTCTCCAGGCGTTCAGTCGTGTCCGACTCTTCGCTACCCAATGGACTGTTAGCCACCAGGCTCCTCTGTCCATGGGATTCTCCAGGCAAGAAGGCTGGAGTGGGTTGCCATTTCCTTCTCCAAAACGAATCTCAGTGCAACCCAGATGAGACAGGAACCCACAATCCCTAATGCCAGGTGATGGCACCATTAAAGAATAAGGAATCTCATGCCTGTGTCTTGGCCTCAGACAGAGCTGGAGCAGGTTTCTCTGTGGTTCCCACTTGAGGATGCCTAGGGGAGGGGAGACAGGGATCAAGTGAACTTGAATGCAGGGAAGGGGCTTAACACACACCCTCTGCCAGAGAAGCTGCACTTCATCTGTTTCATATGTTGATGTTCTACAGGAAAATTTACCTAAAAGAATGTCCTGCTAGAACAGCAACATCCTCCTATGCAGATCAAGAGACTGAGGTACACAGAGGGCAGTGACCTGCCCAAGGTGCTGGCAGGTAGGGAGGGATGCCCCAAATTAGACACCCGGACACCTGGCCCTTGCTCCATCTGCCGGTGCCTCTGTAATACCACGCCATGTCCATTAGTCATTCCGAGCATCATTGTCTTTGGGAATCATGGGAAGGGAGGACCACCCTTGGTGCCTGTCCCTCGCCCGGGGTCCAGGGCACACACTCTCCCACCCAAATCCCCTCATGCTGAGCGCCCCCCTTCCCTGGGGATGATGAGCAAGCAGCTCCCTGCCCCCAACAGGGTCTCACACACATGCCTCCATGTGGATGGCAAAAAGAGCAGCTCTTTCTAGGTGGAAAGCGCAATCCGTTCATTCAAGAAGATCAGGAAAATTATAATATAGATCCATCTGTGAGTGTGGTAAAAATTATAGACTGTATTCTTCACTATAATTAAGCTGGTTTTAGTGGGAGCAGTAAGTACATTTGATGGCAATGCTTTGTTCTTTAAAGGTGCATTTGAGACCCAGTGCATCAGAATTAAAACCCTGTGGTGTTAGTTTGGAGCAGCGATGATTTTCCCTGGTGGGTTCAGGGTCCCACGTCTCCCCACCAGCCTCCTCTGCTCCCCTGGCTTGGTCCACACATGCAGGTAGGCAGCCTGGGCTGCTGCCTGGGACTGATGGTGGCCTAGATGACCAGCCCTTGGATGTGAGAGTTGGACTATAAAGAAAGCTGAGTGCCGAAGAATTGATGCTTTTGAACTGTGGTCTTGGAGAAGACTCTTGAGAGTCCCTTTCATCGCAAGGAGATCCAACCAGTCCATCCTAAAGGAAATCAGTCCTGAGTATTCATTAGCAGGACTGATGCTGAAGCTGAAACTCCAATCCTTTGGCCACCTGATGCTAAGAACGGACTCATTTGAAAAGACCTTGATGCTGGGAAAGATTGAAGGTGGGAGGAGAAGGGGACGACAGAAGATGAGATGGTTGGATGGCATCACCGACTCAATGGACATGAGTTTGAGTAAGCTCCAGGAGCTGGTGATAGACAGGGAAGCCTGGAGTGCTTCAGTTCATGTGGTTTCAAAGAATTGGACACGCAACTAAACTGAAGTGACCTTCCTAATACCACAGTCTCTATTGTGACCTTACAGAGCCACCAGAAGTCAACAAAACACATACCCAGGCCCGTGGGTGATTTTGAGAATTTGCTTAAGTGAATGCTCATCCGCAACCCCAGGCTCTGCTTTATAACTTACTTAACCATTTGGGTTTACTTAATTTAACCTCCTAAGTAGTGGCTCTAATCCTGTCACCCTGAGTCAGAAGGTCCTGGGGTGTCCCCATGCTTCCAGAATAAAGGCCAATCTTGAGCCTGGCGTGGACCTGCTTTGCACCTTCTTTGCTAAATTCCTGCTCATCCTGAGCACTCTCCCGGGCCTCCCCCCTCAGCACCCCCTGCACACGTTTGTTTCAGCCTTGTGCATGGTGTGGAAGTGATGCCCATGTGTCTGACTCCCCAGCTGTGGGCTCTGCGAGATCGGGGCTGTCTCAGTCATCTCATCCCAGAACCTGGAGCATCACCCAGTGAGGTTCCATGAATTCACAGATCAATGAGTTCCTCTCAGACGGGAGGTTAAAGCGTCTGCCTGCAATGCGGGAGACCCGGGTTCGATCCCTGGGTCAGGAAGATCCCCTGGAGAAGGAAATGGCAACCCACTCCAGTATTCTTGCCTGGAGAATCCCATGGATGGAGGAGCCTGGTAGGCTACAGTCCACGGGGTCGCAAAGAGTCGGACACAACTGAGCAACTTCACTTTCACTTTCTCAGACGGGAAAACAGATACAGGAGCAGTGAGAAACCCACTGCAGCCAGAGATGTGGATGGGTCTGTGGCAGGATGTGGGCAGCGAGCGAGATGTGCAGAAGGAGTGGGTTTTCATGGCAGGTTGGTTAAGGAGAGCCAGGAGAGGGGTCGGGAGACAGAGGAGCCCTGAACCCAGCTGCTGAGAGCGAGCTTCCAGGGGAAGGTGAGATGGGTGGTTTCAAAGGCAGCAGAGCTGAAGAAGGATGGGTTTGAGACGCTGCCTCTGGCTTCGGCAACTAGAAGTGACTTTGAGGTGAGTGGAGGGGGTAGGGGGCCAGACGCCTGGCTGTATCCCCCAACCACGTCTCCCCTTTGCAGAGCCTCACAGCCTGGGCTCTGGGGACTTCTGCTTACGTTGCTGCTTGCCCTACAGACCCTGAGCCCACCCAGAAAGGCCCCCTCTGAGCCTCCATCCTCACTGTGCGAGGCTTCTCAGGAGGTGTGTCCAGGCTCTGGGGGCCAAGCCTGGAGAGGGCAGTGAACTCTGCATGGAGGCGACTCCTCCCCTCCCCTCAAAGCCTGCGGAAAACCCAGACCCAAGGGGCCTGGACTTTGATGTCCCTGACCCCAGGACCTGGTTCCCGGGTGTGCCCGGGGGAAGCCTCAGCCTCCTCGTTTATGAAATACACATGATTGCACCTGCTTCGCTGAACTGTTGAGACCCTTGAAGGCCTGGCCCTGATGAAAGCCAAAGCTCCAGGGGGCTGGGGTTCGGACTGCTGGCCAGACTGTGGGAGAGGCGCTGGGGCTGGAGATGGCTTCTCCAGGCCCTAAAACATCTCGTCTCCGTGACTAGGAGAGCTTCCATTTCTGGAACAGAGCAGGATGACCTGCCTCCCTCGGAGCTGGTATTTGTTTATTTAATGAGCTACTTCCCAGCTCAGCGCACCTCTAACAGCTCAGCCACCACTGCTGTGATGCTGAGCCTCCTGCAGTAGGAGGGGGAGGAAGCCAGAGGGTTTGTAGGCCTGAGATCCCCCTGGGGTGGCCCTGAGGGCTGTGGGCTTTCCCAGCCTCGGCCAGAGAGCCGTCCCCAAGGGCTGGAGCCAACACAGGGAAAAGAGGGCACATGGGGGTCGGAGAGGAGCTGATACATGTCCATTTGCAACACCTGTGGTTTCATCTGAGGTCGGCCTTCTCTAGGGAGCACCTGTATGCCCAGGTATCTCCCCCTGGGGGTATGTCCTGGTTCCTGGTCCCTTTCGTGCCGCATTTGGATTATTTTCAGAAGGGTTTTCTACTTTGATGTACTGTGGATCTGGGACTGTGTTTCTCAGCTGGGGCTGGCGTTGAAAGATGAGGGAAAGGAGCGGGTGGCCTAGAGAGGAGGGAGGAAGCACCCAGTGGCTCGGGTGGGACATCCCGGGAGGCCTGGTGGGAGCTGCTGAGCTGGTGCTGAACCGTCCATGTGAAATGTCTTCCACACTCGTGTGCGTCAGGGCACACAAAGGATGATGTAAGTTTTGCTTCTCTCTTTTCATCATCTTTGACCCAGGTATCCTGGGGAACTAATGAGACGTAGTTCTGTAACTGTTACAGTTACAGACTTTCATGTGGCTCTTTGGTGCTTATGTTCATCCATCCATTCATTCCCCATCCAGTGATGCACTGGGTGACAGGAGCATGTTCAGGATACAGACTTAGCTCCAATCTTAGCCAGCGCTGTGGTTTTGGGAAGTGCCTTACGCTTCTCCATGGCGTTGGTGAGTCTGGATGTCAGAGCTTGTGGGCTGGAGAAATCTACAGCAGGTGGAAGGGTTGGGTCAGAAAGAGTCGGGGGCTTGAGGAATGTTGAACGTTGTTGACGCACAATGTAAGCTAGGGGTGAAGAGCCGGGACTGAACATCCATGTCAGGATATTTTTTTAAGTGAAAAAGAGTACTGCCAGTCTTCATGTCAAGGCAATAGATGTGAACCAGGACTGTCTAGAGAAACTGGCCTTGGGTGGGCACAATGGAACATATGGGCCCCAGAGAAGAGTCCACTTTGAAGCCAGATGGCATGACTGAATTCCACCCCCTGCTTACTGACAGGCTGGCCCAGGCAGAATCTGTCCCCTCTCTCTCCCTTTCTTCTTCTGTCATGTGGAGTAATGCCTATGCCCACTCATGGGGTTACTGTGAGAATTAAAAGAGGGGGCATTTCCAAAGGGCTTAGGACCATACCTGACATGTGGCATGTGATCAGTAAGTATTGGCCCTTGTTATGTGTAAGCACATGATCATACACATGGAGCCTCAGGTGAGGCAGAAATTACGTGCCAGCAGTAAGTCCTAGAATAGAGACGCAGCCTTACCCACCTCAGTAACGGATAGTCATTGCAGTTTTATGTGCTAAGTTGCTTCAGTAGTGTCTGACTCTGCAACCCCATGGACTGTAGCCTGACAGGCTTTTCTGCCCATGGGGTTTTCCAGGCAAGAATACTGGAGTGGGTTGTCTTTTCCTTCTCTATGGTGTCTTCCTGACCCAGGGGTTGAACCTGCATCTCTTATGTCTCCTGCATTGGCAGGCGGGTTCTTTACCACTAGTGATAGTGAAGTCGCTCAGTCATGTCCGACTCGCTGCGATCCCATGGACTGTAGCCCACCAGGCTCCTCTGTCCATGGAATTTTCCAGGCAAGAATACTGGAGTGGGTTGCCATTTCCTCGAGGCCCGCAGACACAGAGCAAGGTAGAAACAGAAATGGGACCAGAACCCAGGTCTCTAGATGCCAAGGCTAGTCCTCCCTGTGTCCTGCAGAGGGACAGAAGGGTTATGGAGGGAATCGGTAGGGGTGATAGCCATCCCCCTCTGGGCTTAATGACCTCTTTAGCCCTACTTTGATGACAGAGGCCTTGCCACGATGTCCCATGGAGCCCCACCCATGGGCCCCCCAGGCTGCAGCCCTGCCTTGGAGCCCCTTCTCCCACCTCACAGAGGGTGTTCCTTTCGCAGCATCTTCCTGTGTTGAGAATGGAGATGAGGTGCTTAAAGTTCACCAAAACCCTTGCCGTTTTCCCCCTTCTTTTTCAGTAGAAATATATGTTTTAAAAACGTAATTAACAAAACTGAGTACACGCTCTTTTCAACACACATGGAACATTCACTAAAGGAAATGATTTTTCTGGGCCATAAAGCAAGTCTCAACAAATTTCAAAGGACTAAAATGATACAGAGCATATTCTCAAGCCATAGTAGACTCAAGCCAGAAATTGGCAAGAAAATCACAACTAAAACATTCTCCAAATGTTTGAAAAATCAAGCAACACACATATAATCCTGGATCAAAAAAGAAATGGCAGTGGGGATTAGAAAATACTTTGAAATGAATAGTGAAAATATGACAAATTAAAATGTGCAGGAAGCAGCTAACACAGTACTCAGAGGGAAATACATAGCCTTCAGATGAATCTATTCACTGTGAAAAAGATCAAGCTATACACTTAAGATCTCTACACTTTACTATATACTTATTGAACTTCAACTTTAAAATTTAGTAAAACAGGAAATCATCCAGTTTAGCAAATTCACACTAAAATACAAATGAGTTAATTCTTAGTTGAAAAATGTCTAATTTTCTTTTTTTTTGCCAAAGAAAAGTAATGTTAACTGACTGATCAGGTTCCCGAAATATTTTACAAAACTCTTTGCTGAGGACTTTTCATCAATGTTTTTGGCTGGTATCCTCATGAAGAAAAACTCACTAAACTTCAAAAGTTTTAAGCAGGTATTTCCACACTTTTGCTGGCTAATATTGTGATATACATAATAATGATATACATAACAATAGTCCACAGCAATATGAAATACAAAACTTTGTTCTGTAAGTCTATTCTGGTCTCAGAGTGAAGTTCATTTCTTTCATCCAGTCATGTTGTCCCTTATTTGATCAACTCAAACAGCTAGGTCTCTGGAAGAGGGGCGCTGGCCTACGTTATTGTTCCAGCATTCTGTCATAATCACATAAATCTGTAAAAGGGAAAATAAACCAAAATTACAATGAACACAAAGCGCCATTTTTTAATTGGTGAAGACATGAATTCGGAACTCCCGCTTAATTTTTTTATAGAGGCATATGTCATGGCTATATCTACATCCACAGTCATGTTTATGCTATTTATCTAAAAGTCCAGTGAACTGCATAAACTGACCTTAAGTCCTTGGGTAAAAAGAGAAAGAAAATGCATGATTACTGTGGATAAAAAAAATTTTGTTACCTCATCTGGGCATCCATCTGGTCTTGGTAATCTTCCATTATTCTTCAGGAGTTCTATCAAATGAAACACAATCATCTGTCCTTGTTTGTCATTGCCAATCATACGCATAAATTCCTGAAACACAAACCCACTTTTCAATGACATATTTTTGGTACATTTAATTTGAAGCAGAATTCTCAATTTCTTCCAGTAAATGGGAAAAATCCTGTGTATGTATGTTTCCTTACCTTGAAACTTTTAAAAACAAGACTATTTTAACTTCAAAAAAAAATAAATAAATAAAATAAAATACAAATGAGTGAGAACATTCAACTATATCTACCTTTTAAGAGAAGGGTATTAAAAGGTATAGGAAAAAATGATTTTTTGCCACACTTTCAAGCAAAATGTCCTTACAGACTGGAAAATTTCAGATGACCCATGTCAGAGAGTTTGGAAGCCTTTCAATTGAAACAGACCAACCCATCCGGCAGGAAGTTGTACAAAAATTGCATTTTAGAAACATATTTGGGTGAAAGAGAGCTTAGAAAGAGAGATGCTGATGAATGATAAGAAAGGGAAGTCTAGGAAAAATAATATCCAAATACATATTTTATAGGTTCATATTAAACATGGTTGATAGAGACCTAAGGAGCTCTTTACTGGAATCAGCCATACTATTTCTAGTATAATCTTCAGTAAAGATCCTCTTCAACCTTCAGTTGCCTTCCAATGTATAAGCTCAAATTGATTTCCCTGTAATTCTATAGAGAGTATAATTCTTTATCATTCTTACCCTGCCTGCTTTCACCACAGGTTAGTTGATACAGTGTCATGATTTAGAGGCTCATCTTAATGTAGCCTTAGTTAAATATTATTAATATTTTCCTCCTCCCTTCTTTTAAATGACTGTCATGTCTGGACCAATCTACTTTGTCAAAGTAAGGTACTGATTTTCTGCAGGTGCATCCTTCCTGGTCAGCTGAGGACAAGGTCTCCTGTCATAGCCATCGAAGTGGTACCCACTAGTGGGCAGTGGGCTTAAGTAGAGGCTGTGAGCCTGTGTCCCCAACTATCGGATACACAGCCTCTGGTCGATGTTTTCTGTCGGGTTACCCATACCTTGTTCCTCATCAAAGACCTCTTAGGGTGTTGGTTGTAATGATCCCTTCACCCTGCCATGGCTGAGGTTGTCATCATAGCACACACAGTTCTTGTAAATTCTTCCGCTCATGTGATCCCCATGACCACCCTGCAAGGAAGACAAAGCTGGACCAGCACCAGCCCCATTTCACAGATGAGAAAGCTGAGGCCCGAGAGGGCCTATGACCTGCCCAGGGTCGCACAGCCATAGTTGACAGCTGATATTCACACCAGGATCTTCTAACCCGCCGACTAATACTGTTTTTGTTTGTTTGATGATTCTTTTTTTTTTTTTTTTTTACTGTGCTGCATCTTTGTTCCTTCAAGGGCTTTTCTCTGGTTGTGGGTTGTGGTGCTTGGGCTTCTCATTGCAGTGGCTTCTTTTGTTGCAGAGTCCGGGCTCTAAGGTGCTCAGGCCTCAGTAACTGTGGTATGTGGGCTCAGTAGTTGGGGCTTCGGGCTCTGGAGCACAGCCTCAGTAGTTGTGGCGCACTGGCTTAGTTGTTCCAAGGCATGTGGGATCTTCCTGGATCAGGGATCGAACCCGTGTCTCCTGCATTGGCAGGCGGGTTCTTTACCACTGAGTCACCAGGGAAGCCCTCCCTGTTCACTGATTCCTATCATAAGCGCTAGGGAAGTCCTCATTTCCTAGGTCAGACAGCGATTTTTTTTTTTTTTAAGAAGGACCCAGTAAAAACAACAGAGAGTGATACTCGCCTACAGGCAGAACCTCCAAGACTGTGTATGTATTGCTGTAGAGACTCAGAAGGCAAACAAACCACCTGCTTTAGGTTCTGAGCGCAGCCACGACTAATCCATTGAATACACATTGGCACTTGCACATGAAGTAAAAAAAAATAGCCCCATACTTAGGAAAATATGTGTCTCTGGGGATTTAGACTAAGAGTTTTTGGTGTTGGGATTTTAATTTGTTTCACCTCTGGCACCATCCACATGATGCTCTAAGTAGCATTTGAACCTATGTGTGGTCCAGAAGAGTTGCCTGCATCCCTACCTGCCCACAGTAAACACGATGATGTAACGGGACAAGCCGGTGGTCACCCAGAGCCCCCAGGCCAGCCGCAGTCTTGCTATAGCACTCACAGCTGCTGATCCTCAGCCTTGAGGTCAAGGAGATGGAAGAGCAGGGAGGAGAGCATGGTCCCCCACAGGGTCCCCAGGCATTTGGGGTCTTGGTGGCACTCCTGACCCAGGATCCTGCCAGGATCAGAGAACACTGGCCCCGCCCCCTCATGCAGTCCCCATCTGGGGTCTATGCCGGGCGAAGACCCCTTCATTGAGACTGCCGAGCTGAAAGCAGTTACAAGAGGCCGAAACTAGAACTTTGCAAAGACCAGTAAACATCTGCTCCCACTCTCACGTCCCCCTCCACTTTCTCATGCTGTGCCTCGGTTTCCCCCCCAGTAAAAGGGCTGGTAACCCTCCCGTGGTTGTTCTCGGTGTTAAATCAGCTAGTGCACAGACAGCCCTGAGTGCAGTGCTTACCACGTTATGTTGCTGCTGTTAGTCACTAGGTCGTGTCCGACTCTTTGCAACCCCATGGACCCAGGCTCTTCTGTCTATGGAATTCTCCAGGCAAGAATACTAGAGTGGGTAGCCATTCCCTTCTCCAGGGGATCTTCACAACCCAGGGGTCCAACCCACGTCTCCTGCATTGGCAGGTAAATTCTTTACCACTGGGCCACCCGGGAAGCCCCTAAGCACCTATTAGCATTTTAGCAAAAGTTAATAATGATGATACATGTATCAGCCAATCAGAATCCTCTTGGTGGCCATGGAGCCAGAAGGCCAGCTCTCTGTCCTGCCATTAATCTGCAGTGTGACCTTGGCCACAGTGTGACCGCCCCCCCCCCCGCCCCCACCCATCCCGGGGCTCAGCTTTCTCAGTTCTCAAAGGGGCCAAGTCAGAAATGCTGGGTTCTGACCAGCTGTCCCTTTTGGAGGCCTGAGGGAGCCCCACTTCTCAGACCCCTTCAGAGGGACGGCCCACCCACCAGAACTAGGTCAGGCATGTGGAAATGAAACAGGGAAGAGGGTGAAGAAGGACCACACACGCAGCGGCTGCAGCCAGGGTTCATTCCAAGCCTATGTTTGGTTACATGTTAAACCACTTAGACTGTTTTTTCCTTTCCAACTGTTTGACCATCACGCAGGCCTGCCTTTTGTTGACCAAGAACCCTGAGCAGGAAAGTGGCACTTATGTAACTGATGGAGAGGGTGGAGCTGGTTTTTCCACAGCAAATATACTGGCTTTGTTTTTATTTTAGAATCACCAAGCTTCCCCCACACCCCAAGTATGGGATCTCTCCACTTGAGAGATGGAGGCTCGGGGCACCTCCAGCCTGAGCTAGGGCTCGCAGGAGCATCAGAGAATAAGGGGTTGGTGAGACGCCGGGAGTAGAGGGTGTATTACAGACAGTGTATTATTGTGGTGGTGTTGTTGTTGTTCAGTCACTAATTCATGTCCGGCTCTTTGTGACCCCATGAACTGGGGCCCGCCAGGCTCTTCTGTCCATGGAATTCTCCAGGCGAGAATACTGGAGTGGGTTGCCTTTCCCTTCTCCAGGGGATCTTCCCGACCCAGGGATCGAACCTGGGTCTCCTGTACTGACAGGTGGATTCTTTACCGTCTGAGCCACCAGGAGCGAGGGTCAAGGAGGCAGGGTCGCCTCTTCATACCCACAGGATTTTCTGGGATCCTGTGACACAGTTGACTATCATCCCCTGAGGGGAGGGGTGTCTCTGCCCTGCCTGCCTCCCCCACCACTATCTCGTATCCCTTAGAGGAGCGTCCTCCCATTGATTCCTGCCCACCCAATGAAGCCCACTTAAGAAGATGAATCTGTTTCTGAGAAATCACAAGACACTCCTTGGGAAAATGGTTCTGGAAGATGATCTGAAGCCTAGCTCCTCCAGTCACTGGGGGTGGAGGACGGGGGCGCAGGGGGTCAGGAGAAAGTCTATCAGGCAGCTGGGGTTTGCTTTCCTTTCCTGGGGCTGCTGCCGCCATTCCCACCCCCACCCCTACTACAGGCCTCCCCAGGAGATGATCTTAATCACAGGGGAGGGCTGAGGAGAGCGGGGAGAAAGGAGGGCGGGGAGGAGAGTGCTCTAAGCCTGGCAGGCCCATCTGGAACCACTCGGGCCCACCCACCCGCCTTCAGCCCATCCCCCCATCCCTGGTCACTAGCCAGGAGGGTTTAGTAGTGTCTGTGGCATCTTTCCCCGTCAGATGGACATGCAAATCACCCTTCCTTACAAAGTCAGAAACCCTTCTCCACCTCAACTAGGCCTTCTAGCCGCTTCCCCCGCCTTCTCATTTGAAAATAACCTACCTTGGGTCTCCACTCTCTCCCCCCCCCACTACTGGATCCCTAGCCTTCAGCATCCTCCGCTGATGCTACTCTGGCAAAGGTGAGACCTGCCAGGCTCTTGGGACTCAGCAGCACGTAGCCCTACGGCCCACTCCTGGCTCCCCTGTTCTCCTTCGGCCCAGTCCCTTGTGAATCAGTCTCCCCGAGGCTGCTTCCTCCTCCCAGGATCTTTCCCCTGCTGCCTCCTAGCTGTATGTGCGCCTGCCTTCAGTGTCTGGCCCCTGCTCTCCAGCCCACTGCCCCTAGCCTGGTTCAGACCCTGCTGTCTTTCTCTTGGACACCAGCCTCAACTGTACCAACTGCTTAACTGGTCTCCCCAAGCACCCAGTCGGCCCTAGCCCCATGCTGCCCCTGCCCGGAACTCTCTCTGAAATATGAGTCTCATCAAGGGACTGCCTCGCTAAGCACTTAACCGTGGTTCTCATCACTTCAGGATGTGAGTCTAAGTTCCGAGGCTTGGCTGCCCATGGTCTGACCCCGACCTGCCTGTACACCTCTCACTCCTCCACTTATAGCCTGCACCAGTGAACCCCAAAGTGCAGACAGCCGATCTACTTAGGATTCCTGTTCTTAATTACTTTCATCTCTTTTTTTAAAAAAAAGCAAAATTAAGCTTTGATGATATTTACTGTATAGATTGACAACAGTCCATGAATAAAATTTATAAATAAATATACATATTTATGGGGTATGCTGAAAACATTTTAGTGATGAAGTATACAGTTAGAAGAGCTTGGTGACCAGTGCCCAGCATTACAGCGCATCTCCCTGCCCATCCTCAGTGACCCTGTTCGCATTCTCTGGCAGACGTTTGTACTTAGCACTCCATCCACCACACCAGGCTGAAGTTAGCTGTGGGTGATAGAATGTTCAAACACATACCTTAAAGAAGCCATCAGTTTTTTTGTTCTCTCATGTAAGCTAAGTCTGGAGGTGAACAGCCCACAGATGGTGTAGCAGCTCCAAAATCATCTGAGATCCAGGCTCTTTGAACTGATTGCTCATGGTTTTCAACTCATGGTTTCCAGCTCATGGTTCAAAATGGCTGCTTGAGCTCCAGCCATTCCATCGGCCTTCCAACTTACTAGAAGAAGGAAGGGGTGAAGAGAGACATGCCTTGCCTTACTTTTAGGATATTTCTGATTACTAGAGATAAAGAATGGCATTTACTAATTATAAAGGGGTTGATCCATCAGGATGATATCACAATACCAAATCTATATATACTCAAAGATATATGAAGCAAAAATGAACAGAGTTAGCCAACAAGGACATACTGTATTGCAAGGAAACTATGCTCAATTTCTTGTAATAAACTCTAATGGAAAATAACCTGAAAAAGAAAAAATATATATATATATACATACTATCTCAATATCTTGCAATAACCTATAATGGAAAATAATCTGAAAAAGAATATATATGTATAGAAAAATAACATGTATATATACATATACATATATATGTATATATATTCTTTTTCAGATTAATACATATATTATTATATAGTATATATATGTTATGTATATATATAGTTGAATCACTTTGCTATACACCTGAAATTAACACAACATTGTAAATCAATTATATTTTAATAAAAAATGTTTTAAAGAAAACAATAAATAGAGTTGAAGACAGACATACAAGTTCACGGTCCTAGTGAGAGTCTGATATACCTTTTTTAAGAGCCAGTAGAGCAAGCAGACACAAAATCAGTAAGGATGAAGCTGTAAAAAGCACAACTAGCAAGTTTGACCTAAATGATGGCTGTAGAACTATGGCAGCTCACAGTGACAGGATTCACCTTCTCAAACACACGGGAAACGCTTGCCCAAAAATGTTACTTTAAGTAGGTGCATACACTGCTTCTGCTTCCATGCCCTCTGCCATCAGTTAATCCCGGCAGAACCCAGCAGGGAGCGGGCCTGGAAAGTGTCATCTGCTCCAGGTGGCCAGGTGCCCACCTGAAATGGGGGTTTCTGGTCCTAAGGCTGAGGGGGGACAGGTGTTAGGGAAGCCAGCACCCTCGGTCCTCCTTGTTCCCTTCCCCTGGCAGCTCTGGTCCCAGCAGCAGTGCATGGTGGATAAGGTCTTGGGCTGAGTCAGAAGCTCCTCGTTCTGTTCTGGTTTTACCACTTACTTGCTCTGTGACTTGGACAAGTTATTTAACCTCTCGGAGCTTCAGTTTGTTTATCTAGCAAAACGAGAATAACTCTACTTCATACCATCTCATCCATCTGGCATCATCGACTCAATGGACATGAATTTGAGCAAACTCCGGGAGATGGTGAAGGACAGGGAAGTCTGGTGTGCTGCAGTCCATGGGGTTGCAAAGGGTCAGACACGACTGAGCAACTGAACAACTACTACTTCATAGGGCTATTGGGTAGCTGGAACAAGATCAAGTGTGTAAAGCACTTCGTCCTGGGCTTGGCACATGATAAGTGCTCAGTAAGTGTTACCTGCACAGAGAGGTTAAGTAACTTGCCCCATGTCACACAGCCAGGAAATGACAAGGGTAGATTTCACATCCAGGCATCTGGCTCCAGGCTAGTTCTGATACTTCTCTGGGGACCTCTGCCACTCCCAGCAGAGGGCCCCACAGATGGTAGGGCCCCATGGAAGGAGCACAAAATAGGGAGGATAGGAAACCATTAGCCATGCGACTTAGAGTTATGTTAAAGTGTGTGACTTAACTCAGATGTGTGTTAATTTCCTCATTTCTTCTGCAGAAGGTTGGATTAAGTGAGCCCAGAGGTTTCTGCTGACCCTGACATTCCACAGACCCATGTGGTTCTGTCTTCTCTATCCCTAGTGGCAGAAACTTTGCCATTAGAAATGTATGATTTTAATTAAATCCTGTCATCTGCCTGAACTCCTCTTAAAAATACAGTTTCCTTCGGAGCATCCTGATGCCTTGGTTTGCAGGTCTAGAAAAGGCTCTGGTGCATGGGTCCAGTGGGCCCCGGCTGGGAGGGGAGGACCAGACCCAGGGAGAGGAGAATGCAGACGGGAGAGGCTGAGCCCACTGGCCAGAGGGTCCCTTCATAGGCACCTGCATAGTGACCTGCGTGATGACTGTGTAATAGCTCCTGGGCCAGTCGCCTAGCCAACTCCAGCCACTTTTTTATAGGGCTTCCTTTTTTCTCCTTCTGTATTTTTTCTGCCACCCTACCTCTCAGACTAAATTGGAGAAAAATGGGTTTTGCCTTTTTTTAACAAGAAGACAAAGTCTTAAATTACCTTATTTGAGGTCTGCAAATAGAAATCCCAAATAAGACAGCCACCTCTTCTTTTCTCTCTTCCTCTTGCCTTGTCTCAGGAGCCCCTGAGCTTGAAATAAAGTGCAGAGCAATGGCTCTGGAGGAAGTAATCTGGGTCGGATCGGTACCAGTCACCAAGAGTGGGCAAGGCTGCCCGATCAGACAGGGGTGGGAACTGGGGAGAAGGAGACAGAGGTGGGCAGAACCATGGCCTTGCTGCTCTGGGTCTGGAATAAAAGAGGTCCCCCTAAAGGGGCTATTCCTTAAGGAGCAGCTACGCTGAGTGTCAGTGTGTGTGCCCAGGGGATGAGAAGCCTGAGGAAGGACCACAGAGGCTGCTGTTGGGACTTAGATGCGAATGAGAACACTGGGCATAGTGACCCTTCACCTTCTCATCCCACTGACGCCAGAGCCCAAGGAGCCCACCGGTGGGCATGAGGACTAGGGGAGGGAGCTCTGGGGCAAAGACTAGGAGTTCTACGGCTGGCGTCCTGGTTTTAATCCCTGCCCCAGGCAATCAAAATTAGCCAACCGAGATTTACCTTGTGCTGGGGACTGAGGTCAGCCCCTCACAGAGACCATCCCATCGAGTCTGCGAGACATCCCGCCATGCAGGCATCGTCATCATTTCCTCCCGTCCAGATGAGGATACAGAAGACGAGAGGTTCCCTAACTACCCAGATTCTCACGTGCCTGTGACAGATAAGGGCTGGAACCCAGGCAGCTGGGCTCCAGAGCTCTTGTCTTCCTCCTGCCAAGCCCCTCAGCCACTTCCTTCTTTGGAAAGTCGATGTGCCGGGGGCAGGCGAGGTGGCCTGGGGATCACTGAGGCCCTTTCTGAGCATGGATGCTCTGATTTGAGGTTCGTGCCTCACCTCCGTGTGCAAAGGTCTTGTTCAAATGATGCAGGATTCCACTGCAAAGCAGGTGCAAATAGTGTGTGCATGCGTGTGTGTGTGTGTGTGTGTGTGTTCACGCACTTGTGTCTGGCAGCCCTGCAGAGACAGGGCAGAGAGTAAGAGCAGAACAAGTCTGGAGACTTCCCTGGTGGTCCAGTGGCTTAGACTCTGCACTCCTGATGCGGGGCCCCAGGTTCGATCCCTGCTCAGGGAACTAGATCCTACATACCACAACCAAGACTTCACATGCCACAGCTAAATATCCCACATGTCGTCACTAAGACCCAGCACAACCATGGAATTCTCCAGGCTAGAATACTGGAGCGGGTAGCCGTTCCCTTCTCCAGGAGGTCTTCCCAACTCAGGGATCAAACCCAGGTCTCCTGCATTGCATTGCAGATTCTTTACCATCTGAGCCACCACAAAAGTCTGTTTAAGAAGAATACAAAAGGACGCTGCAAAGTTGGTAGGAAGACTTGCAGGTTAGACCTACGTCAGAGGGGCCAAACCAAGATCCACAGGCCTAGAAAATTCTGTCTGGGTCACCTCCATTGTACGTCTAATGGCCTCTGGGTTTTTCTGTTCTTTGCTCAGGGTTGCACACCCCCAACCTCAGAGCCCCCGGTCAGACAGGCTTGGGAGCCCCTTGAAGGGAACCTCACTGGGGAGCCTGGCTCTGGGCTGGCGAGGCCGCCTCAGTGGACGCCCTGGCCATGCATGTGTCTTCTTTGCAGGCCCGACAGCCATGGCCCATTACAAGGTGGAGCAGGACGACTGGCTGACTGTCTACCTGAAGTATTTGCTCTTCGTCTTTAACTTCTTCTTCTGGGTAAGTGCACCCCGCACGCTCCCCTCGCCCCCAGCACTGAATGAGTCAAGTCATCTTTGCCGTTTAGTGAGTCATCACTCTGGCATTGATTTTTTTCTTTTCCGAAGACCACTCAGGGGCAAATTCTGCCTGCTTGAGAGCAAATGTGTGCATTTGTTACCGAGGGGAAATGAAAGGTTCAATCCACAGGTTGGCGTGGGCAGCGTCACGGCCTCTGAGAGAAGGATGCTCAGCCTAGCTTGTGTCCCAGCCTCAGCCCGCGGGGTCCACTCTGCCTTCCCAGCCATAACTCGAGGCCCCAGATCCTGGCAGGAAATGCGACGGCCTCTAATAACTGCTTCTTTGTGTTTGAAGCCCATTTGCCTCTTGTGACTCACATTCTCCAGGCCCGAGGCAGAGAGACGCAAGTCCTGGGGTGGGTTGGGGGACAGCGGTAGAGGGTGGCGGGATGCCTCTGTGCTTGGGGAATGGTCTCCATAGTGACCCCGCCCCAGGAAACTGTCCAGACGAGGTCTTCTAGGAGCAGAGGGGTCTGTCCACTTGAGACAACTCTCCAGGTAACCGGGAGCAGAATACCATCAGGTGCCCAAAGTAGCCGGGTGCTGGAGTGTGTATATCACTTTGTGAGATGGTCTCACTGGACCTGGAGGGCTAGGGTGTGGGCAGCGTGGGCAGCCCTGCTGTGAGCAGCTCATCTGTGCTGGCTAAGGCTGTTGTTGTCGTTCATCAGTAAGTTATAATCGACTCTTTTGCGACCCCGTGGACTGCAGCGTGCCAGGCTTCCCTGCCCTTTATTGTCTCCCGAAACTTGCTCAAACTCCTGTCCATCGAGTCAGTGATGCCATCCAACCATCTCATCCCCTGTCGCCCCCCCACTCCTCCTGCCTTCAGTCTTTCCCAGCATCAGGGTCTTTTCAATGAGTCGGCTCTTCGCATCAGGTGGGCAAAGTATTGGAGCTTCGGCTTCAGCATCAGTCCTTCCAGTGAATTTCCAGCTAAACAAAAGTTAGCTCTGCAGTGACAAACCTGCATTTTTGCCTGAATAATGTGCTCATTCCCCCTCCCTCCTGCCTGGAAAAATCTTTCACGTTATATGTCTCTAAGAGCTCCTTTTCATCTGCTCGATGGGATGCCGCCTAGATTCAAGTGGAGTTTTGTTCAAATCAACTTCAGATTTTGAATGTGCCTCAGTTTATCTTTTATTGGTGTGTTTCACAGATGCCCGGAAATGGTGTATGTAAAGTGCTTGATTCCATCTCTGCACACAGAAGGCACTCAATAAATGCAATATTTCGGATACATGAGATGTAGAAGGCCCCCAAATGCCAGCAGATCAACCTGCTGGTGAGGCTGGGCTAGGTTTCCTTGTTGCCATGGCAAAAGATGCAGTCTCGGAAGCATCTCGGAAAGGCAGAGGCAGAGATGGGCTGTGTCTGCCTTTTCGGTCTTTCACTAAGATGAATGAAATTGCTTAATACGGGGAAGGGTCCTGCCACAGTAGTTAAGGCTTGGTGCACACACCGAGGCAAGGGTTTCAAGGAGTCTTGGAGAGGAGATACGTGATGCTATCTATTCAGTAGTTGAATGATCTGATACTTGTTTAAATGCAAAGTTCCTGAAACAAACCATAAACTCATTTTATTTGCACCTTTTATCTTCCTGGGCAAGTGTTTCCTGGAATAGTGAAGTTGTACAGATGAAGACAGTAGAACAATAAAGTCACATGGCTGTGATCAGTATGCTCTGTGGGTGTAGACACTTCCGATTCCCAGAGATAAATCCAGTGGAGTGTTTAGGATACTCGCTGAGTGAGGGTTTTTTTTTTTTAAAGAAGAAGTATGCTTTTCCTGATCATGAAAGTCTGATGTATCTACTAATAATCTTAAAATACTGAAAAATATAAATAAGGAAAAGTTGGCCCAGTATCTCACTGTCTTGGGCTGCTGAGGAGCCTTAACAAAGGAGCATAAATTGGGTGGCTTCAGACATCAGATATTTGTTGTCTCATAGCTCTGGAGGTCAAAAGTCCAAAGTCAGCTCCCCACACAGACCTCCTGCTCTGAGTTAAAAATACCCCTTCCTGGGGGGCCTGGCTAAACACGGCCAGGCCTCCAGGGACCCAGTCAGCCGAGTCTCCTCCCCATGTAGGGGATGGTCAGTTTCAAAGGTTCAAGCTTCGAAGTTCTGCCCCCCAGACCCCCTGCAATCTCAGTAGACATGGGACAGACCCCTGGACAGTCTTCCTTCTCCGGCAGCAGAGCCCAACCTCAAGCGTTCGGCAGCACACAGAGTCCCTGGGAATTTTCAAGAATTCTCCAGGGAGGGGTCTTGTCCATGAGGACCCCTCCCACACACCCCAGAATCTAGTGGCTGGTCCTCCCCTCGGAGCAGCCCTTCTTATAAGATGATATCAGAGCCAGTGTCTGCACTGTGGGTGCTCTCCACCCCCCAGAGGTCCCCACCTCTTCTCCCTTCCCCATGGAATCTGTGTAGAGCACCAGGGAGGGTCCCCAGACACCCCACTGCCCCTCTTCTACCCCGAGCGCAGCCTCAGAAGGTGCCCTGGATGGCAGAGGCAGATTGATTGGGGTGAACACTCCAAACACTTCCTTGTCAGAACAGTGGTCCCGCCCTGTGCATCTCCTTGCTACACCGTTCAGATTTGGCCAGGAGACAGTAAGAAAGCCCAGATCCTCTCCATGGGAAGATTCATGGGGACTCCCCTGGATAAAGACTTTACGTGGATCATCCCTTGCGATGCTCATATCAACCCTGGTGGCCGCACCTCTGTTATGCTCGTCACCGACAGGGAGCAGGCACAGTCAGTTCAGATTCCTTCTTGCTGTCTTGTGATAAGCAAGCTGGAGCTGACATCCAGGTATTTCTGGTCAACGATAATTGAAAATCCAGTCCGTGGCATTTATTAAGCACATGCTAAGTGCCAAGCCCTGCTGTTGGCCCTTGGAGTATGTCTATGGACAAAGCTTCCCACGTCCATGAAGCTCACAGCTGAGGGCTCCCCTGGGCTGTGCTTCCACCTGCATCATCCTAGATAACCTCCCAGCATCCCTAGGCTGTGAACAGCTTTGTGAGAGCCCTGGTTTACCTAGGGGGAAGCCATCTGCCCAAAGCTCCTGAGCTGTGTGCTTGACCATCGGCTCTGATGTCATGCATTGCCTCCAGCTCTGAGTCCTACACTCAGTGTCCTGGGGGTACATGCTAAGCCGCTTCAGTCGTGTCCAACTCTTTGCAACCCTATGAACTGTAGCCCTCCAGGCTCCTCTGTCCATGGGATTCTCCAGGCAAGAATACTGGAGTGGGTTGCTGTGCCCTCCTCCAGGGGATCTTCCTGACACAGGGATCCAACCTGCATCTCTTATGTCTCCTGCAGTGGCAGGCAGGTTCTTTACCACTAGTGCCATCTGGGAAGCCCATGAGTTAGTGACACAGTAGGGCATGCCAGGAAGACTCAGGCTCAAGTTCTAGCTCAAATTCAGTCTATTGTCTACTGTCATGGTGCTGCGGACTGAGTCCACTGGGACCCATTGGGATTCATGTGTTGAAGCCTGAATCGTCAGGGAGGCTCTATTTGAAGACAGGACGTTTAGGAGGTAATTAAGGTTAAGTAAGGTCATAAGACCTGCCTCTTGAGAAATCTGTATGCAGGTCAGGCAGCAACAGTTAGAACTGGACATGGAACAACAGACTGGATCCAAATAGGAAAAGGAGTACGTCAAGGCTGTATATTGTCATCCTGCTTATTTAACTTATATGCAGAGTACATCATGAGAAACGCTGGGCTAGAAAGCACAAGCTGGAATCACAATTGCCAGGAGAAATATCAATAACCTCAGATATGCAGATGACACCATCCTTATGGCAGAAAGTGAAGAAGAACTAAAGAACCTCTTGATGAAAGTGAAAGAGGAGAGTGAAAAAGTTGACTTGAAGCTCAACATTCAGAAAACTAAGATCATGGCATCTGGTCCCATCACTTCATGGCAAATAGATGGGGAAACAGTGGAAACAGTGACAGACTTTATTTGGGGGGACTGCAAAATCACTGCAGATGGTGACTGCAGCCTTGAAATTAAAAAACGTTTACTCCTTGGAAGAAAAGTTATGACCAATCTAAATAGCATATTAAAGAGCAGAGACATTTCTTTGCCAACAAAGGTCCATCTAGTCAAGGCTATGGTTTTTCCAGTAGTCATATATCGATGTGAGAATTGGACTATAAAGAAAGCTGAGCACGGAAGAATTGATGCTTTTGAACTGTGCTGTTGGAGAAGACTCTTGAGAGTCCCTTGGACTTCGAGGAGAGCCACCCAGTCCATCCTAAAGGAAATCAGTCCTGAATATTCATTGGAAGGACTTATGTTGAACTGAAACTCCAATCCTTTGGCCACCTGATGCGAAGAACTGACTCATTGGAAAAGACCCTGATGCTGGGAAAGATTGAAGGCAAGAGGAGAAGGGGACAACAGAGGATGAGATGGTTGGATGGTATCACCAACTCAATGGACATGAATATGAGTTAGCTTTGGAAGTTGGTGATGGACAGGGAGGCCTGGTGTGCTGCAGTCCATGGGGTCACAAAAAGTCGGACACAGCTGAGTGACTGGACTGAACTGAACTGAACTGAAGGTTATGAGAGGCTTCCCAGGTGGTGCTAGTGGTAAAGAATCTGCCTACCAATGCAGGAGACTTGGGTTCAATCCCTGGGTGGAGAAGATCCCCTGGAGAAGGAGTATTCTTGCCTGGAGAATCCCACAGACAGCGGAGCCTGCCGGGCTACAGTCCACAGGGTCACAAAGAGTCAGACACGACTGAAGCGACTTAGCACGCACGCACTCACAGGAGGTCATGAAGGTGGGGTCCTCATTCCATAGGGTTGGTGGCCTTATAAGTGGAGGAGGAGCGCACTCTCCAGAGGACACGTGAGGACACAGTGAGAAGACAGCTGTCCGTAGGCAAAGAAGATCCTCACCAAAACTGAATCAGCCAGCACCTTATTTTGAGGACTTCCCACCTCCAAAACTGTGAGAAATGGAAATAAATTTCTGTTTAAGTCGCCCAGCTACGGTGTTTTATCACGGCAACCTTGAGCAGGCTAAGACATTAGGCAAATCACTTCATCCCACCGAGCCTCACTGTTTTCATACGTCGTATGGGACTCCCAGTACCTGTAAGAATTAAAGATTAGTATCGAGGAAAACATTTCACACTATTTCTGGCACATACTGGGCGCTTAGCTGCTCTGCGTCGCTACGGTGATTAGACTAAGGGGTTGTGCCTCACCTCCAACAGCTTTCTGTGTCCAGAGCTCTGACTCGATGGCTTTGGGGATCATGGCCCATGTAAGCAGTTCATGAGCACATAAGAAATGCTTCCACGAAGCTAAACTTACCTTTCCTGTGTGCTGTGCACTCATGTTTTCTCTCCCACGTCATGGGGGGTGTTCTGTTCTGTGTTTTAGTGCCGGTTGCTGTTTCTCTTCTTGTTTAGTTGCTAAGTCCTGTCCAGCTTTTTGTGACCCCGTGGACCTCAACCCACCAGGCTCCTCTGTCCATGGGATTCTCCGGGCAAGAATACTGGAGTGGGTTGCCATTTCCTCCTCCAGGGGATCTTCCCGACCCAGGGATCGAACCCATGTCTCCCCTGTTTCCTGCATTAGCAGGCGGGTTCTTTACCACTGAGCCACCTGGGAAGCCCTTTAGTGCAGGTTGCATCCCTCCCACCAAGTTTATCTCACAGCCCTAAATGGTTGCATCCCAAAGTTTGAAACACCCAGAGCAATGGGATGGGGGTTGTGGGGGGGGGGGGTGATTCAGGTGCCAGTTATGCAGAGCAAGGTCTTGATGAGATTTTAAACCAAGCCTCCACCAGCTGCCAGCGCAGCACAGTTTGAGGGTTATAAATCATCTCACTCTCCAAAAAGATCCTACAAGCACTCTGTAATTATCCTCACTCCCATTCGGTAGATGATAAAATGTCAGCTGAGATGATTCCCAGAGGTCAGTTCTGGGCTTTCTGACTCTGAGTCCGCTGCTCTTCCTTCTCCATAGACCACAGACATGTGACCACAGCCTTAGACCCACCTCGCTGGTGCCCGTGTGAACTCCCAAATGTCCCCAAGGGTCAGGGTTGAACCCAGATTAAGATGTATTTTGACGGCATGGGGAGTTTAGACATGCAGAGCGTGAAGAATATAAGCAAAACTGAAGTAACATGGCAATACACACCCACGTTCTACATCTAAGCTCCACCCACCTCAGGACCCCTACCCGCGACTCATCCCATGCCTGCCCCCATCCTTCACCATCACCTGCCCATGATTCCCCCACTCCCACCATGCAGTTCCGTTAACGCAGAGTTGATCATGCCCACCTCACCAGCAGGATACAGCTCTGGGTCAGGAACCAAAATGCCAGTGTTTTCATGACCCTAAAATGAGCGTGACCCAGGCTTGCTAGGAAATGCTTTACTCACCCTCCCATGTCCTGCATGGGTCCCTACAGTTTCCATCCCTCTTGCAATGTTGCTCTCTAACTTATTGTTTTAATTAGCTGCTTGGCTGTGTTAATAATGAAGGCTTTCCCAGCCTCCCAGGAGCTGTGCGGGCTGGGAGAACCAGGGAGCAGCGGCTCCCTTCCCTGGAGAGGAGTCTCTGCTCCGGAAGCTCTGTGCTGTCTGGGATGCTGGCTGCTGAGTGGGCATCTCCCTCAGGGGCCCATGGGGCTCAGCCTCCGGGAAATCCCTGGGATCCCCTGGGAGGACACAGGCCAAGACGGGAGGCAGCTGTGATGGAGGACTCGCCCAGCCAGGGGGAGAGAGGTGGCTCGAGAGCACCCTCCAGGGTCCCCAGGGAAGGAAGAGGCTCTGCTCACCTCCCTGCCGAGGGGAGAAGCCTTCACTGTTCACCATCACCCCCACAGAACGTGGCCTGTGCCCGCCTCCCAGCGCAGGCCATCCGAGGAAGAACAGCTGAGGGGCCCTGTGGCTGGCGTTTCTGCCACATCCCATCTTAAGATGCCAAAGTCGCAGGACCCCACGGTGCCCGGGCATCCTGCCTCTTTGAGCCTCAGCATCTGCTGGGGGACAGGCCCTGCTTGGGGCGGGGGTGCTCATCTGGTCTGCCCAGGGCCACGGTGGGGAGGCCGGTCCAGGAGGAAGCCTGGGGTGGCTGCTCTGAGACGGTTTGCTTGGAGGAATCCCCTCCTGAGTCTTGGCTGGGGGTCTTGGGTGCTGGGTGCTGGGGGTGATTTTTCAGTGGGGACCCCAGGTGGTCAGCCCCGGAAGCACACACACTGCCTCTGGAGTGAGCGGGGACCAGGAGGCCATACAGGGTGGGCTGTTGTTGTTGTTGAGTGGCTAAGTCGTGTCCAACTGTTTGCAACCCCATGGACTGCAGCACACCAGGCTCCTCTGGCCTTCACTATCTCCTGGAGCTTGCTCAAACTCATGTCCACTGAGTCAGTGATGCCATCCAACCATCTTATCCTCTGTCATCCCCTTCTCCTCTTGCCCTCAATCTTTTCAGGCATCAGGTTCTTTTCCAATGAGTGCACTCTTTGCATCAGATGGTCAAAGTATTGGAGCTTCAGCTTCAGAATCAGTCCTTCCAGTGCATATTCAGGGTTGATTTCCTTAAGGATGGACTGGTTTGATCTTGATCTCCATGCTGTCCAAGGGACTCTCAAGAGCCTTCTCCAGGGTGGGTTGGGGGCACGAAAAACCGTGGCAGCACTTGGGGTGGCCAAGTGGTGGGCTATGAGGTCAGAGGGGGACAGGGCCTTACTGCCCCTGCAGGAGAGTGAAGTGTCCAGAGTGACCCAGGGAGGCCTGGTTTGGGCAGTGGTGGTCCCGTTGATGAGGCTGCTGCGGGTGGGGAGTGTGGAGGACTGAAGTGGCTCTAACTGGGTGAACTCACATCCAGCTCCTAGTCCTTCCAGTTCAGGTGGTTCTTGGCCCCTGGAGGCCTGTAGCAAGCACTTGAGGGAGAGGAAAACACTGTCACCTGTGCGATCCCACTCCAGTCCAGGGACCTCCAGCACTGGGACCCCCACCATCCTGGGCCTGCTCCATTGGCCGGTCCTTCGCCGACCCCAGCACAGAAAGCCTTTCAGCGGCCACACAAGATAAGGAGAATCTGCAATGGCTTTTCCACTCTGCCTGCTTTCCTTTTTCTGCCTGCAGCCTGAGGTCTCTCTGGACCAGCGTGTGCGGCCACTCAGGCTAATCCTCCCTGTGATGACAAGTGACTTTTGGCCATGTTTCTCTTCTATAAATGGGCCGTTCCTAAAATTACACAGCCTGGGTGCCCTGCCGCCCCTCCCGGCCTGCGTGTGTCCTCTTGGGTAAGAAGGCCAGCTTCACCCTCTGCAGGGTTTTTCTGGCTGATTGGCTGCAGGCTCTGGTTTTGAAAGATGTACCTAATATTCCACAGGAAACCAACCCAGTTTCTGCAAAGAGCCAAATGCTGTTGGATCAACTCTATGCAAATAGCCGTCTGCCCAGCTCAGCGGGGTCATTTGGCTCCAGCCCGAATCGTCCTCCCCTGGGGCCTCTTCCACTGCTCTTTCTGCTGACCCGGCATCTCAGAACTGCTTGCCGAAAGCTATGAGTGCTCTGGGTTTTTGTGTGTGTGTGTTTTGGGTTTTGGCCCACAAGGCATATGGGATTTTATCTCCCCTACCAGGGATCAAACCCACTCCCCCTACATTAGAAGGCAAAGTCTTAACCACTGGACTAACCAGCGAAGTCCCTAAAGATGATTTTCTAAACAGCCAACCAGATTCCAAGGAGGACACCCCCTGGAGGACTTAAAACCCACTCTGTGTCCCCAGGAGATGCACGGGATACCCCAGGGGAGGGTTGGGGGCCCCATTGACTCAGACTTCTTCTGAAGGTCAGAACCAGTCTGGATTTGTTGCTCTCCAGACCCAAATCAGGGCACTGTGTCCACCCAGACCCTCCTGTGTGGGCAGGGGCCCTGCTGCCCCCGTGTCTGAGCTGCAGCCCCACTCCCTTGTAAGACCCCAGCTCATCTGTGACCGCAGGGCACCCTCTTCCTTTAGGGGTCAGTGTGCACCTCCCTACTTCCTCCCCTGGGAGCACGTAGTCTTTTCCTTTCTTGCATGATCTGCTTTTCATCCCTTTGAACCAAAAATCCTGCTCCTCGCTACCCCACCTTCTAAAGTTCCCATCGCAGCGAGCACCCTGATGCAGACAGGGAAGGGGGTGGGCAGTCCAGAGCCCGGCCAGGCACCTCCAGATGGTGGCCCAAAGGGAAGGTGTTCTTGGGGTCCTGCTTGGGGAGGGGGGACAGGACTCTGACCTCTGTTAACTAGGAAACTATTTAGTGGTTCTCAACTGGAAGCTACTGGAACTTAGTAAAGGAACCATACCAGGTCCCACCCCCAGTCACCTGAGTGATGCTCCGGGGTCCCCAGGCAGTGCAGCCCGACTAAGAAGTTCTGTCTTAGAGGATGAGAGATGGCGGGGGCCCCAGAGGCATCTATGCTGGGGTTGTTGTCTTTGCAAGCTGGGGCCACGACCCCTGAAGCAGGACACATTAGTTCATGTGGATGGCATTTCCCTGGGCACTGTGTGCAGAGCTTTTTATCAGATTCTCAGTGGGTTCCTTGTCCCCCAGCAAATTAGGTGTCCCCAGGGCAGTTCACGCCCATCCCTTTGGGTGGTTCTAGATCCAGTGTAAGCCTCTGGGGTTGACAAGCCTCGTGGATGATGTGCAGGTTTCTCTAAAGACCCTACACGCGCTAAAAGTTAGAGCCACTCAATGTGGTCACGTTGGCTGTTTCATGCTGCTCAGAATCTCTTCTTGGTAGTAGCATGTGCTTTTGATTAATAAGAAATGAGAAATGAATTATCACTTAATACACTGCGTTTGGTAGACAGAAGCCCTTCAAAACCTAAGATCTGTGGGAGAAAGTCATCAAAGGGGCCCTTGGTGATTAGAGGTTGGGAACTGCCGGCCTAATACACCCACATTGTTTGAGAGATGGAGACATGAGACCCAGAGAGGTTCAGGGACCATCTTTAGGTCACACAGCTAGTTTGCACAGTTGAGACCCTCAACCCCAAGCTTCTCAGGTGGACTGTAGGGGCAGAAAGAATATGTGCAGAATAGTTTGCTGGAAACCCTCTCTTGACACAGTCCCGTGAACCCAGTTGTAGGAAATCCCTTACTGGTCATGGAGGTTGTGTGGCCAGAGATAGCCCATGCGCTCAGAGGACTGGAAAGTCCGTCATAGTCCAGGATTTCATCAGATCTAAGATCCATCAGTTGTAAGATACACCCTTGTTTTCTGTACCACGAGGCAGGAGTGCTGCCAAGTGTGGTTGCCAGATGCCATCAACCATAAGATGTATCTTGATCTTTGTTGTTGGTGTTCAGTCACTCAGTTGTGTCTGACTCTTTGGGACCTCAAGGACGGCAGCACACCAGGCTTTCTTGTCCTTCTTTATCTCCTGGAGTTTGCTCAAATTCATGTCCATTGAGTCCATGATGCCATCCAACCATCTTGTCCTCTGTCATCCCCTTCTCCTCCGTCCTTCAGTCTTTCCCAGCATCAGGGTCTTTTCCAATGAGTCGGCTCTTCGAATCAGGTGGCCAAAGTATTGGAGCTTCAGCTTCAGCATCAGTCCTTCCAATGAATATTCAGGGTTGATTTCCTTTAAAATTGACTGGTATGATCTCCTTGCAGTTCAAGGGACTGCAAAAAATTTCGATCTTAAGAGATGTTACAATGTGAGAAAAAAAGTGTCATGGAATCAGAGCAGGTGGATTCCACTCAGAGCTGGTTCTCTTACCTGCTGGAGGTGCTAAGGGGGAATAAAATGGTCCTTAGAAGGAAACACGTGTATCTGAAAAGCAGGAGTGAGTCGAGAGCCTCCCAGCCCAGTGTGTGCAATCCCAGGTTGGAATACTCAGATTGGCCCTCAGCAGACTTGGATCTATGTCTCAGTCTTGAAACTTGAGGGCTGTGCTCATGAGCACATTCTAGTCCTTCTGGCTTCCGTTTCTTCATGTGCAAAAGAGGGGAAATGTGTGCTCCCGCCTGCCTGCCCTGAGCCTCTGGACTCTTGTAAAGCTCGGAAGAGGACATAGGAAGTTGAGTCCTAGAGGCGCCTGCTGCAGACTCATGGTTAAGGAGCCCCCACCCGCCCGCAGAGGTCCCCGTCCGGCCCCTGGAGGACACATACACACACACAAGCACACACACTCTGCCCGGGCATCACAGCCACAGGAAGGGTCATTGAGCCTCACTGTAGGAGGAACAGGGCAGGTGTGTTCCCAGGGCCCCTTCCTGGGATCAGGGCTAGAAAGGATCAGTCAGCAAACAGGACTTCTCCCCTCCTGCTCAATGTCCTGCCGTCCCAGAGCGACTCCAGCCTGTGGGGGCGTGTGTCCCTTCTGCCGAGGGGGCAGCACGGCTGAGCCACAGGCCAGGGCCCAGAGCTGGAGCCAGCTCTTCCCCATGTCTCCCCTTAAAGGTGGCGTAGCTCCCCTTCTTCTGGGGGCTTGTCCTCCATTGGTAGAGCACACGCAGGTAAGAAGCCCAGTCGTGTGGCCCCCCAGGGCAATGAGAAGAGGGCTGGTGAAAGTGTCCCTCACTCGCGGCAGGGACGCACGGGCATTGTGGTGGGAAGCAGGGGGCTGCAGGGTCAGACCCGGATTCTCGCTGTGTCCCTGCTTCTCCCCTCGACCGTGGACAAGCCTCCGTTTCCCCATCTGCTAAATGGGCAGCCAGACCCTTCCCCTGGGCTCCTCCAAGGACCAAGTGAGTGGATAGGCGAGAAGGGCCCCGTGTGGAGTGGGCGCTCAGACCCCATGTCCCGCAGGTGGGGGGCGCCGCGGTCATGGCCGTGGGCGTCTGGACCCTGGTGGAGAAGAGCGGCTACCTCAGCGTCCTGGCCTCCAGCACCTTCGCCGCCTCCGCCTACATCCTCATCTTCGCGGGCGCCCTCGTCATGGTGACCGGCTTCCTGGGCTTCGGCGCCATCATCCGCGAGGACAGGGGCTGCCTCTCTGCGGTGAGTGCCTTCCCGGTCCTGCCTGGTGCCAGGGCAGAGGGGGCCACCCGCCCGGGGCCTCCGACCACCTATTCCCCCCCACCCCCTGACCAGGCTCCGTGCTGAGAGCCCCACTCGGTGACACCGGCCCCGGCTCTGAGGCCTGCGGAAGGCTGGGGAGGGGTGGGTGGCCACGGGCCTGCTGTTTGCCACCGTCTCCAGGTTCTTATTAGGACGGAAGCCAGGAGGACACCTCCGTGGTGGTGGCAAAACTGCTCCCTCACCTCCTTCCCGTCTCCTCCTCTTCTTCCTCTGTCCAGGTTTTATCATGGCGATTTCCAAACCTAGGCTAAAATGAAAAGAACATTTTCATGAAGCTCGTGTCATCACCCAGGCTCACCTCCACCATCTCAGAGCCAATCCTCTCTGCCTGCACCGTCCCCCACCCCTGCCCCGCCCCCACCCGAGACCCTGTCAGTGCCTCAGGGTATACCCTGGAAATCAGGATTCTCTTTTTAGAAAGGGTAACGACAAGACCGTTATCATACCTAGAAACCATTAAGAGTCGTTCTTTATTTTATTTTTTTTAGAGTTGTTCTTTAATATCATGAAATAACCAGGCAATTTCAGATTTCCCCCATTGGGCCATAAGCTATTCTTTTTTTTGTTTTTTCAGTTTATTTGAATCAGGATGGAAGTGAGGTCTGTGTGTTAAAGTCGGTCGAGTTGTCCCTCAGGTCTCTCTCGGTCTCTCCGCTCCCCATCAATCTCCGACTCTTCCTCGCAGTGTATCTGCTGGAGGAACCAGGTCATTGATGGCTCTGCTCCCTCCCCATCTGGACTTTCCCATGCCATCCTGATGCTGCTTTGGGAGTTGGATGTAGAAGCTTGGTCAGACTCAGGTGGGATCGTTCAGGCAGGTGTTTGTTTCATGGGTGAGGTGGGCACAGGCTCCTTGACAAACACCCCATGGGAAGCTGGGAAGACTGCCCCCTACCACCACCACTGCTGGCCCTGAGCACCAGGGAAGGAAGTCAGGGCTATACCCTAGGGGGCAGAAGCTGGAGTCCCACTCTGGACTCCCAGGCCTGACCCTCCCTCCCTCCCTCCCTCCTGGGCACCTGTCAACAGATCAGGCTCCCTGGGGCCCGGCTGGTGTCTCCCCCTTCATGTCCCCAACCACAAGCTCTGTGTGGGCAGTAATTAAAAAGTGTTAGTCACTCAGTCGCATCCAACTCTTTGAAACCCCATGGACTGTAGCCCACCAGGATCCTCTGTCCATGGGGTTCTCCATACTGGAGCGGATTGCCATGCCCTCCTCCAGAGGATCTTCTCTACCCAGAGATCGAACCCAGGTCTTCTGCATTGCAGGTGGATTCTTTACCATCTGAGCCACCAGGGCAGGGGAGAGAGGCTGCAAAACATTCAGACATAGACAGGAAGGGCCAAGGCAGATCCAGTCTGAGTCTCAGTGAGGAACCAGGTTGAGCTACAGGGATCAGGTGACGGGAAGAAGCCTTGAGGTCAGTACCCACCCCCCGCCCCTCTTTACGTGTCCACTGCTGACCCAGCAGCCTGGGACCCGCACATCCAACCAGGGAGAGGAAGCTCCGTCCAGAGGGGCTGAGTCCCGGGCCTCTCTCACCAGCTGTGACCTAGTTTTAGCTCTGGATGCAGCAGTGTGCGTGTCCAGGCTCAGCGGGATGGCTCTCCGCTGCCTGGAAGAAGTTCTTAGTTCTGCTCTGAGGATCGCCCAGAGCAAGGTGCGGGCCGTGGGATATGGTGCCCGGGGAAGGAGGGAGCGTGAAGGGCCACAGGGACCAGCCTCCAGAGCATGGCTTTGACCTGACCTGTCCTTCCAGCCATGGGACGGGGGTGCCCTGAGCCAGCCTGTCCCCAACAATATCCCCCACGCCTGAGTCCCAGCGAGCCTGCTGATGCCCCTGATTGGACCACTGTGAGCTGGATGAGGGAGAACACAGGGCCTGACTGAGTGACCAGGGATGCAGTGTGATGGGGACGGGGAGGTCCAGCTGTGATGGGACAGAGGTTTACAGGGGCTGGGGCCACTGGGCTCTTCCCCTTGGCATCCTTGGGGACCAGAGGAGAGCCAAGGGGTCCATAACCGACCTGCCCAGTGCCGACCGCAGCCTCCCCTTCCTACACCGTCCATCTGTGAGACCTGTCCCGCCATCTGGCCTCCCCAATCACAGCCAGACTATCACGTGGTCTGAGACCTGCGCTGGGGAGGTAGGTGGGGGGGGCAACCAAGCAGGGAAGATGCAGAGACCCAGGAAGGCCAGAAGCTTGGGCCTGTGGCCTCGGCGCACACCTTTCACCCTTCTGAGCTTTGGAAGGTCAGCAAACAGATGTCTCATCTCCCTGGGCCTGGAGGCAGGACAGGAAGCCACAGGGACTGCTGGACAGGCTGGTCTGAGATGCCTTCCTCCTTCTAAACCCCACCTTGACCCTCCTGCCTGTGTTCACTTCCATCCACACAGAACTGATGGTCTCTTTGCCCTAGCATCACTAACCAGACACTTCAAAGAGGCGTCCACTTGAAAGTGAGGTCAGGAGAAAGTGCCCGTGTGTGTGCGCGCGTGCACACACACACACACACACACACCTATCTAGGAGTGTGGAGCCCAGGGCTTACAGACAGCAAACCTCAAAACCTGGTGTTTTCTTCCTTTGCTTTTCCGTGCCCGACCCTTGAAAGAATCAGAGACAGACCCAGTCTGGGGACTCAACAACAGGTGAGGGGGCAGACCCTGAGTCATCCAGCTGCTGGCCTATAGCCCCTGAATTACTGAGCATTGGAATGTTTTAACCAAGAAGACAGCTGTCAGACGTTTTTCCTCTGGTTAACCCAAATAGACATTTTAAAATCCAGGCTCCCATTTGAAGGCAAGTAGGAATGCTTAAGGCAGTTTAAAAGTGTTCTGTGGTTTCTGGAGTTTCCTTCCTGGTTTCGTTTCTTTTCTCCCCCTCCATGTCTGACTTCCTTTTGAAACCTTGAGTCAGCTAAAAGGAGAAGTGCAGTGAGTAGAACTCTATACAAAGTTGTCCCTGAAGAGGAGAGGGGGAGATGCAAGACCAGGCATCCGAGGAATGTATGTCCAGCTTAGCTCAGGCCGAGGAAGGGGCCTGACATCAAAAGCTCCCCTTGAGCTGCCGGGCGAGGGCTGGCCGGCTCCCATGGGCACGGCATCTGTCCCAGCCCGAGCCCTTCCTCCAACACATCTGCAGCCCCTCAGAGTCACTTTCCCCAGAAGGAAACGTTCATCGGGGACAGGAATAGCACGTCTTCGCTGGTGCCGAAATCATGATCAGTGAGGAGTCGGAAATCTGCAAAAGGGAAAAGGGAGCGGGGTTTAAATTATTCACACCAGCTCTTCTTTTTTAGCGCAGGCTGCGTGAATGAGCCGGGTCATTCAGGCCAGCCCAGTCCAAGACGATGACCAAGACAGATGCTGCCCTGATCGAACGCAAGGGATGTTTTTAGAGTTTTGAATACGGGCTCTGAACGCTCACATCTTTGGTCAGATGAAGATGAGAATGGGTGGTTCAGGCTCGGCTGGGTCTTCATCAGGGATTCTTTTATATTTAGGGGAGGGAGTTGAAAGAAGAAGTTCTAGAACCGGTTTCTGAAAATGAGGGGACCCCAAGTTGCAGCACCTCCATCGGGCTTCGTTAACCTGGGTAGTCAGGGCTGGAGTAGAAACTGTGTCTGGTGCAGCCTTCTCAGGAACCCCTTGGAAATCACCTGGCCCCTCCTGGCCACCTTGATGTCCCCATCCCCATACGGGGGGCTGGGGGAAGCATGAAGAGAACAAGGCAGTATTTTAGGTCTTAGGAAACGAGTCACCGCATTATATAAAGATCATCAAGTGTGGCTATAATTATCATTTGCATCACCAGCACCAGCTCCTTTGAGAAGGAGCCTAAATAAATGGAGTTATTCTTAGGGCCGTGACTCCCAGGGTCCCCGCATCTTGGCTGGGCCACTCTCTCCATAGAAGCATGCACAGGGTGCCTGGGTCTCCATGTCCATGGTTTTGACCATGTCCTCCCCAGGCTGGTTTCTTTCTTTCTTTTTCTGGGGAGGGGCACCCCATTCAGTATGTGGGATCATAGTTCCCCGAGTGGGGATCAAACCTGTGCCCCTTGCATTGGAAGCATGGAGTCTTAACCACTGGGCCACCAGGGAAGCTCCTCCCCAGGCTGGTTTTTCATCCACTCCTTACGTTGTCAGGGCCCCACCAGTCACCCAGCCAGTGGTCACAGCCTTGTCTGTTGGGCACTCTGATCTTGGTGTCACTGCCTGCGTGTGTCAAAGGAATGGGTCCTGCAGCCGAGGCTTGGGGAACCCCGACTCTGCCCCGTCAGAGAGGGCCTCTGCTTATCCACTTCGTATGGAGCAATGGAGGTGGGGAGTGGGCAAGAGGACCCTTACCAGGCTCTTGGGGAGGCAGGTATGAGTAGCCCCGGGAGCCATCCAGAAGGTGCCCCACGAGAGCCGCCACAGTCACCCGGGACCCCACTCTCCCAGCTGGGGCCTGGGCTGAACCCTGCTCTCCACCCCACCAGGACGGCATACAGTCACCTTCTAGACTCAGTCCCTTCTTCTCAGATCCTTCCGTCAGCCTCCTCCCCACCAGCCTCGCTTAGTTTAGGGGCTGCACAGGAAGGGGCTCCCTGGAGGCCAAGGGGTGAACCGCCCCACCCTCACTGCAGCCCAGGAAAAACAGACTTGCCCGAGGTCACACGGCCACCACCCCAGCTTGGTCCAGGCCCTTCCCCTGTCCCGGCCGCCGCTGTCCCGCCGCTGTCCCCACCTCCTGGAGACTCCCACACAGGAGTGGGCACTCAGCTTGTCATAACTTAGGGCCCATGGTTGGCGTCCCAGGTGCAAAGGGAAACAGGGGTGAGGACTGGAGGCCAGTTACCTGACTGCCTGCCACCTGGCCCCTGGGAAGTGGGGGTCAGGCTGCAGGGCGCTGGGGTGCAGGGATCAGCTGTGAGTGCACCAGAGAAGCACTTTGGCTGAGTTGGAGATGAGTCTAACGCAGCTGGAGCTTCCCAGGTGGCACTAGAGGTAAAGAACCCACCTGCCAATGCACGAGATGCAAGAGATGCGGGTTCAATCCCTGGGTAGCAGGTCAGGGGCTCATGGCAACAGTTGCTATGGGCCTTTGTCAGTTCTGGAGATAACCTTGGTGGGGCACTCTGCATCTGTGGCCTTGGTCTAGGGCTCCACACGAACCTTATTCCACAAGCAAGCGCCCAGCAAGGATGGCCCAGTGAGGGCTGGCCGTGGAGCAGAGCTGATGTGGAGAGGAAAAACTCCCCTCCCAGCCTGGCCCTCTCTCTGCTCCCAGCGCCTCAAGTATACCCCTGCTCCCAGCCCCTCAGACCCCTCAGGTATCAGCATCAGACAGGAACTAGAGCACACCCCGGCGTCCTGCCGAGCAGCCCCCGGCCGGGTGGAGTCACCGTGGCTGGGCTGTGAGCCCCAGGTTGGGGCAAGGAGGGTAGAGGTCACCTTCATCCTTCCAACAGTGACATTTTGTTACTGGAATGGCTCCAGGCTCCAAAATCCACGTCCTCACTTTTCTGCACGAACAAGTAGGCAGCTGCGCCCCTGAGCCCTGACTGCCTCCAGCCGGCAGTTAATTGCCAGCAAATAACGTGGCCTGAGGTCACTGCTGCTCAAACAGCTGGCTCTGTCTTTTCCGGTCCAGCCTCTTTGGCTGCTCCAAGCTCCCTGACCCTCCCACGGCCGTGATCAGAGAGCACAGCCAAGCTGGGGGCTGCAGGCCGGCTCTTCTTCTTCCTGAGACTTAAGCTCGGCTGCACCTGACTCTGCTCTCTCCCCACCGCCCTGAGTCAAGCCAGCCGGTGTCTCTGCCTCACCCCCACCTGCCTGGACACCGAGCCAGCTGTGGCTTGGTCTCCATCCCTGACTGTGCTGAGTGTGGAGGAGACAGAGGAGAAAACCTTTGGCCAAGCCCCCTTTTTTGTGGCAGAAGCAGTCCTGTGGAGAAATTCCCAAAGTCCAGTGGTACAAAGTTCTTAAAACTGACCTCAAGGACAGCACCAGCTAGGCTAAGCTGCCCAGTCTCGTGGGCACCAAGTGAATCCACCCCAGAAACTATATCTGGGGCTCAGCTTGCCCCAGATATAGGCAGGGTTAGTCCATCTGAAAACCCAATTAATCACCTTAATGTCACAAGGAGGAATATTTTTGCATGGTTCCTGCGGAGTCTCTCATTAAAGAAGGTATCAGTTTGGTTCAGAAAGGGTTGTGCTGTTTCAACTTCATTTAGAATCCATAGCTATAGAAACCATCCACCTTTTCTTCCAGTGCAAACTACTCCATTAGAGAATTAAAGAAAAAAAAAATGTTAGTAGATGGTACAGGGTGGAGGTGAATGTTTGGGTCCTGTTCTGTCTTAGCAGGCTGGTCCATTCTGTGACTGGGCTCCAGTCTGGCATGTTTGGAAGGGGCCTTTCCTGATGGAGGGCTCTGGGGCAGAGGTTCTGAGAGCTGCCCTTGGAAATCTCATTACTGGTTTCTATCAGATCAAGATTTGGGGGGTCAGTTCTGGAAGGATGGGGGGCAGGGCTGAGTACAGGATTGGGAGGCGGTCACAAAACTCAGCAAGGGGCAGGGGTCTGGGAGGAGTGGGTTTGGGTGAGCTCCTTTCACCCCGAAGAGCAGGGGGACAGGACGAGATGCAGGTCAGAGCCAGAGGGTGAACATCCCCAGGGGTCGGACAGGCCTGAGTCCCGGGAGTCAGATGGGGTCAGGAGGAAGGGTGTGGCCACGAGGTCACGGTCAGGACCTTCTGGCTCGGGGAGGGCTTTGCGGAGGCCTTGCCAGAGCCCAGACTAGACGGTGCTCAGCTGCACACACAGATATGGTCAGGGCAGCAAACCCAGGCAGGACCGGCAGAGACCGAGGCATGCCTGGTGTGCACACGAGGGGGTGTAGCTCAGCTGGGCAGTCACTGGACTCGGAGGGTCAGGCTGGGCTGAGTAGAGTGAACGGGACGGACGTAGACATTCAAGCTGGGGCCGTGACTCCAGCACAGGCGTGAAGGCTCAGGGCCCTTCGGGAGGAGGTGGGCTGCCCAGGGCGGGGCGTGCCTGGCCTGCCCGGAGGGCGCTCAGGCTAGGGGCTGACTGGTGGTTGGAGAGAGACCTCCTGTGCCTAGTTGCCCCTCTGCCTCTTGTCACCACCCTCTCCTGACGCCCGGCGTCCCCCCAACCCTGGCCCCCCACCATGAGCTCAGCCAACCCATCTGCCCGCCGCCCCCCATGCTGTCAGCCTTCAAGGACACCCAGTGGGGTCAGCACTGAGCTCTGCAGCCAGGATCCCTGGATTCAATTCCAGACTTGGCGTGACCTCAGCCACACTGTAACCCCTCCATGCACACGTGTGACGCTGGGGCCATAGAGCCGTGTGACAAACAGGGTCATGCGCGGAGCACCTGCTGGGTGTGCTTGGGGAGCACCTGGGTGGATCAGGCACCGATTCTGCCCAGGGAGGGCTAATTTGGGGCTGGGGGGTTGTTTTGGTATAGGGGATCCTGCCCACCGCTCCCCTATAGAAAACCTGCCTTTCCCCTGTTCCTGAGAAGGCGGCACCCGTGAACAGTTATCACCCACTAAGCCACAGGCTGGGAATTCTGGTGGCCTCATGGGGATGGTAGGCTTGGGGTCCATTACGTCCTGACTCACGTTGAAATACGACTTCTGCAAATGACTCACAGGGGATCTGAGAACTTTTTACTGCCTTTTGTTAATAATTCCAAACTAACACCAAACCAGATTTAAAGGGGACACACTGTAGCTTGAGAATCTTCATGCTTCCCAGAAACAAGTACTACACACAGACCTTCAGGGCCAGCCCTTTCCCAAGGACCCACCTGGGGACCCCAGAGTGCCCCCCAGACAGCAGCATCTTCTCTGCACTCCAGGTCCCACGGTGCCCTCAGCTGAAGCCATATAGACGTCCCTCATCCTTCCCTGAATCGTGGTCAGCAACCTCCTGCCGTGAAGGTGCCCTCCCAGGCAGGTGCAGGGTAAAACCCCTCACCTGCTTCTCTGTGTTGTCTCAGGCTTCTCAGGGCCCAGACAACCTTCCTCAGACACGTTTTTGCCATGTCTCCCGTAGTACTTAGAGGCACACACGCAAATCAAGTCCCAGCATCAGCCTCAGAGCCAGAAGGTAAATGTGTGAGTCAGAGTTTCTCAGCGGCCTTGGCACCGGTGACATTTAGGCCAGATCATCTTTGCCATGGGACCTGCCCCATGACCGTGTCCCCGGGGCCTCTGCCCACTCGAAGCCAACAGCACTCCTTCTCCAAGTTGTAACAACAACAACAACAAAAAATGCCTCCGGACATCGCCGGTTGTCCCTGGGGGCAGAATCGTGCCAGGTGGAGAAGTTTTGGCATAAATTAAACTAAAGCCACAGTTCCACGCCATCCGCAGATCAGAAAAGGATTAAGCTGCTGCCCCCACGTGTGGGCTGCAAGCTGTGGCCAGTTCCCCATCTCACAGGCACGCTCCATGAGAAGCACACTTGCAGGTCTCTTTTCGGGGCTGTTTTCCAAGCCTGGCGACCCAGCTCTGCTTCAGGCCCTGAGGAAGAGCCAGAGGAGGTTAAGAGAGGGGCCCGCTCCCCAGGGGCTCATGGCCACCTGGGGAGAGAGTGCAGTAGCACTGACGCAGCCTCCAGGGAGCAGTGGGTGAAGTCACGTCCCTCACCCAGTGGAGGCCACTCGTACACCTGGGGACTGCTGCATGAGGACCCGGAGGTGGGCAGGGGGAAGCCACAGTGGAGGACCAGTGCCTGGTCAAGGGGAGAAGGGGCCAAACAGGCGTTGTTGTTGGGAGACGAAGCAGGTAAAGCGCTGAGGCACTGGGGCTGGGACCCAGGGTGGGCTTGTGGGGGGCTGTGATGAGTTGCACATGGAAGGCCAGGTAGGCCTGCCTGGGACTCCAGGTAGGGAACAGGGCAAAGAAAGGCTGGGAGGCTGGGCCTGGATTAAGGGACCGTCTACACAGACTTCTGTGCCGTGGGAGTGCTAAGATGATGTGGCTGGACCAGGGGAGTCAGGGCAGGCTTGGTGGAGTGCAAGGTGGGGTGCAAAGATGAGGCGTGTTACAGGTCATGGCCCCCAGTGGCAGAGCCCCGCCACCCCCCCCCCCGCCCCAGCCCTGACTCCCCATGCCCAGGCTGCAGCCAGCCCCGCTCTAGAAGCCAGACTGCCAGGTTCCCTGTGTAGGAGGATCTCCGTGCAGGAGGGTCCCAGTGAGCACGACCCTTCCCCACCCCCAGGGTCTGTCACCCTGAGCTGTGACTCAGGGCCTCCCCCGCGCAGGTGAGTGACACGCCTGCAACCACCGAAGCTGCTGCCTGGAGCCGGCGCCCTGCCCACTGATCACCCCACCACTGGCACCTGCTGTCCATCCTGCAGAGCCCCGGCCTGGCCCTCACTCCCCTTGCAGAGGCATCTTCACATCTGGAGCACTGGTGGGAGGGAGCCTGGAAGCGTCTCAGGAACGCCCCCGTCCCTCCTGACAGCTCTTGCAGGTCACAGGTTGGGTAGCACGTTTGACACCCGCTTGATGCCTCAGGGCGGTTTTGAGTGGCTGGCAGGTACTCATTTAGCCTGCCATCGCGTCAGGATGTGGCTGGGTCCCCCCCTTCCCATCAGCCCTCCGCCCCAGCCCAGCTTCGGGAGCAACTGTGGCAGCGATGTCCCGGGGGCAGCACGGGCCACCCTGCCACGTGATCCATGGCTAGAGGGGCGCTGGGCCTCCCAGCACTGAGGGCCCCGGTGTGCACTCAGGAAGCCTGGGAGCGGTCACTGCGAGTAGGGTCCAGGTGGCAGGAGGGTGGTCTCAGTAACCGGTGGGCAGGGGAACAGGGGCTGTCAGCCGCTAGAGGAGGGTGGAGGGGGCGGCAGGCTAGTGCCGTCATCCCAACCACTGGTTCAGCCGCACAGGCCTGGCTGTGGGGGCTTACGGGGGCAGAAACGCTGGTTCCAGCCCCCCACTCACTGAGCTACATCATCTGCTTCACACAAGGCACCAGGGCCCCCCACGTGGAGCCAGCCGGTGGCTGAGCCTGGACTCGAGCCTGGATGTCAGCCGACATCCCATCACTGCTCCTTGGGTTTCCAGGCCCTGTATCCAGGCCCCATATCCCAGAGGTTCCTCCAGCAGCAAGGGCGCATCCACAGACCTGTGAGAGGCCTCCAACCTTGGCTTATCTGGACACCGTTCCACTTACAGGGGGACCCCTTCATCCAGACTCCTCCCCATAGCAGGAAAGGTCCATGGGACCCTCGTGGAACCTGCTGCTCCCATCCCCACCTCTCATCCAGGCGTCTAGGAGCCTGGAGAGCCCCGTGCTTCCACCCAGAACCCTCACGGGCATGAGGGTCCCGTGAACCTGGCCTTGCTTCACATCCTCGCCGAGGGAAGGCCGGGGCTCCTGGCCCTGCTGGGGGACGGACAGAGCTCAGACATGCAGGCTTTCCCAGAGCAGCGCTGACCCTGAGGCAGGGTGGAGAAGGGGGCCAGGGACCCCCGCCGCGCTCTTGCCTCAGGCCCCACCCCACCCATACTTGGGGCCCTGCTGGCAGCTCTCATGCTGGGAAGGCAGGGCCCAGGAAGATGCCTGTGGGTAGAGGGGGTGATTTACTCAGCCTGAAAGGACTGGCTCTCAGTGGAAAGTTCTTCCTCTGTGCCAGCTGCCTCAGGGGCTGGGAGGTGGTCAAGCTAGCCCTGCAGCCGCATGGACTGGCATCACCCCGGAACTGGCTTCCCACTTGTACTTCCTGCCCTCCTCCTGGCCCCTGCCTGATGAGCCCTGGTTGCCACATTCACCCCCAGGCCGAGCCTTCCCTGGAGTCCAGTGACCCAGTGGCCGGTGGGTGGGCGGTTCCCCCCGGGGAGAAGGAGGCGGCACCAGCCAGTGATGGGGGCGTGGCCTCTTCTTCCCCGTCCTCCTCTCTCCCCCTCCCTCCTCCCCATCCTCCCTCAGTCCCCTCCCTGTCCCTCCCGGCCACACGGGTCTGGTCTGGCAGGCATTCCCGACCCCTTGGCTCCTGCAAGAACACCGCAGGACAGGCAGTGACTCCAGGCGGGGGTGGGAGAGGGGTGCGGACCCGTCCCCCCGCGGTCACCGTGCGTGCACAGCCTGGAACCCAGCCGGCAGGGCTGTGACGGGCAGAGCGGTGCTGAGGGGCGTTTAGAGCCCCGGCAGGGCCCTGCAGAGCTGGAAGAGGACAGGACAGTGCCTGTCCCGGGATTTCGCTTTGCTGTTTCCCAGCCTCAGCTGTTGCTGCCTAGCCGGTCTCTATATACTCAGCCTTGCCTCTCTCTCTACTCCCTGAACTCCAGCCCCACCTCCCCTGAGCGCTGTACTCCCTCCAGGCTTCCCCATGCTCTCCCCTCCATCTAGAATGTGCATCCTTTCTCCTTCACCTGGCATCTCATTCTCAGAGATGCTACTCGGGTGTCACCTCCTCCAGGGAGCCCACTCTGACTGCTCCCCCCAACCCGGGGCCTCCCATAGTTTCTAGAACTTGCACCATAGTAGCGTTTATAACACTACGTCATGATCACATACTTATCTGTCCCCTCCACCAATAATTGAGGGCAATAATTGCCTTACTCTACCATACCTGGCATATGGTAGGTATTTAACAAACACTGGCTGTGTGCTCGGATTAATGAACTGATAGCAGATCAGTGCGTGAAAGGTTGAGAGGGAAACTCCAGCCAGGAGAGGTGGGTGTGTCCAGAAGATGCTGTGAGGGATGGGGGTCCCCATTGTTCTGGGGAAGTGTTTGTCAGGGGTCCTGAGGGGCCAGATGGCCGCCCAGGCCTGACCCTCCCCCCGTGACTGCCTTCTCTCCTTGCTTCTAGTATTTCTGCCTGTTGCTGGTGATCTTCCTCGTTGAGCTGGTAGCGGGCGTCCTGGCCCACGTGTACTACCAGAGGGTGAGTGGAACGCCCTCCTTGTGTTTACTTTCCCCATCAGCACCCCCAGGAGGGGACCACAGTGGGAGGGGTGCACAGGGGCAGGGAGGCAGCGACACATGGGTGGTCCCAGGCCTCCCCTGCCTGCTCTGGACAAGGAAGAAGTGGTCAGACCCCTCCCACTGGGCGGTCTGTGACTCAGGGGTGATACTCAGCTCTTACAGACAGATGACCACATTGTTCTTTCACACCAGCGCCCATGTGACTGACAGATATCTCCAGATAACTATGTAAATATTTTGAATGGATGCGTGCGTGCTCAGTCATGTCCGACTCTTTGCGACCCCCATGGACTGTAGCCCTCCAGGCTCCTCTGTCCATGAAATTTTTCAGGCAAGAATACTGGAATGGGTTGCCATTCTCCAGGGAATCTTCCCAACCTGCGGATTGAACCTGTGGTTTGCATTGCAGGCAGGTTCTTTACCACTGAGCCACCAGGGAAGCCCTATTTTGAATATCACCTTGTAATCAAAATGAAAATCAACACATACAGACAGCCCTCCATATTCATGGGTTCCAGATTCACAGATTCAACCAACCTTGGATCAAAACTATTCAGAAAATAATTCCAGAAAACTCCCTAAAGCAGAACGTGAATTTGCCATGCACAAATGTTTATGTCGCATTTACATTGAATTTACAGCTGTTACTACAGTGTTTACGTGGCATTAGGTATTATCAGTAATCTAGAGATGACTCAAGTATACAGGAGGGTGCGCATAAGTGATATGCAAACACTGCGCCATCTTATTTAAGGGACTTGAGCATCCATGGAGGATCCATGCTGGCCCTGGAACCAATCCCTGGGTACCAAAGGATGATCTAAAGTCACCTGGTGCCCGGCCTCCCCTTTGCCATCCCACCAGCCTGGAACTGTGGTCCCCCACCTGTCTCCCATTTCCATCTATCACACTCTGCCCTGACACAGGATAACAGCCTTTGCAACACCATCTTCACAGATCCTGCCTTCTGTGCAGCCTCCTTCCCATGGTCCTCTGGTCCTGGGCAGTCAGAGAGGGCTTCCTGGAGGAGGTGACACCTGAGTGGCATCTCTAAGGATGAGATGCCAGGTGAAGGAGGCATGGCCTTAGAGGGGCCTGGGGGCAGTCGGTGGGTGGTTCTGCTAATGCACCTTCCCTCTCCATGATCCTCAGCTGAGCGACGAGCTGAAGCAACACTTAACCCGGACCCTGGCCGAGAACTACAGGCAGCCTGGCGCTGCGGAAATCACAGCATCTGTGGACCGTCTACAGCAGGATGTAAGCATCGCCCTGGGGCCTGAAGGCCACGCAGACATGGTTCCCATTCTGTCTCTGTCCCTGCCCGTCTGTGTGACCCTGGGCGAGTTACTCACCTTCTCTGAGCCTAACTTGCCATGTCTCTGAAATGAAGCCTCACAGGGTGTGGGAGCATTAACTGCAGTCCCCTGGGTAGAAGGCCCTCCCCCGTGACAGTGCTTCCTGGGTCCTGGTTCGCTCCTTCCTCCCCTTCCTCTGCACTCCCCTCTGGGTACCTGGTGGGCAGCAAGCTGGCCGTGCCAGGATCCAGGCTCTTCCCATCAGCAGGGCCTCCTCCTTCCGCCCTGGGGAACTGACGGCCGCGGCTCCAGGAGAATGAACTGAAACAGGGAGAGTGTTTTAGAAAAGCAGCTGTGAGAATTTCCCAGTTACGAGCTATCAGGCAGAACTCAGGGAATGGGGGGGTGGGTCTCTCCTTGCCAAGAAGGGACTCGCGATCCCCCAGTGAGGCCCACAGTCCTGCAGAGGTCGGGGAGGGGCACCCGGACCTCAGGCCAACACGGTCGCCACTGGCCACACGTGGCTCTTTACATCCAAAGGTAAGACCTCGGCCTTATTCAGCACTCACACCGGCCCTTCTGGTCAGCACTGATCTGCCCGTGCAGAGGCCTCTGGGACACCTCTGTGTCCTGCAGGTCTGGGGGCGCTGAAGCTTCGAGGCCTGGATGGGGGACACCTGAGCTTCTGGCAAGACTGAATCACTGTCCTGGGGGTCCTATCTCCCTGGATGACCAGGAACCCACACCCTGGTAGTTTGGTGCTGCCCTGGGCCTGCCACACACGGGTACACAGCCCTCCTCCCTCGAGGACCTGCCAGCACCCACCCCCTGCCCACCCATCTTCTCCCAGATCCTCCCTGCCCCCAGGACACCCAGCACAATCTCCTTAAAGGACATGGGTGGCCCAAAGAGGTAGCCATCAGTGTTCCTGCAGCCAGTTCCCCACTTGCCTGGAGAGAAGCGCCCTCACCCCCACCCAGAGCCAGCTCCCTGCTCAAAACAGGGAAAGCAAAAAGTCTCCAGCAAATAGGGATGAGGTTAGGGTCTGAATACTGTCCTGCGGCGGCCCGGGCTCCCTCCTCACCTCCAGCCTCTGCCTCTCCCCGCCCAGTTCAAGTGCTGCGGGAGCAACAGCTCAGCCGACTGGCTTCAGAGCAGCTACATCCTGTCTCCAGAGGCCGAGGGCCGCCGGGTGCCGGACAGCTGCTGCAAGACGGTGGTGGCACGCTGCGGCCAGCGGGCACACCCCTCCAACATCTACAAGGTGGAGGTGAGTGCCGGTCCCGCGGAGCCTGGAAAGCCCGGGCAGGTGGGCGGGGTGGTGGAGATCACATTTACTCTGACCACAAGACGGCGGTGGGCCTTCAAAGGTCCACACAAAGTCTGGGGGCTGCAGCTGCTCCAGGAATATTTGGGGACATCGTGGCATGCCCCTGGGTCACCTAAGAAACCCATGGGCACTTGAGAGGCTAGACCTGGCCCTTTAAGTGTCTGGCCTCCCTCAGCGGGGAGCAGCCCCCACCAGCCTTTCCTCCCCATCCTCACCCACTTCCGGGCCAAGGTGTGTGTGTGACCTTCCTACCTGCCTTCCAGGGAGGGTGCATCAGCAAGCTGGAGCAGTTCCTGGCTGACCACCTGCTGCTCATGGGGGCCGTGGGCATCGGGGTGGCCTGCCTGCAGGTGAGTTGGAGCGAGGATTCTAGGGGGGGTGGTGTCTGGAGCCCCGAACCCCTCTCTCGCTGGCTGAGATCTCAGATCCTGGCCCTCTGCCTGCCCCTGCCCAACCTGCCCTCTCCTCTCCCATCTTTCCCCTCTGCAGCCAAGGTCACTCTCTTCCCCCAGAAAACATGAAGGAAAAGGCCCTGGGGGCCACCTTGAACTTGTCAGGAGCAAAGACCTGGGAGGAGTGGGAGTGTGGGTGCAGGTATGTGCATGCACTCTGTGTGTGCACGCCGGCCTGCTGTGGTGTGCGTGGGGTCCGTGGGTGTGTCTGCATGTGCCCAGGTGTACGTGGTGGGGGCTGGATGCACGTATGTGTTTAGGCGTGCTGTGCATGTGTGTATATGTCCGTGCATGGACACGCACTCATTCCTCTGTGTGTGTGATGTGTGTGTGTGTTTACTCCTGGGGAGGTGTGCACCCCTATGTACACCCTGCTGTGTGCTCCGAGGATGAGTGATGCTTTGGCTCCATTTGATCGCTCACACCCCTCCCCCAGCCACCACCCAGGGGTCCTGTGGAAGGTGGAGGGAGTGGACTCAGGAGGGGCAGATGCAGTGAGTAAGGGTTCTGCAGGCCCACCTCGCCTGGCACAGCTAGAGTAGTTGATTCCCCACAAAGTGTCACCCCCAAATCCCCATCCCAGGAGGTCAGAGCAGAGGCCAGCATCACAGGACCCGTCCTGTCCAGCCCCTGCTCTGGTGCGACTTGAGAGCTCACTTCCCCGCCCCTCAGGGCCTTCATCCGCAGGGAGCAGCTCATTCCCAGCCACAAGAGGTGTCAGTGGGAAAGGGGGTACCTGGTTCATGGAAGGCCTCCCTGAGTGCTCTCCTCCAACCCTGCCACGGCCAGGGCCTATCCAAGCCAGCAGATCAGAGGGCCAATGGCCCGAGGGTCTCACTCCATGAGCTGGCACCAGGCCCCTGGCTCCTGGTCCTTCGTTTTCCCAGGCTCTGTCCCTGATGCAGGGTCCTTGGAGAGAATTGGGGTGGTGGTGGCCGTTAGCTTGGGAGCCTCCCCGGGTAGGGTTCCTTCTGATCACCATCTCCACCTGTGCACCCAGGGGACCTGGCTGCCACCCAGGGTGGGTGGGAGATGGCCCACCCTCTGGTGGAGGCCAGCCAACCTAGGGCTGGCTATTCCGTCTCTGAGCCTCGGTTCCTCATTTGTAAACGGGGCTGGTCATACCAGATCAGTGACCAGAGGGCACGGTGCACGTGCAGTGGTGACAGTGTGCACGTCAATCACTCGGCTCATCGCAAACGGACTGCAGCTGCTCAGGAAATGGTACCCACCACCATGTTATCATTTGCACGTGGGCATGGCATCTCTCAAGAGAGCCGGTGGTGTCCTGGCCAGACCAGCCCGTCCCCTTCAGCCCCCACTCAACTGCAGGCACAGCGTGTCTGGGGGGCATTCACACGGCCCCGTCGTACCTACCCAGGCAGGCCTCCTGTGCAAAGCACTTACCCCCGGGAGCTGCCAGCCTGACTGGGGAGGGGGTGTGCCTCCCTCACCCCAACTTTCCGGACACCTCCTGCCGACTTCAGGTGTTGGGGACCTGTTCTGCGGACACTGACTGGATCTTGGCTTCACTTTCTGTCCATTTCCTCCTGACCTCTGCCCTCAAAAGCCTGAAGCTGAAGACAAGGGCAGTGATGCCAAGGGCAGGGAATGGGATGACCACCGAGCCTGAGGTCAGGCAAGTCCAGCCATAGGAGCGAGGAAGTCGGGTCACCAGGCAGGGCTCACAGCCTCGCATTGACTCCACCATGGGCAGCTCATCCTTCACAGTGCCCTGCAGAAATGTGCTCCTGTCCCCGAGAGAGTATCACCGGGCCACCACCAGGGACCCATCCCTGGCCATTTTCTCTGTCCATTCCATCCATTCTGCTGCAGCAACCAAGCCTCGGGCTCCATCGCCCCCTGCCGTCCAGTGCTGGAACTACCGCCCGGCCTTGAGGGGCTCAGGCCAGCCGGGCCCCCAGGCTGTCATTCTCCACCCGGCACCCAGAAACCTTCCCTGCTCACACACGGACCTGGCACTTTGGAGATCCCCAGGAGATACGAGGCCAAGATGTCCTCTCCCCCTGCCTCCAGGAACGGGGTGGGAAGGTCATGCCTGGGAGTTGGAGGCCCCCGTCATAGACCGAGCTTCCTCTTCCATGTGACCTGGGGGGGGGGGGCCACCCTTCTTCCTCCAGAGCCTCAGTTCCCTTACTTGTAATGTGGAGGAATGAGATGTCTGCAAGCCTTTTTAAGCAGCAGCGTTCTCTCATCGGGGCTTCCCCAGTGGTGCTAGTGGTAAAGAACCTGCCTGCCAATGCAAGAGATGTAAGAGAGGTGGGTTCGATCTCTGGATTGGGAAGATCCCCTGGAGGAGGAAATGACCATCCACTCCAGTATCCTTGCCTGGAGAATCCCCATGGACCAAGGAGCCTGGAGGGCTACAGTCCATAGGGTTGCAAGGACACGACTAAAGTGACTTAGCATGCAGCACGTTCTCTCATTGGTGGGAATCTCCCCCAGGAGCCCGGTTTATTCAACGTGAGGCCAGAGCTGACCTGATGGAAGGAAGCAGGAGTCAGGAGGCTGTCATGACAGCCGTCCGGAATAGCCTCCCGTGGTTTTCCAGGAAGGATCGTGCCTCAATGAGACTGAGGTGCTGCGGCTCCTGGATGTCTCATGAATTCTCTGAAGACCAAGCAGAAAACAATGATGAACGGAGCAAACCTGCTTCCAGCCAGACATCACGTGCTGCCTCCCAAACTCGCGGACCAGGCACTGGTCTGCCTGCAGAGAAGCTGGCAGGCTAAATGGCCAGGATGCAAGAAGGGACAGGCCTCCTGGAGCCTCCAGGCTGTGATCCTCAGCCCAGGCTGCACGTTGGGGTCACCTGGTGAGCTTTGAAAGGTCCAAGGCCAGGCTGCATCCCAGCACAATGAGACAACACCATCTGCGGCCAGCACCCTGGCCACAGTGCCAGGGTCAAGCGCCTGGGCCCCACGGAGGCTGGCCCAGCAGCCCGTCCTGCCCGCCCTCCGCCTCCTCCTGCTCCCACAGTGTTTCCTGGGTGTTTTCTGCTCACAGCCGGTGGTGCAGATTCCTCTGTGTCCTCTGTCGGGAAGCGGACGCTGGGGCTCTTTCAGGGACCAGGTAGTTAGTAGCCACGGCTCATCTGCATGTATCGGGATGGTGTGTCTGTGTGTGTGCATGCACATGTGTGTGTGTACACGTGTGTGTGTGTGTGTGTGGACACTCATTGACGTCCACCTCACTGTGCCTTCCCCGGGGCGCCCTGGGGCCACATGTCGTGTACAGAGCGCTGGGCGCTCGGTCCTCCGGGTCCTCCCCAGCGTGAGGCATGCACCTTAGAAGATGCAGCCGTGAGTCTGTGCTGGGCTGGCTGCTCCCATCTGGCCTCCCCTTCAACAAGGGTCAGAAAGGTCCAGGTGACCCTGCAGGACGAGTCATCAAGCTCTGAGGTGGGGACAGGGCAGAGAGCATGCCCGACACTTGGGCAGAATGGCTGTGACAGCCACCGGCTTAGAGCAAAAATGAGATGAGCTCTAAGCCACCTTTCAGCCCAAGACTGAGTCCCCTGGGTGGATTAGCACTGCTCTTAGCACCAAGTCTGACAGCTGAAAGCAGTGTTCCCAGGGGGTGAACCTCCCACATGGGGACAGAGTTGGGAGGAGGAAGGGGACCCCGAAGGGCTCACCCTCTGTGCCTTCCTTGAGCCTCTCGAAGAGAAACTAGTGTCTGCCAGTCCTGGGGCGTCCTCGTCCACCTGTCCTCAGGTTGTCCAGAGGTATCCCAGAAAGATCAGGTCAGCACTGCCACTGGGAAGGTCTGGGGAAGACGGGGCGCTGCTTCCCCTATTTGGGAACCCCTCTGGACCCCTGTCCGCGGCACGGTCACGGGCTGCCCTCCCACCGCCCCCTCCCGTGGGCAGGGAGCCAGGAGCCAGTGGCATCATCTTTATCAGGGTCACCGTCACAGCCCTGGGCCTCCTCGGTCTTCATATCTCCACCTCCTCATCCTCAGTGCATCCTTGAGTGGGAGGGAGGGCAGAGGAGGCAATGAAGAGAGAGGCGGGGAACAGTGATCCTCGTCCTCTGCATTTAGAGGTCGGTAAATGAGACGTGGAAGGTGACTGCCCAGCACTGCCAGCTAGTCGGTAGGACAGAGGGGCCAACAGGCAGGCTCCCCTGGCCCAGGGATCATCCTGAGCCGGCTTACAGGATGAGCTGGTGACTGTCCTGGGCCCTCCACTCAGAGCCTAAGTTTCTTTTCCTGCATATCAGCTGGAGAATCAACTCCACACCCTGGTCTTGCTCCAGAATCTGAGAGCAGCAAGACGTAGACAGATCTTCCTGGAGAAAGGCTGCTTCAGCAGTGATGAGGGGTGACGATGTCACTACCCGGGGTCTACTTGAATCAGGCCCTCTCTGGAGAAGAACCGGGACCGCGGAGCTGCAACATGGACGGGAGGCTTGTTTAGAGGTGCAGGCCCTCACCCAGACCACAGGGCTGCAATCCACAGCATCCCTGGGCAACCGTGCACATTCAAGCGTGAGAAATACCGCTCTTGGCTAGTCGTTCTCAAAGTGGTCCCCGCCTCCAGCCCCTGCCCACATCACCTGGGAGCTTATTAGAAATGCAGGCTCGCAGGCCGCACCCTAGGCCCCCTGGGTCTGAATCTGCCCTTGATTGAATCCGCAGGGGGCTCCCCAGGGTAGGAAACCCAGCTCTGCCGGCAGGCTGGCGGGCTCTGACTCCTGTGTGTCCCTGCACTCTCTCCCGGCAGATCTGTGGCATGATACTCACCTGCAGCTTGCACCGGAGGCTCCAACTGCATTTTTACTAATGGCCGACTGCACCCTGCTCCGACTGCCCCTCACAAGTTCAGGGGCCCAAAGCCCACGGGCCAGGCCTGCGGGGTCAGCACCGGCTGGCCTGGAAGCTCCCAGCAACTCCCCCTTCTCTGCGCCCAGCCCCTCCGGACCCACCCAGTGCCTGCGACCATGGCCCCTGCGGCCCCCACCTGGCCAGGGACCCTCGGCCCCCGCCCTCCACTTCTGCCTGCTCACCACCGGAATCCCGGGGCAAGAGAGCACAGCCCAAGCCTCACCAGGCCTAGGCTCCTATGGACCCCGGGGGGCTGTGGTGAAATCTGCTTTCCTCCCAACTCCTGAACCCTGAATGGGGGCTGGCGACTTTGCCCCCACTGGGACGCCTGCACATGAGCCTGTGATCCCCCAATGGGTGCGGAGCACCCCTCTCCCGGCCCTGCTGGATATGCTCCCTGAGAAATGCATCGAATAGGCAGTTACAGTTGGCTCTGCCCCAAGAAGACCCCAGCCTTTGCCCTCCCCTCTTCCACTCCCTTCCCACCTGCACCATCTCACCTGGAGAGAAGTCTCCCATGGCCTGGTTCCTTCCTGCAGGGCAGGGTTGGGCAGTGGCGGGGTGGGGGGCAGGGGGTGAAGCCACCAGGGTGGGGAGCAGGTGCCTGCCTCCAGGCCCTCCCCAGGAGGGTCCCCTGGGAGCCCATGACCCCAAGCCCCCATCTCCAGCCATATGCCCTGAGGGGGTCTCCTCTCTGGCCTGATGCTCAAAGAAAGCCAGCATCATCTGCCCTTCATGTTGGTGGGAGTAAACTCCTTCCTGATGAAACCAAACCAGAGACCCTGTGAAGGTGGAACCACTGAGAAGGTGCAGCTCTGAGCCGAGGGGTGCTCTGCCCCAAAACTCCTTTTCCTGATCTGGTGCTCCTGGACCCCCCGGCCCCCAGCACTTGGCCTGCAGGGGCTCTGCTCTGCTTCCCAGAATGGACATGGTCCTTTCATTAGGTTTTCTCTTGCATCTCTGAAGCAGGGAGTTTTCAGAAAAGACTTTCCAAAATGTGGACGGAGAACAGAAAGGAAATCCTAGGAAACAGAGCACAGATGCTGGCAGTTTTCCAGAGAACACGAATCAACTCATAAGATCCCCCAGAGGGTCCCACGTGGGCACAGACCCCCATGCCAGCTCCCGGGTCGCAGGTCCTGGATCCCACACTTCCTACTTCCCACCCTCATGATGCCGAGGTCAAGTTCAGAAGGGGCACACCTGGCCTCTGCTGTCTCTTGCTGACCTGGGCCCATCCCAGGCGAAGGTGTTTTCTTTCCCCTTCGTGAGTCAGCGCTGTCCCCATCACAGCCCCCATTGTACCCAAACCACACACTCCCAGAGAGGGGTGACCCCCACACACAGAGGGCAGACCAGCCTCCTGCAACCGGTTGCCTCCTGCCCTGGGATTCTCTGGGGCTGTCGGGAAGGGCCTGGGGTCCCTGATGCTGGTTCACTCAAAGGGAGACCAGCTTTCCAGCAACCCCAGATTCCCAAGGCCCCCCAAAAATTGGTGCTGTGATTATCTTTGCTGCATCCAACTTCCTGGATTTGTGCAGATAACCAAAAATGACTGTTAAGTCCCAAGTTATCTGCAGGGCTAGATGTCAGCTGACGTCTTACAAAGTGAGGGCTGAAAGGGAGATCACGTTCTTCCCTCTGAGGGGCCCGAGGGAGGCGGCAGTGGGCCGGGCAGTGCTGGCCGGCTGCACCTGTGCCCCTGCTGGGGTCCCTGCTGGCTTTATCAAGGTCAGGGGGGCTCACGGAGGGGTGACGGGCAGGTGCCACCTGCACAACCTTGTCCTGGCGGAGGCCCCGAAGAGCCTAACTCTTCTGCCCCCACCCCCATGGGCGGAGGCGGCCTGGCTGGGGCAGGAGAACTGTGATTCTGCCCTGGGCACGGTCCCACCCAGAGGGTGGAGGTCCATGTTGCAGAGAGAGAGGGAGAAAACGGCCCCATGCTTTCTGAAACTGGGACCTCCCTGCTGGTGCCAGCAGCCCGGGAGATGAGACAATGTGAGAGGAAACGAGGCCCAGGAAACAGCAGTTTCTCATGGAGCGCAAAGGGTTAGGATGGGGAGGCTGGCCCACCCTGCCTGCAAGGACGCCGCTCTGTGCCCAGGACAGCCCCTCCCAGGTCCCTGCTGGGAGGTGTCCCAATCCCGAGCTCCTTGGAGAGGGAGTAGGACACGATGCTCACAGGTCATCCATCAGTGACTGGGGGCTGGCCAGAAAGCCAGGCTTGTGCAGAGGTCTGGACACAGCAGGCACGGGAGTCCACGCGGCCCTGGTCCTCACCCTGGACCAGGCTGCCCCACCTCCCTGGGCTCCCAGCGCCGCACCCAGGAGGGGCGGAATGCTACACCCCAGGGACCTTCATGCCCACAGCCAGTTTCCGGCTTGGACTCTACCACCTGGTTCGTCTTGGGGGGTTGAGGTAGAGGAAGTGAACTGAACCCATTACTACCATCACCGCCCATCCCCCTGTCAGCCTTGTAAAGGTTCTCCGCCTGGTTTGCCACTTGAAGCCTGGACAGAAGGGGACGGGGGTTTCCAAGGGCTAAGAAGGACACCTGTGTTTGTACCACCACTGGGTGGTGCCCGCGCCCCCGGGGGGGGGACACCGGTGATGGAGTTGTCTAAGCCGGGTTCTCAGCATTGGTTGGGATCAGCCTGAGAGCTTCTGAACCATTGCTGGGCCTCCCTGGGCTTCTCCTCAGTAGCGTCTGCATCCTAACAAGGTCCCAGGTGACAGTGATGCTACTGGCCCCGGGCCACACCTTGACAGCAACTGCCCTAGAACAAGCCACGAGGCAGGCCTCTGCCACCTCCCGTGTGTGTCAGAGCCCCCGGGGTTCAGAAGCACCCCCGGGTGCCAGGCCGAATCCCACTGGATTCACCGGAGCATGGGATAAAGCATCTGACCCACTGTGTACCTGCCCATCCGTGACCTTGGCAGGAAGACCAGGGGCCTGGGTCCTCTCCCCGGAAGGGACAAGTGATGTCCCAGCCCCGTTTTCCCACCACCTCTGTGTGCCCACCACCTCTGTGTGCCCCACTCCACCCTCGCCCCCCATCTTCTGTTTCCACACGCCCAGCCCTGTGCTCTGTTCACAGTCTCCCCTGTGGGCATCCTCCCCGCCCTGCTCCCGCACCAGACACAGACCGCTAAGAGTCCCGGCAGCCCAGTGTCAGGAGGGCTCCTGGATCCAGCTGCCCATGGATATGGGTCATCACAATGTTCTGGAAACAGAAAAGTTGCCATAAACGTCTGCACATAGAGGAATTGCCTCAGCATAAACACGCCCCTCCTTAGCCTCTGCCTCCGTCCTGGGGGCACGCCAATAAAGGAATGGTATCCAGGGCTGCAGTCTTCACTGTCCCTTCTCGGCTGCTGGCTTGTCAGAAGCCCCACTGCGTACTGAAGTGATGGGGGGAGAGGTCCCAATAGGAAACCCACCCACCACACTGGTCAGGGCCCTGCTCACCTCCGCCCCCCCCACCAGTGTCCTTAGCTCCAGGCAAAGGTGGCAGCGGTGGGCTGCCTCGGGCTGGACCCTGTTCCCTCCCTCCCCTGGCTTGAGGATGGACAGGCTGTGGGTGGTGGTACAGGAAGCCCTGCCTCCCCTTTCCTCCTGCATCCAGCGATGACTGAGCAGAAAGGTGAGGCCACATTTGGGGGCGGGGGGTCTGGGGTTGAAGAGGGTGGTCAGTAAAGCGTGATCCCAGCCCTGTCCATCAGCAAGGTCCACACCATCCACGTCTCTGCATTTTGTCGACAGCCAGGCCAGCCAGAGACAAGAGGGCTCCTATTCCCACTGGCTGGGCACTGCTTCTAGAGAAGGGGACGGTTTCCAGCAGACTTTGTAAATGTCGTGGTAAGTATCTCCAAACCCCCAATTGGAGGTTAGGGATTACAGGTCAGGGATCAGGGGTCTAATTTCACATGCTGCTCCTGAATTGCCAACCAGTAAGCAAGAAGGCTGAGTCCTCTGAGGATCCGGGGTCTCTGACAGAGAGTGGGCATCTACTGAGACAACACTGGGGCTGCAGGAATCCAGTGGGGTGGGGGAGTGGGGTGGGGGGAGGGAGGCAAAAGGCAAGGAGCTTCTTGACGTCGCTGACCGATGGGATGGCTCTGCCTTTCCACGTGTCGGATCAGCCCCGCTCTGGACGCTGGGCAAGGCTGGACCCTGAACGCAGCATCCACTGGAAGAAACCTCTCTGGCAGCAGAAGGCTCCACCAGCAGACCCGCAGAGCGCAACGTGGCTTGGCCACACTGTTCCCCCTCTGCTCGGCATCCAGGGGCGCTCCCCTGCTGGCTCAGACAGTAAGAACCTGCCTGCGATGCAGAATACACAGGTTTGATCCCTGGGTTCGGAAGATGCCCTGGAGCAGGAAATGGCAGCCCACTCCAGTATTCTTGCCTGGAGGCAGCCAGACAGCCTGGCCCAGGCACGCCCGTGGACTCGTTCTTTTTGTTAGTTTGAGGAGACGCATTAGCCCACCACAGCTTGTCATTACATCAGCAGAAACAAGATGGCTAAATCAATAGCCTCCTAGTCTTTGCCGGACGCTGTAAGACGGACCACGTGCAAAGCCGATATTCTGGTGTCCAAAATGACATCCCCTTAATCTGACTTCCGTGGATTATTAAATGCTGCTACTGGGCCAGCAGAGCAGCGCAGGCTTGGGGAGGGGGAGGGACCACTCATGTCCATGTCCACGGGTCTCCTCCGGAGCTCTCTCCCCCCTCCACACCCCAGCTCCCCCTCCAGATCACGCTCTTGCACCCCCGGTTTTCAGCCGGGGGATGCTCTTCCTTGGAGTTCCACCTCTTGTCTGGGGACTCCTGAGGTCCCAGACTTGGCCAGTTTCTTGCCCAAGTGCCTACTCTGGTCCGGGAACAAGCTAGATGTCTTTACATGCACACTTTTATTTAATCCTCACAAATTAAATCCTGAGGATTTAATTCTGCAAAATAGTATCTTCATTTTGCAGATGACGAAACCAAGACATGTTCAGTGAGAACCCGGTGCTCACATGGACACCAGCCACGTGCAGAGTGGGAGCCGAACCCAGGCTCCGGCCCCGCAACTAGAGCTCTTTCCACCCAGACCACCCAGAGGTGGTGCCTCCCTACGGCTGAAAGCTCAGGCTCAGTGACAGCCAATAAAACAGTTGTGGTCAGGAGGGATCTATAGAGCACACAAAAGCATTTCAGGAGTTGTGAATCAGCATCAACCAAACGAGAGATTCAGTTACAGCCTGCAGCCCTCTCCTCCCCGCCTGCCCCATCCCCTGCACATGAGACCCATGAAGCCTCCGTTGGGTTCCAGGAGCCCTCTCCTGTTGGGAGAGGCACTCACAATGGCCAGGAGGGACAGCAGAAAGGTCCCTTCTCCCCCCAGAATCTGGTCCATCACCACAGCCTGTCAGTCCTCTCGTGGGTCCCTCTCACTTTCCCCACATCCCGCTGGTATAGCTCCCTTGGTTGTCACGCTGCAGCCAGCGGGCTGGCGCTTATCACACCAGGCTTCAAACCTCTCAGGGGCTCCCTCTGCTCTTCAAGAGCAGGGTTCAAGCTCTCCCACCAGCTCACAGGCTGTGGTCCCTGCCCGACGAGGGCACAATCCACTCACGTTACTTAGCTCAGTTGACAGGCGCCCAGCACTTATGGTGCAGCCAGGATGCTCCGGGGCCCAGGGAGCCGGCCGGCTACACCCTGCTCCCAGGAGCAGATAGCACAGGGGCTGGGTGGGCATCCTCTTGGGGCGTCCACGGGCTGGGGGCAGGAGTGAGAGCAGGATGGGAAGGGGGATCAGCCCCACCACGCTCCTATGACTTGGTTGGTCCTTAGTGGATGACTCGGGGTCACCGGCCCCTTAGCCCTAAGGCCTTCTGGTAACCATCCTTGGGGAGGCTCTCAGGGGCCCCCACTCCATCTGGACCTTTGAGGGGGTCACCTCAGACCCCCCAATCCTCGGCAAAGCCTCAGGGGCTTTGGAACATGGCCGCCATGGGAAGGGGCCCCAAGGTGGGAGATCAGGACACATCGTGCCAGCCTGGCCTCCCCCCGAGGAGGGATTCGAGGAGACCCCGAGCTGCACCCACCCTTCCTTCCTTCCCAGCCCATCAACCCGCCTTCTGCGCCTTGTCACCAGGACGATGATGGCAGAGGAAAACCACAAACCAGAGCCCCAGCCGGGGAGCCAGGGAGCATCCCACTGCAGCCAGCGGATCAGGGCTCTCAAGGTTCCAAGGCCCCCCTCCCCACCACCGACAAGCATCTCACGCTGATGGGTGTGTCCCAGGCCAGGTCACACTGTGAGGTTCCCTCAGTCCCGGGACAAGACATCAGGCCCACAAGAACCCTAGGAACATCACAGGTACTTAACACTGACAGCCCCACCCCACAGGGGCCATGGATGACTTGTTCCCGGACCCCTCCTACACACACGTACGAAGCCAGCCCACAGGACGAGCCCTCTGTGGCGGGTGACGGACACGGCTGGGAGCTGGCCTCTCACGTGGCCAGCTCAGACCACTTAAACTGGCCCCTGACGGAGCCTGCATCCGCTGACCAGGCCGGGGCGGGGGGCCGGCATGAGGACTGCTTGGTCCCCAGAGAGGCAGGCCACCCACCTGCAGATCTGTAGCCGGGGCCCAAGGAGGGTAGGAGAGCCCCCTGCCCTGGGCTCAGTGTAGACAAGGCCAGAGGGCACACCAATCGCCTCGTGGGAGAGGCCACCGTCACGGCTGCGGGGACTCAAGAACACCACAGAGACAGCCTGCGTGTGCTTTTGACACGTTACCAGTTTTTATTTAAAAACATGCTAAAAACATGGCTTTCCACAGCCAGGACCAGGATGAAGGAAGCGTACAGATGCGGCATCACAAGCAGGAAAGTGCACTGAAACCAGCCTGTGGGACACCGCGCGGCCGTGTGGCCCCGGGGGATGGGGTGCGGACAGGAGCCCCGGCCTCGCCCTCAATGGGGGCCCCTGTCAGGAGGGATGCGGGGATGCACCCTGGACCCGGCCTCATGGCGGCGAAGGGGAGGATGGGAGGACGGGAACACCAGAGGCTGGCCCTGCAGGGCACCTCCCCGCTCTGTCTGGCCGGGTCCCTGCTGTTAGCACCTCCACCCAGGGGTGGGCAGGGGCCAGAAAGGCGGCGACCTCCTTTCCATCCACCTGGACCACGCTTTGGCCACCAGAGCAAGGAGGGATGGCCAGCTGGTCCAAGTCAAACCAGAACACCTGCTTGAGGGTCTCACGGGGGGCAGGGGGTGGTCAGCAGCCTTGCCAGAGTGAGAGGCCCAAACTGGCCGGGGGGAGCTGGGGGGTGGGGGGGGGTCGCACCAGCTGCTGCCCCTAGGGGCGGTGCTCAGCCCTGCTCGCCCACCTGCCCTGCACCCACCTGGCTGCAGAGAAAGGCCAGGTGGAGGCAGGCATGCCCCTAAAGGCTGCAGAACCTTGGCCTTCGGAGTCCACTCTAACCTGCCTGCATCAGACCCCCTGGAACTGACTCTGGCCTGGGGAGGGAGCTGCCAGGGAGGGGACTGACTCAGGTAGCTTGGCGTGAGCCCGGAGTCGGGAGACACCGAGAGGATGCTGAGCCCCATCACTGACAGCAGGCAGCATGCCTGCCTCTGTGCCACAGGGGAACCGCTCTGCACGACAGAAGAAGGGTCGCAGAAGGGCTCTCCCCCGGTACACGGAGTCTGCCGCCCTGTGCGGACGCAGCCAAATGACCGATCAGCCAAGCACAGGGTCAGGCAAGAAGGCGGTTTGGGGAACTGTGGACAAGGCTCTGCAGACAGATGGACGAGGTGGGGTGGCTGGCAGGAGGAGGGAGACAGGCAAGGGCCCCAGGGCCGGAGGGCACCCCCAAAGCTCCAGAAACATGAGATTCCAGGGAGACCCATACACCCCCAAGGTACTAGGCTTTTGCTGTTGATTTTAACAAAACTTTAAAATTGCATTGATAGGCATAAACAACCCCCCCTCAACACAAACTCATTATGCAGCAGTCCCAATGCGCCACTCAAATGCTTGTTTGCTGAGGGTGCCTCGAGGGGGCAGGGTGCACATCTATTCCGGGCTCTGCAGACCTGGGTTCCCAGGGGACCCACTGAAGCTCCTTTCCAAGAATTCAGGCCCAGAGCATGGGGAGGGCCAGTCGCATGTTGCACTGGCCTGTCCTCAACCCAAACCCTGCCCACAAGCTTGCCCACAGGCACCCCCACTCCTATCTCGGGAGATGGTCTCTACTCTGCCCAGCTCACTGAGACCACCCTTTTCTCCGCTCCCCACACCCAGAAGCATGACCCCTGAGCACACAGAAGTTCCGCACTGCTGGTCCCAACCGTCTTGTGCTTAAGGGGAGAAGGGGGTGCTGGCTGGGTGTCAGCTCTTGGACACACAGGCTGGGGAGGAGAAGGGGCGGCCGGGGCACCCAGCCAAACGGTGCAGGACAAAGGCAGCGCCCAGGTGAGGCCCCATCTGGGTAAGTGTTAGCTGGTGAGGAACCTTTCCAAGCTCAGCCCTATAGATTCTTAACTTATGTTTCAACTGTACAACTTGCTTAGACCAGTGTGAGCCCTGGTGGGGGCACCTGGCTGTGGTTGGACGCCCCCCAGCTGTTCATCTCCAGGCCCTGACTCAGGTTGCTTTGTCCTGGGGCCACTGTAACAAGATCCCTCTGGGTTTCCTCGAGTTTTCTGTGCTTTCCCTTGGGGTCGCAGAGGACATGATCGCCAGCCACCGCCGCATCAGTGAACCCCAAGCAAGGAGCTGAGGGTCCTGGGAGCCGGGTGGATATCCACCTCTCCCTCCCTCCCTCCTGGCAGTGACTCCAGCCGGACCATCACGGCTCCCCCCTCCCTCCCCTCTGGAGGTCGCAGGTCCTCTGTCACGTCTGAGCAGCTCCACGGAAGGACTGCTTCCCCTTCCAGAAGCAATGTGAGAGAGTGAGCAGCATCTGAACTAGAGAGGTATTTGTCCGAGAGTTTCTAGCAGGAATGTCTGTGAAATAACGGGTTTGCAGAACCTGTCGCGGGAATCCCCCGAAAGGGGTGGAAGGGGAGCCTCCCAGCCCGCAGAGGGCGGGCGGGAGGAAGAAGGAAAAAGAACTGCTCATCAGAGACGCATAAGGACACACGCCTGCTCTACCTCATTCCTGGCAAAGCACCCCCAGTTCCCAGAAGACCCCCTGCCCTCTGTCTCGCTTCCATCCTATGCCTCCCGCCCCCACCCCCGTCTCCCCTGCCGCCTTCCCCCAGGCTCCCCCCTCCCTCAGTGCATCCTGGCCGCAGCCTCCTGAGTGTGCCCAGTGGTCTGTCCTGATAGAAACCAGACAAACGGACGTGCCCTGTCCCTTCCCGTCCCCCACCCGCAGAAAGAAAACCAAACCATTACAGAAATCAACGCAGTACAAAGTTATAAATCAGAAAGCTAACCCTAAACTTATCTGAGAGATAGTATTCCTGAATAATCATAATCAGAGTAAAATAAAATAAAAAAAGTTACACTGTAAGGTATAAAATGCCTGGGTGAGACGCTCCCACAGCCCGGCATGGAGACGGTCAGCCGGCCCCTGCCAGTGCGCCCCCCCTCTCTGGGTGGCTGGGGGCCACCAGGGCCGCTCCTGGGCAGTCTCTCCACCAGAAGGCAGCCCTGAGCGCCCCCACCCCCACCCCATGCCATGCGGGGAACAAAGTGTCAGCTGAGGAAAAAGACAGGGCAGAAACGCGTCAGTGCTGGGGGCTCCTGGAGCATGCCCCCACCCGCCCACCCTGTCTTCTTTGGCAAATACACAGGAATCTGGGCGCCCCAGCACCCCCAAGGTCTCTGCGTTTCCTCCCCCACCCCCGGCCTCTGCCCACCGACAAGGCTTCGGCAGGTGGCCGGGAAGGCAGGCCAGGGCAGGGATGCAGGGGTCAGCAGTCTGGAGGTGCAGGCGACACAAAGCTGAAGGCCTCTTCCCTCGCACAGTGTCCGCGGGGCCGGGGCGCTCCGCCAGCCGCTCAGGCGTCGTACTTTTTCCCAGTCCGGTGGATGTGCTGGAAGAGGGTCATGGAGAAGGCCATGCCCAGAATCTGAAAGACATGGGGCCAAGGGGCCTTAGACGGGGGACCAGGGGGCACCCAGCACCCGCGGGGGAACCCCTCCCATTATGCAGACACCGTGGGGCGGGCACGCGAGGGCGAAGCAGAGCTGAGGCGGGCCGCACGTGGGGAGCTCGGCCCCTCGGACTGTCCAGGCTGGATGTCACCCAGCTGCGAGGCCCAGAAACCTGCTGTTTCAGATCATGGTGAGGACAGGGGCCTGAACCTAAACGGCAGGGGGCTGAGGAGCTGGGGAGTCGATGGGGAGGTGGCAGGAACTCTGGGAGCCCGCCGATGGCTCCCGCAGAGTCCCGGGGCTCACGGCTGCTGCCTTGGGAGGATGTTGATGGCCATCTGTGTCCCCGCACCCCCTGGGTCCTGACGCACTGGAGGAGCAGGAGGGCAGCCTGCCCGCCCCTCGGGCAGCAGCACACACCACGGACCCACCGTCCGGGGACACTCACTGCCTCCGTGGCTCTCATACTCAAGGTCTGCAGTGACCCTGGAGACCGGGGGCTGAACCCAGCCCAGCCCCAGCGTCCTGCTCCGGGCCTTGCTGCAGGCCACCCTGACCCGAGCCCCAATCGGAACCACACAACCTTCTCCCACCGGCCTGTCTCCCGTCAGAGCCCCGAGTGGGCACAGTGGCTCATCCGCCAAGCTCGAAGGCTCTTTGACCAGCAGACTCAGTCCAAACCACAGGCCCCAGGACTTAGGGAAGAAAGGAGACGTCGAGCAGGACGTCCATCTCTCTGTGGACCCACCGGTCAGGGACTGGGGCTCCCCAGGGGTAGGAGTTACACACAACTGGGCGAGGAGGGAGCCCCCAGTGCTCCTGGGCCCAGAAAGATGGGGGGGTCTCCTGTTCCCACCACGTCAGCCTCCTCGTCCAAGAAGGAGCTGAGGGTCTCCTTGGCATCCTTCTCTGTCGCCCATGCTGGGCCGTGCAGCACAACCACCCACAAAACGCAGACCAAGGGCTGCTGGCCCTTCCTGAGTGCCCTCCCGGCCCAACATGCCAGGTATCAAACCCACATAGTGCTAAGAAGTGACCCGTGATCGAGCCCACTACACAGATGTGGAAACAAAGGCACAGGAACGAAGCCGTGGGCAACGTGACGCACTCACACAGGTGCTGGGGCGGGACGGACCCCGAGGAGGCTGCCCCTGGGCCTTGCTCACACTGATGCCATGCGGTTGACTCACAAGGTAATAAAGGTCCCCGTGCCTGGGGGGGGACAGGCCTGTCCCAGCCAGCCCTTCCTGCAAGGCCAGCACAGGTCCACGGCTCAGGGGGACGTGAGGAGGCTCGGGCAGGCCCTGGGTGGGGGGCGCAGGCCCTGCGGGGAGGGGCCTCCCTCAGGCTGTCCCCTCCACCCCGCTGGCAGGACGGCCCCCTTACCTGTGTGATTAGAAGGCACATCCCCACCGTGCCGAGCACGTGCTTATTGTCAGCAAACCACTGTTTGACCTTCTCGTAGCAGCCCTGGGGAGTGAGGACCACAGCTTCAGGTGCTGGGGTGAACCGCGGGCCCTCCTGCCCAGCCCCCACCTCACTTCCCTTTGGACCCCGCCCCCACCCCGGTTCCATCCACAAGGCCCCACTGCACAGCCCCAGAGCCCACTCCTACCCAACTCTGACCCCCCGAGACGTGGGCCCAGACGCTCACTTGCCACTGCCTTTCGGCTTCAGGCCTGCGTGCCCTCACCCATCCCACGTTAAGCCACCTCCTTGGTGTCCTGGGCCACCCCCGCCCCCGCCCAGACTGTCCACCCAGGGGCCCCTGGGGTGCCCAGCCTCACCGTCTTCCACACGGGGGTGGTGTTGTTTTGTCCGCAGCCCTGGGAGTTCTCCATGCAGCAGCGGTCGGGGACGGTGTTCTCCCCCAGCACCGAGAACCAGTCCCTGTAGTCGGTGACACCACAGCAGTGCATCTGTGGGGAGGGGTGGGGGTACATTAGACGGGTCCAGCTCGGTCCTTTCCCTGCCCCCCCGGCCCCATGGGAGCTAGCACCCAGAGGCCAGCTTGCTTGTCCCTTCTCTGGGCCCCAGCCAGGCCCAGGGGACAGAATATCTCCTTCCTGGAGGACGGCCACCTGCTCTCTGAGCGGGGTGCTGGGCGCTGGGCAGAGCACTCAGCCCTCTGCTTGTCTGCCCCCAGTTCTTGGCTTCATGATGGCAGCCCCTCCCCAGGCTCCACATGGAGCTACACGGACACGTTTCCTCTTAGAACAGGGTTTCCTGAGTCACAAGCAGGGAGGTAGACCTGTTGCTAAAATACTGTCATTCGTGCTGAGGCTTCAGAAAGGATGGGATGGAAGAGCAGCCCCCCTGACTGTCCGTCTTGATTCCCAGCTCCCAGCCCCTCGGATGGCTGCTGGCCACATCCAGGCCCCCGCACAGCCCACTGCCCACCCAGCCGCCCCGCTGCAGCTGCCGGCCAGAGCGCCATGTCTGACCCAGAGAGCCAGTGACCCAGCCAGGGCTGGGGGGTGGCGTCCGAGGCCCAGGCCCCGCCTTCCACCCACACCTGCTCCTGCCCCCAGCCCTCACCTCTGCCTGGATGATGTTCCAGGCGTTCTTCAGCCCCACGTTGTTCTCCGAGTTGTAGAGTAGCAGGCCCTCCTTCAAGTCCTTCTTGGCATTCTCGTTCACCTGTCGGGCGAGGGCAGACTCAGGCTGGGGTCGGGGGGGTGGTGACCAGGAGGCCGCCCCTCTCCCCAGGTCACCCAGGTCAGCCATGAGTGCTGGCCCCGCCAACTCATGGGGGAGGCCTGCTGGGGGCCAGAGGTGACCCCCGTGAGAGCTGAGTGCTTCAGGAGGGAGCAGGGACCCTCAGAGGCGGAGACAGCACAAGCGCCCCCACAGCTCCCGTGCTCCCAGGACACGCCCCCTCACAGGCCATGCTGCCCCCTGGCCCACGCCCCACGCTGGCCCTGCAGGAACACAACCTGGGAACTGCAGGGCGCAGAGCCACCGTCCGGGGTGTGGGGCCACCCCTCGCTAGCAAGTCGCTTACCCTCTCCCACCTCTGCCTTGTCTGTAACACTGGCACATAACATCCACCTCGGAGACGGTTGTGAGAATTAAAGGAATCATTCCCATGAAGACCAAGAACAGGGCCGGCCCGCAGCCATCTCTCAATATTATCAGTGGCTCCTTTTTTACAGATGCAAAGGAATCACTGCTTCTAACCCTAATAGTGACTCTCCCTCTCAGTGTGGCCTGGGATACTCCTTCAGGACCCAAGGGGCAGATGGTTATATGGTTCTGGTTACCATGAACCAGAAGAGCCCCTGAGTGCTAAGTCTGTACACTTGGCCAGTCATTCTTGGTGGTCCCAGAGGAAGTTCCCCAGTTGGGTGGGGAACTCTCCAGCCTGGACAGAGGTTAGTCCCTCTTAAGCTCCTGAATCCTCAGTGCAGCCTGCGATCAGCTGAAGTGAGTGAGTGAAAGTCATTTTCACTCAGTCGTGTCCAACTCTTAGTGATCCCGTGGACTATACAGTCCATAGACTGTATGGACTGTATAGTCCATTCTCTAGGCCAGAATACTGGAGTGGGTAGCCTTTCTTTCTCCAGGGGATCTTCCCAACCCAGGAATCGAGCCCAGGTCTCCCACTTTGCAGGCGGATTCTTTACCAGCTGAGCCACAAGGAAAGGACAAGAATACTGGAGTGTGTAGCCTATCCCTTCTCCAACGGATCTTCCCAGCCCAGGAATCGAACTGGGGTCTCCTGCATTGCAGGCGGATTCTTTACCAACTGAGCTATCAGGGAAGCCCATGAGATCAGCTCCCTGTCCTCAAAGGCCTCTAGAAAAGGATACGAACTTTTCCATATTTCAGCCCAGGAACTTGGGGCACAGGGTTTCCGGCCTAAAATATGAAATTTTCAAGTTCTTGGAGAAGAACTTCAAGTTCGTAGAAAAGTTCTTCTTGGAGAGGAACTTCAATAAGTTGGAGAACTTCAAGAATTTGGGGCTTCTCAAGTTCTTGGAGAACTTGACCCTTCTCCAAGTGGTCAGCACAGCTATGCTTGAATGCTCCCAGTGACAGGGAGCTCAGTGGTGCTCCCCAGTTAGGGCTAGGGTTAGGGCATCCCTGGGTGACTAGAGGGTCTACATCCTAAGACATGCAAGTTAATCCCTGAGTCAGGAAGATCCCCTGGAGTAGCAAATAGCAACCCACTCCAGTGGTCTTGCCTGGGAAATCCCATGGACAGAGGAGCCCGGCACGTTACAGTCCATGGGGTCTCAAAGTGTCAGACACGACTGAGCAACACACCCCACACACACTTCCTCAGACAACACAAGCGGATGAGCCCCCTGCTGCCCCCACCAAAAGCCCTCCTCTCCTCAGAGATACAACCTGTCAGTGCTTTTACTCCAGATTCCCTGACCCAACCCCTCGGGCAATGATACTCCACACACTCCCTCCCCTCCTGGAAGTCTTACCTTGTCCATGTAGACAAAGAAGAGGATAATTAAGATCAGCTCTGCCAGGAGGATGATCAACAGGACGATGAAGAACTGGAACGAGAAGGTGCAGGCATGGGCACGTGGTCGTGAGCCGGGGACAAGGTGCAAATAGGCTGGCAGGGGGCAGGCTTCCCAGGTAGGGATCCCATGTGGGCGAGGGAGGGATATGAAGCCTGACAGCCAATCAAGGAGTGGGAGGGGCACCCAGGCCAGGGGTAGCCAATCAGGAGGAAGAGGGGCGTGGTCATTCTAGGCGCTCAGGCTGGACACCCAGTGGCCCCAGTGTTCAGAGGGCTGGGGGGCTGGGGGACTAAGGGGGCGGGGGGACTGGCGGGCTGGGGGGCAGGGGTCCAACTTACACTGAGGAGGAGGCACCTGTTCTCCTTGATGGCCCCCAGGCAGCCGAGGAACCCCGTCACCATGACGATGGTGCCTATGGCGATGACCAGGTTGGCTGCTGACAGCGAGGGGAAGCTGGGGGAGAAGGTGGCAAAGTTGCCTTGCGACACGGACAGCCAAATGCCCACTCCAAGAAGCCCACAGCCACATAGCTGCAGAGAAAGGAAAGCCTGTTAGCCTGAATCCGTCTCCATGAGGCTCGGAAGACCACCTGTCCCGCCCCCACCATCCCCCCCCACCCTCCACCCCCTCCCACCCCATCCCCGGCCCCAGCCGTGGGACTTGGAACGGGTACCACGGGCCCAAACTACACTGGGGGGTGTGACCTGCACAAAGCCCCCAGCCTCTCCGCGTCTCAGTCTCCTCATCTGCCAAGTGGGATGAGACCAGCTTCATGACCCCTATAGGGTCACTTCAATGAAGACAGATCACGTGACAAACACGGAAGGTCCCAGCTGCACACGCAGCGCTGCGGGTGTCCCACTGGGCAGAGGAGGGCCTGGAGCTCAGGAAGGAGAGGGGATGGCGTAGGGCCACGGTGGCCACGGAAGCAAGTGCGGGCTTTGGGAGAGAGCCTCAGAACCCAGTTCCTCAGAGCCAGACTCTGCCGCGACTGTGTCCCGCTGCCCTGACGGGAAGGGGCACTTGCCCATGGTCCTCGGGAGCGGGAACAACAAATTCCACAGAGATGGAAATAGGAAGGAGCTCCCTGGCCTGGCTGAGGGGCTGGGCGGCGTGCGGGGCAGGGCCCACCACTCCCCACACACCCCCAGGGAGCTGGCAGCCGCACCCAACCGGAGCCCGCTCTGCTGCACAGCTCCCCTGGGGCTAGGGTGCCCACAAAGATGCAGTTTCCACAGCGGCCTGTCTTCCGCTCCATAAACTGACACTCCCTCCTCCACCCCCGTGGAGCCTGAGTTAATCAGTCAACAGGTATTTACTGAGGACCTACAGCCACAGGCTCCCCTCGTGGCTCTGGCATAAAGAACCCACCTGCCAAAGCAGGAGACACAGGAGATGGGGGTTCTATCCCTGGGTTGGAAAGATACCCTGCAGGAGGGCATGGCAACCCACTCCAGTATTCTTGGCTGGAGAAACCCATGGACAGAGGAGCCTGGAGGGCTATGGAGGCTTCTACAAGGGTTGCAGAGTCGGACACGACTGAGCGATTAAACAAGAGCAGAGTTGTTAGCACAGTGGTGCTGGTGTTAGGGAGCTGCCTTCCCTGGGGCCAGATGGGAGCCAGGGAAGCACAGCTTCCCAGACTGTATGCTCAGGGAACAGGTGAGGGGCCCAGAGCTCAGATGCCAGGTGGAGGGGCAGCCCCGCAGACATGTGGACGGGGCAGGTGGAGAATGAGACGCTGCCCGCCTCTTCGGGACCACTGTGAGAATTTAAAAGAAATAAGCCCTGTGGAGAGGGTGACAGGGCCAGGCGCTGGCCTCTGGGTGACATTTCATGAGCTGGGTGCCAGGCTGCGACGCTCAGAACCCAAGCCTCCAGGGAGCAAACACGTGGCAGCGAAGGCTGGGCAGCCATGTGCAGGCAGAGAGCGGGAAGCCGGGTGGGGCCAGAGGCTCCTGGAGGAAACACACTTCCTCTCTCATCTGTTCCACAAACCGGAATGGCGCCACCGCTCAGGAGAGCCAGGCCCTGCCCTGAGCCCAGGGAGACACCCTGGGGAAGTGGGGGACGCAGACGTCACAGAAGCAAACAGAAGACAAAAGTCCAGATGCGGTGAAGAAAAAGAAGTCAGGATGAGAAAGAGTCAGAAAGTAACAGGGGTGGGGGGTGGGGGGGTCAGGGAAGGTCTCTTGAAGATTGTCATTTGAGGAGGGGCCCACAAGAGGAGGGGCTTCCCAATGATAAAGAAATCATCTGCCAGTGTAGGAGACACAGGAGACGGGAGACCGATCCCTGGGTTGGGAAAATCCCCTGGAGGAGGGCATGGCAACCCACTCCAGCATTCTTGCCTGGAGAATCCCATGGACAGCAGAGCCTGGCCAGCTACAGTCCGTAGGGTCTCAAAGGAGTCAGACACGACTGAGCGGCTAGGCACCAGAAGAGGAGAAGTGAACCACATGAATAACGGGGAAGGAAGTTCCAGAGGAGACAGCAGGTGAAAAGCCCTGGCTGGGGGTGAGCCTGGCCAGCTGCGTGCAGGGGACGGGGGAGCGAGGTGACAATGGTGGGGACCGGTGGGCGGGACCTCACAGCATCTGTTCTTGGTGAGATGGCGAGCCGGGAGCAGGTCAGGGATGTGATCTGGGATTTCAGTATGTCACTCTGGCTGTTGTGCGGAGAACAGGCCATCGGAGGGCAAAGGGGGCAGGCGAGCAGTCAGGCCACTGCAGTGACCAGGTGACGGGGCAGGGCGCTGGGCAGGAGTGCGGAGAGATGCTCCAAGTCAAGAAGCAGCCGGAAGGGCTTGCTGGGCTTTGACGAATGAGCAGGATTTTGATAAATGGAGAGACAGGAAGGTGGTCCAGACGGGGCACAACAAAGGAAGTGGGGCTTTTCCCACCGTCACTAAACCCATGTGCTTCTGCTCAGTCGTGTCCGACTCGTTGCGACCCCACGGACTGTAGCCCTCCAGGCTCCTCTGTCCATGAGGATTCTCCAGGCAAGAATACTGGAGTGGGTTGCCCTGCCCTCCTCCAGGGGATTTTCCCGACCCAGGGGTTGAACCTGCTTTTCCTGTGTCTCCTGCACTGCAGATGGATTCTTTACCCTCTGAGCCACTTGGGAAGCACCCCTAAACCAGAGACGGCCCCCCCTCAGTGATGGAGCTGGGTGACCAGAGCAGCTGCTGGGTCCCCGCGCCGTGGAGAGCCACCCTGCCCCCATGCCCCGCAGCAGCCCAGAGGGACAGGGCCAAGGCTCCGAGGCTTCAAGGCGTGGGCACACCGGGCCCAGAACCCCCACGTTACAGGGCGCGTCCACTCGGCTCAGCCGGGGGCTGGGTGCCACCACCCCCGCAACCAGCAGGTGGCGCCCCCCAGCTGGGTCAGAGCTCCGGATTGGCAGGGAGGCACGGAGACCATCCAACTTGTCACTGACTCTCTTCAACCCGGTCACTTTCTGTGCTGCCGACTCAATTTTTCTTTCATTAATCACCCCATGGAAATTCATGCTCTCCACGCTCAAGATTTAAGGCTCTACAAGCCAGACCCTGGAATGAATAACAGGAGACCTCACAGCTGCCAGCTCACTACTGGTAAGGAGGTAGGCTTTGGGACCCCCAGAGCCACCAGACACTCTGTGCTGGAGACGCCCCCCGCCCCCAACCGCCCCCACCAGCCCCAGGCCTGGGAAGGTCCTCAGGGTACTAGGCAGTACATTTGATGTAAGAAACGCCAGCATCCAAGGTACCAAGGGATGACACTCCAGCTCCCCCCACCCCACTGATGCTGAGTGGGCCCCAGGGGGATCCCCAAGTCCCTCCTAAGGGAAGGGCCCCCATGTGGGAAAGAAACGTCAAAAGCTCAAAACCTCTAGGGGCTGGTCATCATCTCTGACTTCACGCTTCCAGCCTCTGACATGCCGTGCCAGCTCCCCAGAGCCTGCCTGGGAGGGGGAGCTGCTCCCCGACTCCCACCTCTGCTTCCTTTTCACTTCCTTCCCTAGATCACCTTGCCCCAGGTAAGACTCAGGTAGGGCCTGCTGCCAACAGCAGGGCAACCCCCACCCCAAGCTGCCAGTAGCTGGGACCCAAGTCCTGCATCTTCCCCTCAAACCCACACCCGCATCCCTGCCCCCTAAAGGCCACTGCTGATGGCATTCGGGGACATTTCCTCCCCAAAGCAACGTGTTGTCTCAGACCCCCACCAGCTAAAGTCAAGCCCACAGCTGGAAGAACCTCTGGGAGAAGGCAGGGTGACTCGGAAACCAGGACCCAGCCAACCTCCCAACCCAAAGACACCAGGCACCTCACTATACCAGCCGAGCCTGGCAGGCATCTAGGGGCCACCCTGACCACCAAGCCTCCCTGCCTCTTGCCCACCCCCAACCAAGGGCACTTCCAAGTATTTTCCACTGGAGCTCCAAAATGAACCCACTTCCAGCTGTGGGCAAACCCTTGTATTTGCTGTGCCTCCCCTTGGCAGGGCCCACGGATCTGCCTCCTCCAGGCCACCCATCAGAGCCAGCATCTTCCTCATCACCCTGGGCCCATCTGACAGATGCACAGCAGGCAGACTGAGACCAGCAGGCTACAGCCTCATTGATCAAGTCTACTGTAATTAGCCAATACCCCCATGGCATTTTCCCGTCTTCAGTTGAAACCACATTGATTTGTAGTTTTAATATATGTTTCCGCCACATGTCCTAATGTATTTTTCACGTAGCAGCCCAGTTCTCTGGGAGTGAAGCCATAACCTCCCCTGAACTAACCTCCCTCTTGCCCCCAACTTGCTTAGAGCCCAGGGACAGCCACTGCCTGTGTCCCCCACAGTGGCCACCATTTCCCCTGCATGCGGGACAGCCTCCCCTGGGGTGGCCTTTTGCACCAGGGCTGAACACCCCTGCCCAGCCCTCTGTGTAGATGTGCTGCCCACCCCCAGGAAAACACCAGCGCCTCCAGGCCAGGTTCACAGCTCAGCCATTTCACTCCCATCGTGGGGCCCAGAACATGCCTGGATACTACAGAAACATTCATTCCATGAATGAGTGGATGGGTGGGTAGATGGATGGATGGAGGGAGGGATGGATGGACAGGTGCATGGATGGATGAATAGATGTATGTATGGATGGATAGATGGATGGATGAATAGATGGACGGATGGACGGATGAATAGATGTATGCATGTATATATATATAGATGGATGGATGAATGGATACATGTGTGCATGTATATAAGTATGGTTGGATGGATAGATGGATGGATGGATGGACAGATGGGTGGGTAGATGGATGGATGACGGATGGGCGGATGGACAGATGGGTGGGTGAGTGGATGGATGGATGGAGGGTTGGGAGGGCTTGGGAACAGGGCCTGACACAGACACTCAAACCCACCTAAAAAAGAAGCTCCCCCCAATGCACTTCCTTCCCCATCTGGCACCAAGTTCCCCCCAGCTCACCTGAAGCCCACCCTTCACCTGTGTAAGTTACCTGCTCTTCTTGCCCGGCTCTCAGAGATCCACACACCCTCTGACTACCTTTATCCCCGTGGCCTCTGTGGCTCTGCAGGGGCCCCCACACCCTCTTTGCTTTGAAGGAAGCCCTCAAACCCTTAGCCTCAGCATGTCCCCATGCTCTCTACAAGCCAGGGCCCAGTGGGACGTTTAACGACATTTAATAAATTAGTGGATGTGGAGACTAAGAGAGCAAACAGAAACGATTTTAATTTCACAGCCAACGTGCTGGCTGGTAACAATCCTGCCCAGCCCTGGGAGAAGCCGACTGCCAGGAACTTCACCACGAGGAGAAGAGGCAGCATCAGGACCGGGAAGGGGGGCTGCTTGGGGCTGCAGCCATCCTTGCCTCTGGGGGCTCTGCAGCTCATTCACTGTCACGGCCACAAAGGGAGGTAGGGCCAATGGATAGTGCTTCCAATTCCGTAAGGAAGGGACAAAGCCCCCAAGTCACCCAGTAGACAAGAGGATGAGGGCACGGATGGGGTGCCCCCCCCCAGCTGAGAGGGCTCCTACGTGCCTGTCCACAGCCCTAGGGGTCAAGCTTCCGTCTGAGCCCCCCAGGGTCACCAGCTAATAACACACTCCGTTCTTTTTAGCACAACTCTAATTGGTCAAGAATTCTTGCTTATTACCTCAGGAATCCGCTTCCCCACGACTAATATGTTTCAGTCCTAGTTTTGCCCAGGGAGTCCACCAAGCTCAAGTGCGGCAGGACTTGAAGTTGTCTAAGTCCCGTATCTAACAACATCCTTTCCCAGCCTTCTCTCGGCCCATAAAAAGGCTCTTAGGGCCCTCACCTCTGAGTCACCATCCATCACAGAAAGTTAGGTTCCAGCGCTGGAGGGGTCGGCACAGAGAGCAAGACCCCACCCTCCCCTCCTGCACTCTGAGCTCCGTACCTCTAGTGATCCAGCCTGCACCGGCTCTGGCCGAGTTGGCCGCTGCAGCACAGGTGTGGTTCACACTGAGCTTGTGCGTGATTCAGTCAGTGTGATTCTGCGGCCGTTCTTTTTTGGACCACACTTTGTCTCAAAGCCCCTGATTTCTTCACAACTTCACAACCCCCAGTGGCACCAGCTGGCAGAGGTGACAGGGAGATCACACCCATATTTCTAAGCCAAATTTTCCTCCAAATAAACAGGACATAAGGCATTTGCATATCACAAACCCAGTTACATGCTGATTATTGGAAAAGGAGGTTATTTTCTATCTAAGATGGTTCTAGGGGCATTTAGACACAGCCAAACTTCGGGGTTGTTGTATTTGGGAGCTGTGCATCTCTGAGGTTAATAAAGTTCTTAAATTAAAAGTTTCCTGAGCCCCCTTCTCTCCAGAGAACTTTGCAAGGACGTTTGGAATGTGGGAGCCCCCAATCCGATCCCTGGCACACCCTGTCGGTCCTGCTACAATACCTCTTGCCCTGTAAGGCTCTGAAAAGCGCTGGGGACAGAGGGGCTTCCCTGGTGGTCCAGTGGTTAAGAATCCACCTCCTAATGCAGGAGACACAGGTTCAATCCCTGGTCTGGGAAGATCCCACATGCGGTGGGGTAACTAAGCCTGTGCTCCACAACCTCTGAGCCAGCACTCTAGAGCCCATGATCTGCAATGAGAAGCCACTGCAATGAGAAGCTTGCACACTGCAACGAAGAGTAGTCCTTCTCACTACAACTAGAGAAAGCCCACGTGCAACACTGAAGACCCACCACAGCCCACCCCCAAAAAAATGCTGGGGATGAAAGAGCTGAGCTGGGGGAGACGTGAAGACAGCGCTTCCTCCGTCCAGGGGGTTAGGGCTCCGGAGGTGGGTAAACGCTCCGGCACCAGAGCCCTGGCCCCCGGCTGGTGTCCTCTGATCCTGACGGGGACAAGGAGGGGCTGTTTGCTGAAGTGCTGCCCACCTGTTTGGACTTCCTGGCCTGACCTCAGTGCACTGGGCTCACTCCAACCAGGAATCTGTGGGACCCCAGGGTGATGACCAGTCCTGTGGCTGTCTCTGGGCTTCAAAGGCCAGGGCAGGGGTGCTGAGAACAGGCCCAGATCCCAGGACAGCTGATGCCCAGGGAGCGAGAGGCAAGGACTAAACCTGGGAGGTGGAGGGGGTCTGCCATGCACTCTTTCAACACAGCCCCCTTACAACTCGGTTCTTCCAAACTGTCCCTCCATTTGGGAGAAAGGCCTGAAGGGCACCCCCATTCCCAGGCCATCTGGGCTCCTCAAATCTGACAGCAGGGCCCAAATCAACCTTCTCAGGTGCCAGCATCTTTCCATCTTCTCAGACTGACCACAGGCCCACTCAGTCAATGGGGAGACACAAAAGGAGGTAGGGACCAGCTCAGAGCCCCCAAGGGGGCCCGAGGGAATGGAGCCCGAGGATCAGGTTCAGAAGGACCACAGAATGGTGTGTGGTCGAGATGCCAAAGAGCAGAGGGTGACACAAAGCCCCACCAGCCTTGCAAAGGGGGTGTGATCATCCACCGGTCCGTCCACACTGACCCAGGCCACCAGACCGGCAGATCCGCACTTGCTTCCCACTCAAGCAGGGGTTGGGGGGGGGGGGAATGGGTGCACGGGAGAAGGGTCACACGGGGAGCACTGCAACCCAGTGTTCCCAAGCCCGCTCCCCAAGGATGGAGCCCCAGACGTGGGGTCCCCCTCCCGTTGGGAGAGCACACAGTTATTCTCCATCCTGCTCAGAACACGCCGAGGAAGTGGGCTGAAATGGCAGGGAGCAGGCTCAGGAGGAGAAGACAGACAGCCGTCCTGGCTCCGGGGCAGGTTTCTGCTCCCCAAGTCAGTGAGAGGGCTGCCCCCGCACTGCTGGGAGCGTGGAGGGAGGGTGACCCCAACTCCAAGAATTTTCAGCACCCAACAGGACACAACTGGCAGCCTCAGGCCACCACGCCAAGGAGCACTCTCGGGAGAGTGTGAGTGCACGCGGGGTGCCTAGAGCTAGGGCAGGGTGGGTGGGCACGGAGCCCCAGGCACCACGGCTGCCTGAGTCCTGGACCCGGGAAGGAGCTATGGGGAGACAGCCTGGACCTGTCAGACAGCGAGGCACTGTCTGAGCTCCCAAGGTCACCGGAAGTTGGAGGGAAGAGCGTCAAGGACCCGGATACTTGTCAGAGGAGTCTGGAGAGAGGATTTCTCATCACCAGCATATTCCTTCCCTCCTGCATCTGTTTTATTCGACGCATCTGGGGAGAAAGGCACCGCTGACAGCATCAAAGCACGGAATGGAAGGTGGAACCGGGGCCGCCGCGGGAGGCAGGGATGGCTTTCAAGGTGCACATTGAAGCCGGGGCCACGCGGGCTTCCTGAGAAAGTACAACCATCTGGGCCGCGCATCTACGGATATGAAGCCCCAAAGGAAGGCAATGGCCCAGCATCTCCGGCTGCTTGGCCTTTCTGGGATGTCACTCCACTAAAGACTGAGGGAGGAGGGGAAAAAACACCTCCCCAGCACTCGGGGAGTGCTCAGGAGAGGACCCTGGAGGATGAACGAGATTATGACCACCGAGCACTCTGTGTTCCTGGGAATATAAATGATACAAGGTACCGTGCTATTATTCACACTCCCTGGAAGATGCAGGGATACCCTGAATTCACATCGCATCTTTCTGGCAGAGAGCATATGGTCTGGGAGACTCTAGTTCACCCTACAGAATGAGGAGGAGTGGGGGCCATTCTCCCTGTTTGAGGAAAGCTGCCCCCAGCTCCGCCCCCTACCCCCGGAGAGGAAGAAAAGCCACAGCGTGAAAGTACCATCCATTTCTGGGTGCCTCTCATTCAGCAAGGCTGCCTCCTTCATTCAGCATCTCACGGAACGAAGGCCCTTTAATAATGTAACGAGGACGATCTTCCCTGGCTCCAGTTCAGCAAGTAACACTGTCTAATTACACGTATAGATATCGGGAAGGATCAGACTGACAACCAGGTCCATCTCTGGTCCCAGGACAGCCCGCCCACACCCACGTCTGCTCTAAGCCCTGGACGTGGCCAACATGATTGGTCCTCTCTCCAGGGATGCTGTGCCCACAGCCGGATTATTTATACTGCCAACCGGGAGCCGTGTCCACCCACGCCAGGACTTGGCATTTCTGACACGCTTTGTTGGGGGGGTGCATGGGCTGGTTAATTAAGTTCAAGCCCCCCTGACAGTGATGGTCTCTGCACCAAGTTACGTGACAATCTGAGATCCCTTCTCACCCACCCCTGAGCTGACTCTGCCATCTCTTCGTCCACTTAGTAGAACTGGAGACCCTGGCCCACTCTATTCCTCAAGGTGCTCACTGTGATCAGGTCACTCACTGAAAGCAGCCAGGCCAGGGTCTGGCGCCCAAGGTCACAGAGCTGGTTCAGGGAGGACCATGCCTCGTCCCACCCTATCCCCGACTTCACTCTCCCCCCAAAGTTGTGCTGCCAGGGACGCTGACCACGTGCCCCACATGCCTCACTTAATCCTCCCGACCCAATGGCAGGGCCCCGGGGTGGTCATTTTCGTCCTTCCAGTTCCACAGCCTGGGAGGACAAAGACACTGGGAGGTTAGGTGGTGAAACAACGCAGGAAATCTGCCTCCAGAAACCATGTCCTGACCCACTAGGCCCCATGGCTTAGACCTAGGGCGTCCCAAAGGCATCAGAAGCCCCCGGACATGTCCACGCTGGGAGAGAGGAAGGCCAGCCACGACGTAGAGGGCACGCCTGGGACCCACCTGCAGACAAGGAGGGTGGGGAGGGCAGGGAGGGTGACCATGATGGTGGTGACGATGATAATGGTGACGCCGAGAACGCTGATGGGGAAACTGGAAGCAACTGACCCGAATTCATGCCAAGAACTGTGTCAACCCCGCCTTACCACAAAAACCAGACAAGGGGCTTCCTATGGTTTCCCACCCATCCACTTTCCTAAGGAGAAAACCAAGGATCAGGGGTTTACGATCTTGTCTGAGCTAGATTTTAATCCAGTTCAAAGTGACTCCAAATGCTATGACTGATGAATCTCTGGGCTTCCACTGCTATACGTGAAATAGATAACCAACGAGGACCTACTGAACATCACGGGGAATGCTGCTCAACATTTTGTGGCAGCCTGGATGGGAGCGGAGTTTGGCAGAAAATGGATCCATGTATATGAATGGCCGAGTCCCTTCGCCACGCAACCGAAAATATCACAACATCATTAATCGGCTATACTCCAATATAAAAGAGAAAGGTTTTTTCTTTAAAAAAAAAAAAAAGAATCTCTGTGCCTCAGACAAAAAAACAAGCAACTTTTAAAATTTTCATTTTATTAAACATTCTCAACAACTTTGCAGCCCAGTCTGAGTTGAGGGAGGCAGGGAGGAGTGTGGGGGAGGGAAGGACCCAGACACAGTCCAGGGGAGGGGGCACAGAGGGAAGGAGTGGCAGGCCGTCACCCTGCGTGCAGGCTGGGTGGGTGCAGGAGAAGATCCATCAGTAGGGGTGCCCCCATAGGGAGGGGGTGCACATGTGGGGGGGCAGAAGTCAAGCCAACCAGGGCTGCCCACTTTGCTGAGTTCACCAGAGTTGTGAAAACTGTTGGCTATCCCTCTGCACGAGGAAGCAAGAGGGAATGAAATAAACAAGTCTGGAGCTCAGTAGACCTTCTTTCTGTGCGTCTATTGCTACAACCAGAGGAGCTTGTGGAACTGATCCCCTCCACCCCCCTCCCCAGTATTCTGGGGAAGAAGAGCTTCCACATGCTTCCCATAGTCTCCCGGGGTTCGCTGCTACCCGCGTCAAGGACGAGGCCTCTGCAGCTTTCGAGAGCCATAGCCTCATCTCCTGAAGGCCTGTCACACTACCCACCCACCCCCGCACGGCCCACAGGCTCCCAGGTACACCGATGCTGACCCACCAGAAGACTGAGTTCAGAGGAACTCCCAGAAGGGGGACATGAGACTTTCCTTTCTTTAGGAAGGGGCATCAGGGAGGCCTGACCACTGCTCCGATGCCCTTCAGCCCAGTCGCTCTGCGGGGGCCCCCAGTACCTCCCCTGTGCCAGGCACGGAGCTGGCCACGGCCACACAGGAGCAGGAGACTTGACTGGATCAGCAAGACCCAGCCGGAAAGGCAGGCATGAGGCGCAGAAGGGCACAGGACCAGGCTGAGGTCCGGGTCGGGGCGGGGACGGCTCTGGCCTCGGTTCCAAGTTCACCGTGCCCTCAGGTACGGGCCGGGGGAGCTCAGAAAACAACTTTGCAGGGCTTGTTATTTTAAATGGGGTAATTCACGGGTCCTACCACACAGAGTTGTAGTCGGAATTGAATGAGATTCACGAAAAAATAAACTTCCCAGCGTGGCGCCTTCACAGAGCTATCAACGAGGGTCGTTATGAGTATTTATGGCCCATGGTCTTCATTCATCCAGACTGCTGAGACCCGGCAGAGCGGCTGTAAGCCAGGGGCCAGTGGTGGACAGGGGTCCTCAGCCCCCAGCCCCCAGGGGTATCCACCGGGTCCCATCCAGGCCACACACCCCTCAGCCCACACGCCGTCCCCACTCTGCCGCCCACCCAGTCTCCAGTCACCCATCTCAGGGAGGCAGCTGGCTTTCCCGCTCTGCGAGCCTGCTTTCTTTTGGCAGGGAGCTGCTGCCGTCTGTGCTCTGGACCGTAAAACAAGTTTTCATCAATAAATTAAGATAAGCGGAAAGCCAGCGCCAGAGAAGGCGGGCTGAGGCGGATGGGCGGCAGGCGGGAAGTGGCTCTGTGACCCAGAAGGGGTCGGAGTGGATCCAGAGCAGGACTGGGGGCTCCCCGCTTCCTCTCCCTGGATCCCAGGGGCCCCTGTCCCCGGGGGGTTCTCAAGATGGGAGGCTCACTAGGGAAATCCCTGGCCTCCCTCGAGTCCGTTCCATCCCCCCGGCGAGTGAGCAAGCAGCAGTGACAGGTAGAGATTCAGGTTCCCAGCAACACCCCGAGCCAAAATAACGATCATGATCACTGCGTCAGACACGAGCTAAATCTAATCAGACACGTGCCCGCCCCACCGCTGACACCAGACCTGCCTCTAAAAATAAGGTGTGTTGTGCCAGAGCCTCCCCACTCCTCGGCGCGAACTCTCAGATCCCTTCCACATCCCTGCCTGGCTCATGGCACCCCACTCACCTGCAAGCCTTCCTCCTCCCCTCTGCACCCCTCTCAGTCCCACCCAGGGCCCTCAAGCCACCTCGAGGTGGCTCTGACACCCACCTAACACCCTGCAGCGGCTCCAACCATCTGACAATTCGTCGGCCGTGGGCCCTTCTCCTGCCCCCCAGCGCTGACCTGGCCAGTAATGCCCCAGCACAGTGGCCGCCCCGCTGCCCTCACCTCTCTCTGCGTGCGTCCCTGGCACCCAGCCGAGCTCTGGGCCAGGTGTGGACAGAGCCACAGGGGGACGGAGGTGTGTGGGGATGGGGAAAGCCAGCACAGTGTCCAGCTCGGCAACAGGAGCGCCTCCCCAGCCCTAGCCAGAGGGTACAGAGCCTCCTTCCGGTCCTGACACTTAAACAGTCTGGAGCATATGGCAGGAGAAGGGCCATCTGTCTGTCCAGCGCCACACGCGGGGAGACGCAGCCCCGCATATGTTCTGAGTTAACGGACAGGTGAACCTTTGGGCGGAGTGGGGAGGGGCAGGGGGTGAACCCTGAAAGGCACAGCTCACCGGCCACGCGCTGCCAGCAGCCGGAACCCCGGGCAGCTCCCTCCCTCCTTAAGCCCCGGCCACCACCTTTCCAACAGAAGGTCCAACCTCACAACATCCCCACCCTCCACCCCAGCCCTGAGAGCCTAGGTGTTCCACTCGGCTCCCCGCCCACCCTGGTCTAGAGGCAAGGAAAATAGCTGTGTCCACTTTGGAGATGTGGAGGCGAGGTCTCTGAGGCTTGAAGCCCACCCCCCTGCTTCCCCAGAGTGAGCTGGCCAGGTCAGCGCCACGGCTGGGAGAAGGGTCCACGGCCGACAAGTGGTCCGACAGTCAGAGAGACCCCACTTCCCTTGGGGAAGGCAGTAGGAGGGGAGAGTAGCAGAGCTGCCCCCCCATCATGGCCCGAATCCCCCAGTTAAGGAAACGGGTGCCCCGAGAAGAGACAGGGTCCCACGGTCAAGGGCGCAGGCTGAGGCCAAGGCAGGAACGGACCACTGAAATACACACACACAGAGCCGGAGGGGACGGCAGGGCTTCAGGCCATGATGACATGAAATCAAGACTGCTAATTACACCCCAACCAGGATATAAAGTCAAAATCGATCACGTCTGAGTTCAGGCGCTTCGCTAAAGAGGAAGGAGCAGAGGGGTGTGAGTTCTTTGATCAACTCCAGGACTGGGGGAGGCCGACCTCCAAGCAGATCTGAAATGGCTCTCCCCCTCTCCTCCAGGCCCCCTCTTCTGCAGTGTGCACACGAGCGTGCGCGCGCACACACACACACACACACACACAGACAAGTGCTCCCCACACGGAGACCTGGTGGGGAAAGGAGGCCATTTCAAAAAGGGCAAACAGAAAAATAACCTCAATGTGACGCGTGGGTTTGCAGGAGCTGGGCACAGAGTTCAATGAACAGAACAGAAACATATTGACAATAGCAAAAAGAAACAATTACCACGCATTTTCATATGAGATCCCATCCCCAGGAATAAATTTGCTCTGGCTTTTGCTTATTCGACAGAAAAACACGAAGCAGGAGACGGAGAGGGATGAGAACCGGCAAAATGCAGACGCAGGCACTTTGCGGCTCCACGTTTCCCCGAAGCTCTCTAAAGAGTGTTTTTTGGAGATACAGGCTGACACGGCAGCCAGGAGGAAATAGAAAGAACATTTTAAGTGGAGAGGTTTCAGGGTGCTGCCTCCAGGGCACCTACAACGTAGACACCGTCAAATTAACAGGGAGAGGGGCCGCTCCCATCCACTTGGCAGAGCTTTGCATCTCGGGAAGTACAAGTTATTGGGGAAAAAAAGAAAAGATTTTAGGTTCATGGTACCAGCTGATCTGGGGGATCCAGAGTCTGGCTTCATCTCGGGAAAACTCTGACCTCTTTTGCACAAGTGAACCTCTAAGGGAATCCTACAGATTCTGCCCCTTCTCTGCAAAGCAGGTCACCAAGGGCCAGAAAGGTGGAGACTAGTGCTAGGGAGGAGTGGGGGGAGCGTGACAGTCCTGCAGAGCAGCGTGTCCTGTGCCAGGGGGCTTGACGCCATGGATGCTTCGTCCTCGGTGAAGGGCCCTACGCCTGCACCCGGACGGGGGTCATGCTGACCACACAGGCGCTACCCTGCCTCTCGCGCAGCCAAAGGTCCAGGACCCTTTGGTCTCACTGAACGTTAGTACCTCCTCTCCACGGTGTCAATTGCTCTCTGAAAGATGTCCTCTGAGTCAGGGTATCTGTCTCAGTCTCCTGAAAATGTGCCTCTCCCCCTCCCCCCCGTCCCCTATTTGGGGACACGTTCCTCCTCCAACTAGTCCTCCATCCAAGAATCAAAACTGGGGTCTGCAGCCGGCGGTTCTGCCTGGCTTCTGAATCCCAGTTCTGTCCCTCCCGCAATGAGCCTCATGCCAGTCGACCTCTGTGACTCTTGACTGGTTTTGGTTGGCTTAGCCACTCAGTCGTGTCTGACTCTTTGAGACTCCCTGGACTGTAGCCCACCAGGCTTCCTCTGTTCATGGGATTCTCTAGGCAAGAATACTGGAGTGGGTTGCCATCCATCCCCTTCTCCAGGGGATCTTCCCGACCCACGGATCGAACCTGGGTCTCTTGCATTAGCAGGCAGATGATTTACCAGTGAGCCACCAGGGAAGCCTGTGACTGATTCCTCATCTTGGAAAATGGGGATAATAGTGCTAACTCCCCCAAAATTGCATGTGGTACCTGCAAGGTTTGTTGTGACTCTTAAATAGGAGAAAACTTCTAAAGCCCTCAGAACAAGAGCACGGCCTAACATCATACAAGACTGTCATCACCATCATTAATTATCCTCCTGTATCTCACCATCTCAAATCTTCCAGCCACCTCCCTGCAACTCCCCTGCATCCACTCCCATGGCCCACCCTTTTGGTCTCATCCTTTTGGCCAGAACAGCGGGAAGCACCCTTGTTGGTCAGCCCACCTCCCCCCGTCACCACTGCCCTCTGCACACCCCACCTGTGGTACATCCCACAGATGTGCCTGGAACTCCTGAGCACAGCGTCCACTCCAGACCTCCTGCAGGCTCATCTTTTCATTATCACGGTGCTCTATCCCCACAGTCCAGGGCACAGGTCCCTCTGTGAGGTACTCCAAGTCCTTTCCTGTGCGTCTCTCCACCAGCTCTTCCCCCAGCCACACCCCCCTGCCACCCACCACTTGGAAGTGCCCATTCTTCCTGCAAAGGGCTCATGAGCTCTGAGCTCTGTCACTCGAAGCATCTCATACCACCTAACATGTGTCGCCCCACACGAGTCATTCCTTGCTGGTTTTGCCTAAGCTGACTCTTTTTTGCATCTCCGACAGCACCTCACACAGAGTAGGCTCCCAAGGGGTGTTTTGTTTGTTTGTTTGCTTTCACGAAGGCAAACTCCCATGGCAATATGGGCCTGAGATGGTACAGCTTGTTCTATGCAGCCCCCAGCTGGTCCCCTGGGCAAAAGGGTACCTCCCCTTACACTGTCACGGCCTGTAAGGGTCAAGCCTTTGCATGAATACCAAGTCTACGCCAACTCTTTAGCGGCACAGAATGCTGTCATATCAAATGCAGCTGCGTCCCCACCCTCATCCCACCCCACCCCACCCGAGGCTTGTGACCACAGGGATCACCAACTTGCATCCGCTGTGTGACTCAGTCATGCTGTCATCCTTCTTCCCTTCCAAAGGCCATTATTAAGCAGAAACAACGCCAGGAACCATGTTCAGCAGAGCTGGCCACCTCACCGGCCCTCCGAGTGTCCCAAGGGACTGCTCCATCTCACTGCCACTGGGCGGAAGAGGGGAGCCCCTCCCGGGGCTCAGACGCCTGTACCCACTTGCCCGCAGTGACTTCCACACAGATGCCTTACAGACACGTCACCCTTAACGGGGCCAGCTAGTGAGCCTGATGCTCAAGGCAAGGGGAGCCCAAGTCACCCGTGACTCTCTGCTCTCCCACCCATCACCCAGCAGCAGGTCCTCATGACTCTACCTCCAAGTTCTGCCCCAGCAGACAGAACCCTCCCGTCTCCTCTGCCACCCCGCTGACTTCCTTGAACCTCTGCAGTCCTTTCCTGTTTTCCCAGCTGCCACTCTTGCCCTTCCATTACCCACTCCTCAGAGCAGTGTGATGGTCCTTGTTCAAATTTCCATAGGCTCCCCTGGTGTGTGGAACAAATCCCAGGTCACCTCCCATGGCCTCCAAGACCCTCCACAATCCGGCCTCTGCCTTTTCAGCCTCCTCCACGCTGGGCCCGTTCACTGGCCTCTGCCAGCTCCCACACCCTACGCTACCTGCATTCATTGTGTCCCTGATCCAGAATGTTCCTGGGGACAAGACCCTGGGAGCAGGTTCAGTGAGGGGGGGAGGGACACGGTGCAATGTCATTCAATACCTCTTGGTTCTAGGGCCACCCCGAGCTCCTCGCAGCCTTGACGGGAGCAGGACGAGGATAAGAACCAACTCACCTGACATCTTGGTCTCAAATGCTAAACAGCAGCTCCAAACCCAGGAAGGGGTCAAGGCTCCCTCCGCTCTTAGCTGCTTCCTGAAGGGGACGAGCCTCATGGCCTAGGCCAGGGATGCTCAGAGTCCTCGCTCCTCAGGAGTCGGGGGCCTGCATTCTCCTTCCCCATCCCAGTGGACAGGCACCTGGGAGATTCTGAGATACCCTTGGGTGGGAGGACACATCTTGGACCCACTCAGACCCCAAGGGAATCTTGCCCAGGCTCTCCCTTCCTGAGCCCCCCAGCCCCTGAGCTGGTCCTGGGCTGGACCACTGGGGTGCAGATGCAGCCCAGGATGAAGGCAAGCCGTGCCCACAGGGGCTGGACCCTCAGGGGCCCAACACTACTGCAGTGCCCCTACCTCTCTGCCCCTCTCAATTATTCTTCCTAAAATTGCTTCTGCCATGCCACTCCCACACCCAGAGCTTCACAGGCTCTCCATGCCCTGTGAAGAGCCCATGCCCTCTGGCCTAACAGTTAAGGTCCTGGAGAAGCAAGCGGCCACGCTCCCTGCCCAGCTCGCCCGCTGGGAACCATCTCACTCCTGCCAAACGGAGAAGTCAACTTCGTTGTCACCAAACTGTCCCCCTGTTCATAGAAGGAGGACCCTCCTTCTCCTAGCTCACCGCACAAAGCTGGCTAACGGTCCTTCTGCAGGGCCATCGGTCTGTGGCAAAGAACATGAAGAAATTGAAGGAAAAAGCCCAATCCTCGGGATTTCCCTGGTGGTCCAAGGTCTAAGACTCTGAGCTACCAATGCAGGGGTCCTGGGTTCGATCCATCGTCGGGTAACTAGATCCCACAGGCCGCAACGAAGGTTTGCATGCCACAGCTAAAGATCTCGCGTGCTGCAACTAAGACCCGGCACAGCCAAAATACATAAATACTTAAATATTGGGGGAAAAAAAAAAAAGCCCTGTCCTGTCCATGTCTGGGCCCCCGCAGCATCAGTGAAGCTCTCGACTCAGTGCACGGTGACTGATTAGAGAGACGACGTCCCAGAAGGTGCAAGGGACACGTGGAGGGGAACAGAAGGCCAAGGGGGACGGACGGCAGGAGGCTCCAGAACCCCGGCTGAGATGCTGGCGAGAGCGGGGCTGGGCGCTCAGCAGAGGAGCCTGGAGAGCTTGTTGGAAATAATTTATCCCTGCAGCATCTTGGAGGGCTTTGGCTGGTTGAGTTGATAACAGAACAAGCAGCGCCACCGATGTTGGACGCCGCGGGCGTGATGGGAGTGAGCGCAGAGTCACAGTGGCCATTAAGTAGGGGACGGCCCCTTGGGGGCATGACACTCCATGAGGACCAGCTTCATGGGCCTGCAAAGAGGAGGTTCCGAGAAGCCCTGGAGTGTGGCCTGTTCACGGCAGCAGGAGATGGAGCGGGACCCCAGATCCAGAAGGAAAAGGTGAGGCTGGAGGAGACAGCCGGGCCGGACCCCGCCTTTGCCCGGGAAGCACCTCCCATGAGGCTGGCGGCCAAAAATCGACCACTCGCCGCCCCTGGGGGACCCCGAGGAGCAGGCAGGCTGCAAACCTACCCTCGGTCTGCAGAAGGGGGACGGTGTTATGGCTTCAGCAGACGAGATGGGAGCAGGAAACTTGGAAGCCTAGAACCATGGTGGGGGTGCTCCCTGCTGCTGCTCATGGGGGGTCGGTCTCAATGAATCAGACTGTGGGGGAGGGGACAGGACCCCGACCTTCAACAGTGCCACCCCAGCACCCGACCCTTGGCAAGACAGGCCTGGACCTGAGCTACTGCCCAGGGAGAAGCATGCGGTCTCTGCCCTACACGATGACCACAGGGCTGCCCTAGAGCGTCTTCCCGGGACGGCCTTGTGGGAGAGATGGTCACTCAGACAGTCCACTCTGGACTGCAGGCCCCGGCCCTCCCCTGGATGGACCCTCCTGAAGTCCAGCCCCCGATGGCTCCTGCTCTGGTTTGGACAACGAGGCGTCGTCACGACTTTGGGGGTCTTTTTGCAGTCCCCTCGAAAGAGTTAACCTGGCCTCAAAGTCAAGATCAGGGGCGCTGCTAGGGAGGTTGTCTGACCTCCTGAAGGGATTAGCACCAGGCTCAAGAAATGCCAACCAGCCATCGGGGCCAAATTTAACCCGGCCGTCCTCTCGGCCCTCGCCAGGGCACTCTCAAAATCGGCAATTACGCTAGAGGCAGCTCTCGGTGAAAACCGTCATCCGCTATTTATAAACACTCGCCTTCTGGGAAGAACCAGACACCGCTCGGCACAGCGAGGCACCCAGCGCCAGGCCTGCGGCCTTGGCCTAGAGGACTTGGCCACTGGGCCACCCCTGCTCAGGACCCCGCCAGAGGCGCCTCCCCTGGGTTCAGAGCAGCCCAGCCCTCTGTTCTCTGCAGCCCAGACCCTGGGCATCTCTGCCAGGGCCCAGAGTTTCCTTGTGCAGATTCTAGGCCAACCACCTGGAGGTCCCCAGGCCCCTCCGGCTGCTGGCTCTCCCACAGCCTCCTCTGTTTTCTTCATTCCTCCATCATTCTGCATAGTCCATACAGACAATGGAATGATATTCAATGCTGAACACAAATGAGCCCTCACATCATGAAAAAACATGTACATGTGTGCTCAGTTACTAAGTGGTGGTCATGGATTGTAGCCCACCACGCTCCTCTGTCTGTGGGATTCTCCAGGCAAGAATACTGAAATGGGTTACCACTTCCTCCTCCAAGGGATCTTCCCGACCCAGGGATCAAAGCCGCATCTCCTGCATTGGCAGATGGATTCTTTATCTCTACATGTGAAGTGAAAGTAGCTCAGTCGTGTCTGACTCTTTGCGACCCCATGGACTATTCAGTCCGTGGAATTCTCCAGGCCAGAATGCTGGAGTGGGTAGCCGGTCCCTTCTCCAGGGGATCTTCCCAACCCAGGGATGGAATCCAGGTCGCCCGCATTGCAGGTGGATTCTTCACCGACTGAGCCACCAGGGAAGCCCCATCTCTACGTGGGTGGACATTAAATGCATATGACCAAGTGAAAGAAACCCATCTGAAAAGGCTACACAGTGTATGATTCCAAGTATACATTCCAAAAAAGGCAAAGCTATGGAGACGGAGAATGAATCAGTGGTTGCCAGGGTTTGGGGGTGGGGTGAGGGTGAAGAGGTGGAACACAGAGGACTTTTAGAGAAAATACTCTGCACGATACTATACTTAGGGGTACACGTCAAATCCATAGCACACACAACACCAAGCACGAACCTTCATGTAAACTACAGACTTCGGGTGACCATGACGTGTCCATGTACGGTCATCCTCGGTGACGAATGTTACATCTGGTGGGGGGTCTCGGTGATGGGGGAGGAGGCTGAGCTAGTAGGGGGCAGGGGGTGTATGGGTTATCTCTGTACCATCCTCTCAATTTTTTAATAAACCTAAAAGTGCTCTTAAAAAGAAAAAACTCTTTTAAAGAAAAAAAGAGAGGTGGGTGACAGCAACCAGCTCTATAAGGGATATCACTAGCAAAAAAAGACAGCTCTTGCACTCAAGGACACAAACAGAAGCAGGTACCCATCCCTCAGAGACACCAAGAGGGTCCAGCTTTGTTCCCACCAAAGGGAGGCCAGACCATCTCCTGAACCTCAGCTCATCTCCGGACCCGAGAGAGGCCAGCCCTTCTCAGCACTGCCCTGCCGCCAAGGGCCCATTCACTTGCCCCCACAAGGACTTCACCTAAAAGATGGTACCTCATTCTAAGTGAAAAGTGTTAGTTGCTCATGTGTGTCCAACTCTTTGCGACCCCACGGACTGTAGCCCACCAGGCTCCTTTGTCCATGGGATTCTCCAGACAAGAACACTGGAGTGGGTTGCCATTCCCTTCTCCAGGGGGATCTTCCCGACCCAGGGATCCAGCCTGGGTCTTCTGCACTGTGGGCAGATTCTTTACTGTGTGGTCCACCAGGGGTGCCTCATTCTAAGGGTCCCCCAAAGAGAAAGGCTCGCTGGCTTCTGGGGTGCGAGCGAGATACCCCAAGAAGTTCTTTTTGGAAGCCAGCTGCTCCTCTGCCACCGAAGGAGGGGCGTCCCACCAGCAACTAACACAGGCCCCCGCCCCTCCTCCCCGTATGGGCTCACGGCGGCCACAGCCCCTTGGGATGGCACAGGGAAGACCCCGTAAGCATGGTGGCGAAGGGCTGAGTGGGGAGAAAGTGCTAGAGAAAAGTTTAATAATAGCTGGGCCGGGCACAGCCCGTTTCCTTTTTCAGCTCCCTGGCGGACTGCTCCCATTACGCGATGAGGCCACGGGCAGGGCCGGGCAGCTGCTACCAGGACTCAAACCCAGGTCAGTGCGGCGGCCACGTCTCCTCAGGCCACCCCAGGGTCCACATGCCGTGGTCAGATGAGGGCCACGCACAAACATGCTGGGCTCACCCAATGTGGCTTCTCTATAAATAAAGTCCGGAGCTGGCGGGACAGGTGGGGCCAGGCCTCAGGGCTGACCGTCCTGCACCCACCAGGCCTGCGGCTCCGCCACCTGCCTTGCTGCTCACTGGTCCTCTTGACCATGGACCGCTATCCTGGGCTCTGGATGGGGGGAAGGGGAGCTGGTGAGCGCAGCAGGAGGCCCGCATGGGGGGCAGGCTCGTGTCAGAGCTGCCCTCCTGGCAATGGGGCAGCTGCTGCCCTCTGTCTGGCCTCTCCAGCCCCTGGAAACCAACAAATAAATTCACCCCACAGTCAGCACACGTGTCCACCCTGCACGGGAGCAGAGGACCAGAGAGGGAGGAGACCCTGTCACACTGCTGCACGCTTGTCACCGCTGATAGGCTGTAAACGGAAACTGACTTGGCATCAATGTTAAAAGGGCAGGACTGGGGAACGAACGGCATGCTTGAAAACACAGCCCTTAGCAACGCACAGCTCAGCTGTGACTCATCTTCCAAATCTGTTAAATGGGCTTGAAGCTAAAATAAGTTTTGAGTACAAAAAGCACCTGAAACAGTGCTTGGCTTCAGAACCACCAGGCACTGGATGCTGCGTCATCATCACCGTCGGGATGGACAAGACAGAATCCAGGGCCTTCACCAGAGTCCTCTCTCTGGTGGACAAATGAGCTGAGCACGGGTCTGGAGCCAGGAACTCAGGCCCAGGCTGGGTTAGGAAGAGCCTGCAAACCTGACCCAGGGGCAGCCCAAGTCGAGCACCAGGGTCCAGTTCTTCACGGACCTGTGGATGGTTCTCCCCTGCCTCTAAAACGAGAACTCCAACATCACCACTGTATTTAGGCCTCCAATATGGGGATGTGGGGAGGGGAGAGGAAGGGCGAGAGCAAGGAAGAGACCCTCACCTCCTGCCAAGCCCAGAAAAGGTCTAGAGAAGAAGTTTGAGCCCTGAAGGCAGCTAGTACCTGGCCTGATACAGGAGGGGCCCCCACCCAGCTGGGGTTGCCAAGTTCACCATCATGGCCACCGTGCATGGAGCACGGCTGCGTGCTGGACTCTGGACCAGCTGTTTCAGACCCACTATCTCATGTCATCTCACACCCATCCGAGGAGGTAGGCACTGCTGTCCGAGGCTAACGAGCGGAGCCAGGCTGAGTCCCCAGTCCTGTCTGTCCACACAGTCCTTATCCCCCGACCTGCTCCGTGTCAGTCTCCAGACCTGTAACCAGCCACCTTCCCAGCCCAGAGTGGGCTCCCCTGGGCTGAGGCACAGCGGACAGAAACATCCCCAGGGGCACGCTGCCCCTTGAGACCTGCTGTGCCATGGCCCCTTCCCTACTTCCCCTCGAGAATGAACACCTCTCACCACCGCCCCGGGCATCCCGCCCCCCCTAAGACAGGGCTCCATCCAATCCCCACTGGGAGCTCCTGCACCTGGATGGGGAGGGACTAAGTTTCCACCGAAGCTGGTCCTGGGCCGATGGGCGTCCATCCTCTCCGGGCGTCAGCATCAGGGCGGGCACCCTCTATCTACAACGAGGATCTGGGAAAGTCACAGCAGACACTAAATCACTCAGCAGTGACTGGCGGCAAGGGCCCGCCTGCAGACCATCATCTCATCTCATGCCCAGGCATCCTCATCATCCCCTTTACTGATGAGAAACTGAGGCTCAGAGAAGTTGGGGATCTTATCCAGGAAGAGGCTCAGCCAGCCAGACCCAGAACTCCAGCTCTGAAGCACAGGCCACACTGGTTCTTCACGAGTGACGGTCATTCTTCCATTCACCGAGCCGGCAGCAGCCTTTTGAGTGACAGGACGGCCTCTAAAGCTTATCAGGTTTTCTCAGGAACCTGGGCCTACTTAGAGCGGGCTTGGCCTGGTGGGGAGGGTGACCCTGGCCAATGAAGCAGGATGACTGGGGTCAGTACATCTCAGACAAGCTAACGACCTTTCTTGGAGGTCACAGGGGCGCTCTGAGAGCCAAGGTAGAGCCTCACAGGCCCCCGTTTCCCAGATGGTAAGGTAAACAGGGAGGCCAGGCCGCCTGCTAAAGCAAGGCCACACTACCACAGAGGCAAAACAGACAAACCTACCTCCCGCCCCAGCCCGGCCCACCATGTAATCCTGAAACCCCTCCTCCAGAAGGCCCTGCAAGAGCCCGGCCTCCACCCTCCGCCCTCCCCCAAGACAGGGGTCCCAGGCCCGTGGAGGGAGAAAGCGACCAGCCCCGAGCAACCAGCCCCTCCAGGGAGGGGTCCCGGCTTAGCCCTGGAGGTACCTCTCTCTGCTCCCTTCAGTTTAAAATAGGCCATGAGGACACCTGCCAAAGGCCTAGGGCTCCTGCCAAACAGAAGGGTTATATTTCTGGCCCTGCACCGTGAAACCCAGGGACAGCTTCCTGAACCAACAGCTGACTCCCGGCTGTGATGACAAGACTATCCTGAGAGTCGGCCCAGGGCCGAGCGAGCGGCAGGCTCCCTGCGTGTGTCCGGTGGGGTAGGGGGCGGCGGCGGCGGGGCGCGTCTCCACCCGGACTCCGGGAGCAGGGCAACGGCTATATAAGGGCACGCGAGCGGGGGGAGCCTGGGGGGCCGGGATTCCTCTGGTCCTGGCGGGAGCTCACCCTCACACGAGCCTGCGTGCACACCTGCCGCGGATGAACATTCCTGCACGCCATTCCCTGGCCCGGATCGGGCTTCCCCATCCCAGCGGCATCACCGCACCCTCTCACCTGCTCCTGGAAGCCCAGCCAGAGGTTCCACCTCCCTCCTGCCACTCCAGCCCCCAACACCGTGCAGCCAGGCTTTCCACGAGCAATGAGTGGGACCGCTAGAGGACTCGGGGGAGTGGCAGGGACACAGCCACAGGTTTTTAAGCATAAGAAGCCCGGCCGTGACTCGTGGTGTCCGGGCTTATCCCACACGGCTCTGGAGGGCAGAGCCGGGGGACCAGAGTCAGAACCTACAGGTGAAAAACGATCCGTCAGCCTCACTTACCCAGAGACCCGCAGCTGACCAACAGGGCAGCTGCCACTAGAAGTCTGGACACAGACCCACGGCCACCTGCCAGGAGCCTATCTATGCTTTGGGGCAGGGGCTGTCCCGGGGGCTAGTGGGGTCCCAGCCACTTGGCCCTGTGCTTGCATATCACAAAGGAAACCCCCAGGAACAGAGTCTGCCTTCCAGTGGCTGCTCGAGCAGCCCATTGGCGCTGACGGTCCAAGTGGGAGGCTCCCCTGGCAGCCCAGGGTGGATGCTGGGAACCTACTGTCCCCTGCATCTCCTATTCCTTTAAACTTAAGTTGTCCTTGGCAACAAAACAATCTCCTCCCCCATCCACATCCACACCCAGAAACTATCAAAGGTGAAGGGAGGTTAGCTCTGCAGGGCAGCATGATGCATCATCTTCATTTACGCTGTGTTTCTACCCCTCTGCTCTTCCCAATGCTCTCCAATGACCACATACAAATTTTATCATCAGAAACAAAAGGACAAACAAACTTCCCTCTTGCCGCTCAGACACCCCCATCAGTGATGAAGATCAGCCACCTGGAGACCTCTACCCTCCCCTTGCCATCCCCTCTGACACATTCACACCCACCAGGGGAGAGTGTCACAGGCAAGCGGATTCTGTTTCTAGGGCCGCTCATTGCTGGGAAGGTAACAGGACTGGACTTCCCTGTCTTCAGGTGCTGGATGCCCGCGTGGCAGCAGGTGCACATGGACTGCCGTTTTCCTTCCTGTCATCCTGGAAGTGGTCTCTGCTGTTGCCAAGGCTCCCTCACCACCTCCAGAGAGGGCCTTGGATCTTTAACACGCCTGTAAATTTCTTTAAGAAACCCAGGCTGGAGGGAAGCCCCAGAGCAGAAGAGCTTCCGAACTCCAATCTCTGGCTAGGACAGTACCAGCCCATGGCCAGCCTCGGGGGGACTCCCAAAACATAGGAGGGAAAGGAAAAAAGAGAAAGGTGAGGAAGAAAAGGGAGCCTGCGAGGAAGGAGAGGGTGAGGGGAGCTGAGAGGGAGCCTGGACCAGAGCCCAGCACCACCCCGCCCACCTCAGCCCACCTGCAACCCCTCCCAGCCCCGAGCCCCTTCCACTTAGCAGGCCGTGCCCATTGCAGCCGTTAACCTGGCCGTCCCCGGGCCTGGCACCCGCGATGGGCACAGGAAGCCAAGAGCCGTGCTCCGCGTGCCTCCGGGGTTCCATCATAGCACCAGGAAAGACTCTCATGTCATAGGCACGCAGCAGTGAGCCAGCAGGCCTGGGGCGGGCCGTGTCCGCGGCCACCAGGGAGCTGACCTCAGCATGGGCGGCTGGGCCCGGAGTGGGAGCAGAGACAGGGCTTCTCAGAGTGCATCCGTGCAGCGGGAAGCGTCCTGTGTGTGCGGCCGTGGGCAGATTGGGGAGGGGTGCCCTGAGTCTAAGGGGGAGACCCGCTCTCATGTCAAACACACACCAGTCACACAGGAAGCGAGTGAGACGTGACGGGGGACCCCCGAAAAGCTGCAACCTCCCCATTCTGGAAACACAAGATGGGGGGGCATGATTCATGAGACCAAAGGTTACAGAATCCTGAAGGATGATGATAGAGTCCCGCAGAAAACCTCACGGCAACAGAGCCACAGGGGGCTGCTCAGGAAGCAGGGACGCTGGGGACGGCGGCCCTCCCCGACGGCCAGCCCCCTGGCCAACACGGGTGGCTGGGCTGCCCTCCCAGTGCGGGGGCCCTGCCCACGTGCAGTCACGTGGCTCTTTAACAGGTGTGGGTAAGCAGAAAGCACACTGGGTCTGCAGTCACATCCCTGCCCCATCGCTCGATCGGAGGGAAGCTGTGAGTCAATAACACAACGTGCTGGGCCGTTCCCTCGCTTGCCAAACACGGATTAGGAGGCCTTCCATGTGGGATGTCACACATGTGAACCCCGAGGACGGTGCCGGGTGTGAGGCAGGGGCACAAGGGTCCCCTCAGGAGGGTCCACATGTACCATGGGGGTGACTCAGACGTGGACCTGTCCACAGGGATGTCGGATGTACATCTGGGGAGAGAGAGGGGTGGCCCAGCTGTGGCTCGCAGCCCCTCTGTGCCTGAGTCTTAGCATACAGCACGTGGACCAACTCTCCCACTTGGCTGGCCGAGTGCTCGTAGGATGCACTGCAAACGACAAAAGGGCCGGATACACCTGGGATGCTCTGACCAGAGCTCACAGCTGAAACCAAGAGGCAGGACCGGTTGGTCAAGGGAGAGAGAGAGAGAATGACGGCCAGAGGTGGCGCTTTCAGGGACATTAGGTCCGTGGAGGAAGCACGGAAGCAGAAGGAAGAGCCGGAGAACATCCGTCTCCAAAGCGAAAGCCAGAGAGCCGTGCCTCCAAAGAGGGGGCCGCATGGGCTCCTCTACCACCCCTCTACCACCACTGGCCCCCCGCCTGCCAGCCCGGCCATCAGTGCCCGGCATCCCGACCCACGGGGCCGACTCCGCCCCATCTCCCTGAAGAGGGGGACGGGGTCCAAGACAAGGAAGGTCCTGGCAACAGGAACAGACCAGAGGGAGAGCAGAAGAGGGGGCTGGGCAGAGAGCAGGTCATGCAGACACAAGCCTTCCGGGCCAGCCTGTCCTCTAAGCCAGACGGCCAGCAGAGCGGGGCTAAGCGTGTGCCCTCCTGGGGTGTCTCTCTGCAGATTCCTGTCAAGGGCTCTACCCCTTCCTGCCTGTCCTGGTGGTGGGAGGGCGCGATCTGAGACCCGGGAAGGGTCATTCTAGCCTGACACCTCTCAGGCCTCCCTGCACTTTCTCCTGCTCTGCAGGAAGGTCCCCCCGACCCCCCAAGGGTGTCTGTGCCATCCCCAGCCTCCACGCTAGCCACCCTCCAGCATCAGAGACGCCTGGCGTCCACCACTCTGTATTTTCCAAGCCAGCAAATTCCATCAGCCGCGGCCAGAGTCAGTGAACTCCTCTCAGCTGTGCCTCAGTATATTTCACAGGCCTCTGTCAAGTCGCTTCTGCTGTGACCCTGATGGCTCCTGCCAGGCCTCGGACAGGCTCACAGGCACCCCAAGACACCTCCCCAGCAGCCTCACAGCTTCAACACAATATGTTTACGAGCACCGTCCACGAGTCCAGCACACAAGACACGCCTCCCTGCCGCCCTGAACAAACCCACACCCCCTCCACCCACTGCTTCCTTCCATCTACATCGGACCATGCTCTATCCCTCACCCCCCAGGAGCCACAGATGCGCTGCAGGCTGGGGGCTGCTCCCACTGCCCCCAGAGTGGGCATGGCCTCCTCCCTGTATCCTCAGAGCCACTGCCAGCCCCTGAGGCTGAGCCTCCCTGAGGCCCGGCCAACTAGGATGGCCAGGCAGTACACAGCGAAGGGGGCTGGAGGACACACCAGGGCTGCTCTGAACAGCCCCCAGGCAGGGCTTTACCCTCCCCTGCCCGGAATGAGGCCATCATTAGGCCCAGAAATCAGAGGGTCACGGTCCAGAAGGGCGCAGGTGTCCTGACGATGGGTTTGGAACAACTGAGCTACTGTTCCCTTGGCGCCAAGAGGGACGCGGACTTGGAATCCCAAACTTTTCAAGTGGGAGAGGTTGCCAGCTGTCCATCTGTCTCCTTCCGTCTCCCCGCAGGGCCAGCCTCAGGGTGACCGGGGTTCATGCCCTTCTGTGAGAGGCAGCTGCAGTCCCCCTTGCCCCAAGGAACCTGGGAGAAGGGCACTGAAGCTGGAAGAAGGATGGTGTGTTGCGGCGGGGGTGCGGGTAGGCAGCCCCCATCCTCCCTGGACTTTGAGGAACCTGCCCAGGTCTGCCCACAGGGACCACAGCTCGTGACACTGACGACCTCCTCCGTGACAGACGAGCCCAGACACAGAACCCAGCCATGCAGGCTGCAGGCCACAGCCCCACGCCCACACCCCCCACCCCACAAGGATGACTGGGGGTTGGAGGAAGCAGCCTAGGCCTGCCTCCACGTCCCCTCTTGCCTGTTTCAGGAGCCTAGGCTCCACTAACAGAGCAAAGAAGCCACGCAGACAGGACAGGGGCAGGCAGTCGTTCCCGGTTACAGGGGGCCCAAGGTCACCGGGCCCCACCTCACCCACCCAGTCTCACCCCCTTCCCCCGCACATGGCTGGGCTCCAATTCAATGGGCTTCCTCCTTAGGGACATTCAAAAGGGGGTCGAGAGAGAGAAGGCTGCAAGGCATGCCTCTCTCTTGGCAAGAGTCAACCTGCCCTTCCTGTCTGCAGGGGGAGTGGCTTCAAGGACGTCGCCCTGTGCCTCCCCACACCTCCGGGCCCTCCCTTTGGCCCGAGAACCAGAAACGGGCCTGGCACCTTCCAGGGCTGCCCCGCTGGCTGGCAGGTGCGAGAAACGTGCCTTGGTCCAGGCACCTGCTCGCTGGCTTGGCCGCCCCGGGACGGTCCGGTCACAGCGGTGCCGAGTTCCAGAACCAGGCACTGCCAGCGAGAGGCAGAGCAGAGCCTTGCCAGGGGCCGGAGGCGGGGGGAAGACTCAGACGGTGCCCTGGACGCGTGGAGGTCTGTTCCCCCTCCACACCAGGAGCACGGCACCCAGGTGAGCTGCCTGGCTCAGACCCGTCCTCCCCAGAAGCCAGGACAGACCGGATGCCTGTGTGGCTGGGACTCTAAGGCCGGGGCAGGGGGTTGGCACAAGTCGGTTCGTGGAGCTCCAGGAGCGCGGCACCAGATGCCAAGAGACTGGAGCTGGGTCGACTGACCTCAGGACAGGGAGAGAAGGAAGAGTCCAGCCGTGCTCACGGGGAGAAGATTCCAGAGTCTGGCTGCGGCGCTGCACACCCCCTTCTCCGCTGTCCCACTCCAGCACGATTTGACTGCCCCCCGCCCCCGCGTTCCCCACCATTACCCGAGCTCTCACACCCGTGACTAAGGAGACCAGCAGCCAGATGGTCCTCTTCGGGGAGCAGCCAGGGGCTCACCATCTGGCGAGACCGATGCTGTGAGCCTGTCTCTCTCGAGACCAGCAGCGCTGGGGCAGCCATGAGAGCTCAGTCTCCCAAAGTGGACACGGCCAGGCTCTTATGACTGGCCAGCCAGGCCTGGCTAGTGAGGCTCCCGGGGACGCAGACCCAGAAGGCCGTGTGGGAGAAGCGGGACCCCTGGACGGAGAATGGCAAGAGTATTTCAATCAGAGAGGGCTTCCTGGAGGCAGCAGCCATCAGAGGCCAGGGGGCCTGAGAGCCTGTATCAGAGGAGACAGGAAGTCAGTGGGGCCTCCGTGTCCCTCCTCAGCCAGGCCAGGGCAAGGCGGCCACGGGGAGGGCGTGGGTCGGGGGGAGGGTGGCAGAGGCAGAGACTGAAGCCTGAGCTGCCCTGCTTCCCACCAACCCCTCCCCGGCTGGCTGTGACCCAGTGCTGCGCTAAGCGGCTTAGCCGAGGGCCCTATCTCCTCGGCTCAGGGCTGGCGTCAGGGGATGCAGGGAGCTGGTGTGACCACTAGGAAAAACCAAGCTGATCCCTCAGGTCCTCTGAGCCTCTTAAGTGCAAAAGAAGGACAAGTGCAGCCTCCCCGCTCTGGGGCTGGTGGGGATTCAGTGGGGTCACGGGAGTGAGCACAACTCTGAGCCTGGCACAGAGGAGACCTCCACACAGGGGCCCGCGACAGTGGCGTGGGGGCACCGTGGGTCAGAGCAGCAGAAAACGAGGTACAGAGATCAGGCTCTGTGCAGTGGCCTTGGCAGGAAAAAGGTGAAAGAGCTTGAGGACAACTAGAGCATCTCCCAGACAGGTTGAGGAATGACTCTGTATCAAGCGATCCTCTCTATTTTGGGTTTTAAGGCCCATCCTCAGCCTTCATCCCTACCGTCCTCTCCCCGCACCCCCCAGAACATCAGTCCACCCACAGCCCAGCTACCCCCTGCCCAGAAGAAGAGAGAGCTTTCCCGGGTCCAGAATGGAGTGCCCCTCTGGCCCGGGGCACAGCCCACCGCCCGCTGCAGCCCCCGACTCTGAGCAGCTGCCTGGCGGCCACGGTGAAATCAGGGCGGGGAACTCTGCCCTCCACGCTCCATCGGGACACGGCCTGGCCAGCAGCATTCCGTTCTATACTGAGCGAGTGACGCAGCAGAGCCGCAGGCTGGCCATGCCGGCCGCCTCCAGCCCCGCTGAGCAGCGTGCTGGCCAGGCCAGCCTCTCCACCCAAGGTCAGGACCGGTCCAGGCTGGGGCCCACACCCACCACGCGGAGCAGGACCGGGGTGAGAGCACCGGGGTAAAGTCAGGGTCCCTGCATCCAGTCTCTCACCTATGGGGAAGAAACCCAGGCTCAGAAGGAAAATGCTTGTTCAAAACTCTCACAGCCCATTTCTCTGGGACCACTTCCTGGGGTCACCTTTTCGGGAAATCCTTCCTATCACATAGTCATATACATAAACATTTTTTTTTTTAATTTAGGTAAGGTGGCTAAGATGGTAAAGAATCCACCTGTAATGCAGGAGACCAGGGTTCAGTCCTTGGGTCAGGAAGATCCCCTGGAGAAGGGAATGGCAACCCACTGCAGCATTCTGGCCTAGAAAATCCCACAGACAGAAGAGCCTGGTGGGTTACAGTCCATGGGGTCGCAAGGAGTCGGACACGACAGCCTGCCCCCCACCTTACATTTAGGTTCTTTCACTTTTAGTCCACCTCAAAATGTCCAAATGCACTCAACCCTGTTTCCTGACCCCACTCAGCTCTCCCCCTCTCCTTCCCCAAGCTCCTCCACCTCAGATGCCAGCAGCTCCTGACGACCCTCCGTGAAGGCCAAGTCCAGGCAGCAGGCCGGGAACCAGGACATCTGTGCTCCCCTTGCACCTGTGGGAGCCGACCTAGGTGACGGATCTCAGCAAGCAGAGGTGCGGAGGCTTGGAGAGAGGGCTGGAGTCATGGAGACTTGACGGAGCCCACAGCCCCTGCTGCTTCTAAAGGGGAACGAGAGCCCCCACCCCGTCTCTGAGTCCGAGCGCAGCCATCGGACTCCCTCGGGCAGCGGAGCTGGAATGAGGAGAGTCCCAGGACAGAAACTCCTCCCCGCTCCCATCTCGGGAAGTGGGAACACGGGCCATCATGGTCCCCGTGTTAACAAGGCCACAAAATAAAAACCAAGAGGGTGGGGGCTCTCCTCTGCCCAGGGAGCCCTGGGTGCCTTTCAGAAGAGTCCAAGGCAGGGGGCAACTTCCCAGGAAGGATGCCTGCCTCTCACTGCCCATCCCAGCTGCCCCAGGCTGGCCTTTTCCCTCTTCTCCAGCCCAGCAGGATGGGGTTGGGAGGGGGGGGGCGGTGGGCAGGCTCAGGCCTGGATAACAAGAGGCTACTAAGATCCAGGGATGAATCTCGAGCCCCGTCTGAATCTAGTCCTGTTCTGCCCTGCGGCAACTATGGAGAGCCCCTCTCAGGGGAGAGCAGCCACCTGACCCTTCCTGGCGAGGACCAGGCTTCTGGTCCCCAAGGAGAAAACCCATCAGGGAACTCCCTGGGGATGAAAGTGCCACCGGTACAGGGCTGCCCATAGCCCACACGCCCAGCACCCCAAGTTCAAGCAGTTGAACACTAACTGGTCTGCACGCTGCCCCACCAGGGATGGGGGTCTGAAGCGGTAATACCCTTCACCCCATCTTCTGAGTGGGCACATGAGGGCATTCGACTTGGCTCAGAGCAGGGCGAAGGGACAGCTGGCTGTGGGTCCAAACCCAGGAGTCCCCTCCCAGCCAGGGTGCTCCCGTGAGCCACGGCAGCACTGACACGGCTGTCTGGGGAAGAGGACTACGGCGAGCCGGCTTTGCTGCCAGCTCAGGAGAGGAGTCAGCCCCATCGTAACTCAATGACATTCGCAAAGGGCACCGTGGGAACAAACAAAAGCCACAAACCACGTCCGGCACAAAGCAGGCTGGCCCCGGGCAGCGGCAGTCCCTGGTGAGGCCGGTGAGGACTCTGCGCGGGGCCCCAGGGAAGGCAAGTGTCGCGCCGGCCCGACGAGGGAGCAAAGGACGCAGTCGGGACCTTCGCCGCTTAGCTCGGCAGCCTTGAACCTTCAGCCTCAGACCTGGGTCTCTCTGACCCTCACCTGCGAGGTGCGAAGAGCACCTCTTCTCCAGAAGACAGCTAGAAGTGCTGTGCTCACTGCAAACAGAAAGCAGGGAATATTCTAGTCTTCCTCTGGAGGCTGGAGGGGGAGGGGAGGGGACAGGAGGCAGGAAGACACAGGAGACTGTAGGCAGCATCCTCGGCAAGGCCGAGACTCCTAAAAGCAACCTGCAGGCTTGCCAGGCAAGCCCTCCATCATCACAGGAAGGCCGGCCTGCAGCTGGCGTCCGCCAAGTTCATAAACATGACGAAGAAGGCTGTTTGCAAAATTCATGCAGTGGAATGAGCTGCAGATGGTGGCGGCGCTGCCCTCCGCAGCGGGAACAGCTGGCCACGTGGACCGCAGGGCCCCGCTTGGCCCACTTGAGGCTTTGCAAGGGGAGGAGGTCCCGACCTGCCCTCCCTGTGATGGGGTCGGGGAGACCCTGAACTAGGAAACTGCCATTTGTTCCAGAGAGATCAATCAATCGGGTTTTCAGTTTCAGCCCCACCAGGAGGGCCGACCAGACCCAGACAAAGGAGTGGGCTGAGTCTGCCTCGATGAGGGTGGAGGAAGGGGTCAGCAGACCTGAGGTCCTCCCTGGTGTGAGGAGATGGGGTGGAAAACGCAGGGACCAGAGTCTTCTCTCCTGATTGGGGCCCCGCCACATGGCCTGAGGTCAGGATCACCCCGGTGGCATCAGCTCTCCTGCCTCGGACAGCGAGCCCCCAGGAGGCAGGTCCAGGACTTCGTGACCCCAGCTCCCAGGAGGGCAGCACACATACGAGGCTCTAAAAAATACGCGATGAAGGGGACAGAGCTGATCAGGAAGATACAAGGAGGCCTCGGCCCCAATTCAAGATGCCCCCTCCTCCTCCTAGCCACACTCCACCCCCGCTTTAGCAGCCCCCTGCTCCAGGAAGCCCCCCACTGCTGAGTCACCCCCAGCACATCACATCGGAGGGAGCCGCCCTTCCCGTGGTGCCGCTCATGTGGCTGGGCCACTGCTCCCCAGTCACCATCCCCCCTCCTGTGTGTGTGTGTGTGTGCCCGGAGGCTGTGGGCCAGCCACATGCTCCCTCTGGGCAGGCCCACCTGCGGGGCAATTCTCAGGTGACCCCACAGCTCCAGGGACCCAGACAGCGCTCCAAGACCAGGTCGACAATGAGCTCTCACAAACCCACAGGACGAGCTGAGTGCCGAGCATCATTACCCACCCCTCTGCCTCCTGCTGAGCTCGGAGGAGAGTCATCAGCCTGCCACCGAAAATACGTCCAGGCCTGCATGACAGAGGTGGGGTGCACACAACTGGCTTGCCAGTCTCTTCTCTACCTCCACCCCCATTCCTTCCAGGCCCCAGAAAGCCCTGGCTAAGCTCTCAGTAATACCACAGAGGCCGGGTGAGACTCAGATCCAGCCGCCGCACGCCAGACACTCTTCACGTGTCATCTCGTTTACCGAGAGAAGCAGCACAGCGCAGATGGACAGCACAGGTGCCCACTGGTGCCAACCCACCCTGCAACCACCAGCTATGCAACCTGGGCAAGTCACCTAACCTCTCTGAGCTGCAGCAGCAACATGGAACACTGTACCCCACCCCTCTCTCGGGGGTGTTGCTGAAATGATGCCTGTAACGTGTGTACCCTCTTGGCAAGCACTCAATCAACAGTCGTTAGTATCACACGATTGCATGACCCCCTCAGGGTATCACTGTCTTCTCTCTGCCACGGAGGAGGTGACCCTCGGAGACACAAGACAACTGGTCCCGAGATACAGGAGACAGAGATGTGGGCTGCTAAGGAGACAGAGATGGGGGCTGGAGCCCAGCTCTTCGGGTCTCAGGGCCGCTCTTCTCGCAACACCATGGGCGTGCAAAGGGCACAGAGGGACTGAAGCAGCAGATGTACCCTCAACCCTGGGGAAGCCTCAAGTCACAAGAACCAAGGAGCTGTCGGGCCCTGGCTCACTAGACTGCCCCCTCCCTGACTTTGGCAGCTCCCTGGGAATTCTGGAAGATAAGGCATGACCTCAGCAAGTCTCTATTTGAGAGGACTGGCTAGTCTCCCCAGATTAAATGCTGTTGCAGCAGCGAGGCCAATGCCCCACCCCCACCCCAAGCTAATCAAATTGACACCTGCTCTCCCCACAGCAAAGCAGGAAGGTGCTGCTGGCTGGGTCCGGCCATCAGGTCTCACAGGTTCCAGCGTGATGGGAAAGCAAGCGTTTGTGGTGCCCTGGCTACAGTACCAACCCAGCTTGCAGGGGGAACCAACTTCTCCACTAGCAAATGGCCAGCAATCACCAGGGCTGGCAGAGAGGGTCAGGGGGAACCTCTCGAGTCATAAGCAACCCACTCGAGAGGGAAACATACCCGTGCCCATCACAGCCAGTCTCCATCCGCCGAGATCCCGGTTACGCAGACGTGACCTCAAGGGGAGCGGGCACCTTCACAAACGTGACCCCTGGTGGTCTCCTGGGCCACCCTGGGGAAGGACACACTTCTGCCCCGCTTCACAGAAGAGGGAACTGAGAGGACATTAGGCGACTTCCAACATCACGCAAAATAGTGAGGAAAATGCTCCCAGCCAGCCTTCTTCCCGTGCCGTTCCTGGCTGTCTGCCCTCTTCTTCAGCCACTCATTCATTCGCTCTCCACTCAGCCCTTCATTCATTCACTAAATTTCTTCCCTAAACAGCTCTAATTCACTGTCCTCTGGGTGGATATCCCCAGCTGCCCAAGAAAGCCTGGGAGACCAGGATGGCGTCTTTGTTTCCCGCAGACCTGCCAGAACAGCACCTCTCCTGGCCCCCCAGCAGAGCGACTGGGCCGGGAGGCTGAGACCAGCACAGCCCATGCCCCGCCCCCACCCAGCATGCAGCCCTGGCCTAGAATTGCCCCTCCACTGCACAATGAAGCTAAGAGCCTCGCAGAGAACACATCCAAACCGCCCAGGTTTACGGCTCCGGGGATGTTATTTTCGGAGGAGACACGCAATAAGGAACAGGAGGGACCGAGCAGCCGGTCACCCAGCTCACAGGCAGGGGCCCGTGGCCAGTGAAGACCCAGCCAATTAGTCAATTAACAGCAGGATTGACTGAGTGCCCACTACTGGACCTGGGGCAAGGGAAGAGGGGTACTGTAAAGGATGAACAGAGGTCCTGCCCTCAAGTGGCTGATGGTCTGGTTGGAGGGGACGTGACTGGAAAGAGAACTGTCTGAGCAGTTCCTAAGCAGACCCTAAGCACCACCGAGAAATTCAGAAGCAGATGCGAGCATGGCTCTAGAACGCGTAGCTGAGGGCCATATGTGAGCGCCAACATCGCAAAACCAAGGAGAAAGAGGAAGAAACACAGCCAGGATGCGGGTCCCCACCGAGAGGAGAGGCCAGTGATGACCTCAGGAGATGTGCTGGTGAAGCTCTGGCCTTAGTGGGTGTGGTGGGTTTGGGGTGGGGGGCGGTCCCTTCTATTACCTTTATAACTTACATGTACCTTCTGTACCTTTAAAATACTACCAAATGAAATTATTTAATGTTCTTGCTAAGTTAATTATTAATAATCAATAGTGAGGCTGGGGCGGGGGACGGCTGGAGAGCTCCATGAAGATGATCTGCTGATGGTGCCTGAGAGAAACAGAAAGGGATGAGGCAATGGTGCAGTCAGGGGCAGAGAGGGCCCCCAGCCCAGCCAGCAAGTTTAGGGTTCACCCTCACCCCTCCCCTCTGTCACCTGCCCCATGCTCCTGCAGCCAGGGGAAGGCGGCTGACAAGTCTGCAAAGGGGCCGGGGTGCATGGACTGGGGAGGACCGGACTGGCTGCACAGGGCAGCTGTCCTTACATGAGAAGACCACCCCAGAGAAGAGGGCCGGCAATCCGTCCCTGCCGCTCTGGGGGACAGACCAGAACCGATGAGAAGGAACTTTCCAGAGTAAAACACCCCCAGACAGTAGATGGCCCCCCGGAGAAATGGGAGTTCGGTGGCCTCAGGGGAGAAAGGAGAGAGCCAGCACTGCACTAGAGCCCGTGGACCAAACACCACCCCCAGGACCTGGAAGCCGGGGATACACGTGTCAGGATCACCCGGGCACTTGTTAACCAAGTGTGTGTTAGTTGCTCAGTCACGTCCCACTCTTTGTGACGCCCATGGACTGAAGTCCGCCAGGCTCCTCTGTCCCTGGAAGTCTCCAGGCAAGAATACTGGAGGGGGTTGCCATGCCCCTGGCTCTCCTGCATTGCAGGGAGATTCTTTACCAACTGAGCCACCCTGTTAACCAAACGAAACCCCAGTCCCCACTCCTGCCCAAGGGAGTGAGTTGCAAACTTCCCAGTGACTATTGATGCACAGCTAGGCTCAAACCACCAGACTAAATACCTCTGGATGTTCTCTAGTTCAAGATTTCGGGGGGGCAACAAGGGGTGGAGAGGAGGCAGGGGAGGGAACACATCACATCCAGGTGATGGTGGTGGGGAGTGGAGAGTTTCCAGTTCCCACGGCCCTGAAGACCCAGTCCAAACCGCAGAGTTCTCCCTCTCTGTTGTTAAGCAAAACTTAAACAGGTTTCATATCCACTGCTTATCAGAAGGAATTTAAATGTAAATAAATAAGTAGAGCTCACAGTAAAAAGAGAAAGGAGCTTATCAAGGAAGCTGGAGCTTGGGACAGAAAATATCTGGGGAGGAGATTACACGGATGATCCAGGATTTGCGTGTGTGTGTTGGGAGCGGGTACCTGGTGACACACGACACTCTGGGAGCTGGGAGGCCTGTGCCTGCCTCACTCGCCATCCTCTGGCTGTTAGAATCCTATCGAAAAGAAAGATCCAGGGGTGCACACCAAGACCAGACAGCAGGGACCTTGGGAGAAGTAGGAGCTGAGTCAGCAGGCTCTGGTCCCCTGCGGGGCTCAGGGGACTGCCTGTCTGCACCGGAGAGGCCGCACAATGCTTGCAGGGAGCAGAGAGACCCCACGCTGGCCTGGCCCGGCCTTTGGAGAGCCGGCCCGGCCTCGGGGAGCTCGCAGCACGGGGCAGAGAGGAACGATGGACTCTGCTGGCCGGACCCACATGCCACAGTGGGTGAAAAGGTGGAGGAAAGTGAAAGGCCCTGCCTGGAGCCAATGAGAAACCCGACCCAGGAGATCATCTGAAGGTGCCGCCCGCCCACGGCCTGGAGCGAACCCCATGCAGGCTCCGACGCCAACATCTGTTGCCCTGGCACCCAGGCGAGCCAATTCCACGTGAATTTCCACCCGCCCCGCCCTGCCAGCCCCACGCTTTGCTGACCTCTTCAGGGTGGGCCCGGCATGGGCACAGACGGAGTCGGTGATCATGTATGGATCTGGCGTGCTCCCTCCAAGCTCTCGCCCCATGGCACCTCTCTCTCGGGAAGCGGGGGCGAGGCCAGGGACCTGGTCCCTGCCAAGGCCAGCGCGAGGGCCTGACCTGGGAGCATCATTCTCACCAACTCCCCACCCCAGAGCACGCTGGCATCTGCCATGGGGGCAGCAGAACTAGGATCTTCCTTCCTGACCTGGAGGGTCAGGGTACCACCAATGGGAATCCAGAGGCCCCAGATCCCAGGCCTGGTCAGGGAGCCCGAGGGGGCGGGGGGACCTGGGACATCCCTTGCCCCCTCCATCCCACCCTCCCCCACCCCCCCTCACCTCACCCCCGCCTCGCTCATATCTGCACCTGCTGCCTCCTGCAGGGATCACAGGCTCCACTGGGCAGAGAGAGAAAAAAATGTGCGGCATTCTTGGCAAGAAGTTAAAATTACTTTTAAAAGCCCACAATCCTTACACACCCAGGCACACGCTCTTGACTAAGCAGTGTCCCCAGTCTGAGGCGTCCTTCACCCCCTGGACAGCAGGCTGATGGCAGGACACACTGGGCCCTGATAAACAATCTCCCCACCCCAGCCCTGCCCCATCACTCCAGGCAGGGAGGGGCGCAAGAGATCCTACTAGCCAGGGGTCTCCAGATGGGGGTCAGGGAAGCCCTGTGGCATCCTTGGGGGGGGGTCTCCTGGGTGACCTCGGGACAGGCAAGCTTCCAATAAATCAGTACTTCCTCAGGGAGCGGAGGACCAGAGCAGCAGCTGATGGGGGAGGAGAGTGGGGAGTGAGGGACACGGGTAGGGGGAGAGCTGGGAGAGCTGGGAGAGCTGGGAGAGCAGCCAGTAGGACAGGCTGGGAGGGACCCTCACCCCGGCTGGTCCCAGAGTAGCCAGGAACACCCCTGGGGCCTGAGACGGTCTTCAGGGACTGAGAAACCACTGTTCCACCCTTATTTTAGGAGACTGTGGCCCCAAGTGTTTAAGAGCTTTCAGTAGGCATCGACTATTTGCAAAGGCAGGTGCAAAGGAAATGTTTGGCCCCAGGGCGGGATGGGCAAGGCCCTGGTGGGCACTGCTTGGCAACAGAGGAGACGACCTGGTCAGCGGAGGGACAAGACTGGGGCTGGGGGTGGGGGGAGATGGGGAGACAAGGTCAGGGAGAGAAAAGCCGGGACCCAGGACGAAGCACCAGGGAAGACATCCGCTTCCCCAGCTGAGTCCCTGGAGGAGCTGGGACTGAGCCTGCCTCCTGACCTCCAAGACCCTTCATCCCCTCGGGTGATCCAAGATGCCCCCCACTCCAGCCAGGGTTCCCAGCCGCTCAGGCAGGCTCGGGCAATCTGGGGGCAGGAGGTGTGCAGGGGGTCGGCCAGGGCAGTGCTCGGATGAGCAGGAGGGGCGGGAAGGCTGGGGAACGAGCTGGGAAGGCAGGAGGCCCTGGTCTGCTGCTCAGGGCCACAAGAGGCCCACACAGCAGCGGTTCCTGAAACGTCTCTGCTATAGAGGCTGAGGCGGCAAGGGGCTCCGTCTGCATTCAGCCCGGGTAGTACCTGGCAGAGGAGCAATGCAGCCACAAGCCTGTGTCCTCACTCTCTCCAGTTCAGCAAAAGGCAGCGGGGAAGCAGCCCACTGCTCCACCTCTGGGCAGTCCCACCATCAGCCCACCTCCCCATCCAGCCCTGCGCACAGGGCTCTCAGCCCGGGCACGGGCTCACGGCATAGACAGGTCCTGGTGAGAGGCCCTTGCCAGCCAGCCCCAGGCAGGAACGCTGCAGAGGGCAAGTGTGGTCAGAAGCCAGGAGAGAGGGCCTGATCAACAGTGAGAAAGCAGAGGGCAGCCGGGGATGAGTCTGGAGAAGGCGAGTCCGGAGGCCAAGAGAGGAACCAGAAAGTCAAGGGGCCCCCGGGTCCAGCGGCTGAAGGCTGGCAGACAGAGGGGGAGGGAAGCGTGAGAGCGGCTCGACCACGGCCCTGACGCCCCCCGAAACCATGAGGCCCCAGGTGGGGGCCACCGCTCCAGCTCTGCACGCCGGCCCTCATGGGGAGGGCTCGTACACCCGGGCCCCCACCGCCCCCTGGGTCTGAACCGGGACCAGCTCCTGCCGCCTGGGTCCACAGCACCCGCAGATGCCCTCACGTGTCCATCCACACCCTAATCCAGAACCCGTGAGTGACCTGATTTGGGCAAAGGGTCTCCGTGTGTGTAACTGAGTTAAGGCTCCTGAGATGGGGAATCATCCTGGACCACCCCGAAGCGCCATGGCGAGCGTCCTTACAAGAGAGATGCAGCGGGAAAATAGGGGCTTCCCCGGGGACTCAGGCGAGAAAGAATCTGCCTGCAAGGGGGGAGACCTGGGTTCCATCCCTAGGTAGAGAACATCCCGTGGTGAAGGAAACGCCAACCCACTCCAGTATTCTTGCCTGGGAAATCCCATGGACAGAGGAGCCTGGAGGGCTACACCCATGGGGGTCACAAGAGTCAGACACGACTTAGAGAGGAAACCACCCCTGTCGTTGACTTACAATGTTGTGTTAGTTTCAGATACACAGCGAAGAGATTTCATTATATACAACATGTATCTATTCTTCTTCAGAATCTTGTCCCATATAGGTCATTACAGAATAATGAGTAGAGTTCCCTGTACTATACAGTAGGTTCTTGTTGATCACCTATTTTATATATAACAATGTGCATTTGTTAATGCCAACCTCCTAATTTATCTCTGCCCCCCCCCAATCTTTTCCCTTTGGTAAACAAAAGTTTGTTTTCTAAGCCTGTGAGTCTGTTTCTATTTCATAAATGGGTTAATTTGTGTCATATTTTAGATTCCACATACAAGTGTTAACCATATAAGTGTTATATGGTATTAGTCTTCCTCTGCCTGATTTACTTCACTTAGTAAGATCATCTCTAAGTCCTTCCATGTTGTTGCAATGGTTTTATTTCATTCCTTTTTATGGCTGAGTAATATTCCATTGTGTATACATGTACCACATCTTCTTTATCCATTCATCTGTCAATGGACATTTAGGTTGCTTCCATGTCTTGGCTATTGTAAACAGTATTGCTATGAACATTGAGATGTGTGTGTACATTTTCAAAGTATGGTTTTCTCCAGATATACGCCCAGCAGTGGGATTGCTGAAAATCACCTGATAGCTCTATATTTAGTTTTTTAAGGAACCTCCATACTATTCTCCAAAGTGGCTGTAGAAATCTACATTCCCACCAACAATGTAGGAGGGTTTCCTTTAGGAGAAAATTTTTTTCAAATGCATGTAAAACATTTATTGCAGTGCCTGGCACATAGCAATTGCTCAACAAATATTAGCTGTTGTTACATCCTTGAGAGGAGCCACGAGAAGCAGATGAGAAATGTGTTTGAAGGTGTTTGTTGAACAGGTGAGCTTCACACAGGTGCCCGTCATCCTTGGTCACTATAATTTTGTCAGGAGTCAAGCTCTGTACCACCCCAGCCCACCTGGGTGAGACTGATCACCCGTGTTTATGAAGCATCCCACCTCCTGTTATCTACAAGGCCTGCTGGACTCCAGGCCCCTAGCCTCACACAGGCTTGGGCAGGGAGGACCAAGACCGGTGAAGAAAAGGACAAGTCATGCGAGGGGGCGAGGGGATAGAAGCAGGGGTGGTCCGCCCACGAGGCATCCTTGCACCATCTCTCATCCACACTCCTCCTCCGTGACCACCAAAAATAGCTCTGCCCCTTCAGGCATCTGGCCGTGGTGGCCCACGGAGCCCAAGGATGTACCAGCCACAGAACCATACATACGGTGGGCCTCCCAGAGCCTCCCCGAGGCCAGCCCTCATCAGGAGGCTGCAGCAGCTCTCTAAAGCCTCTGCCAGAAGCGCCAACAAGCCAGACTGCACAGCCTTGGGGGACACATTCAGGCCCCCAAAAACCTGGCACAGGCAGGGCAGACAGTGCCTACCGCTGCCCTGGGGCTCTCCGTCTCCCTGTGCTGCTTGAAATGACTGCTGGCTTCGGCTCCTGCATTTAATTCTTCACCAGTAAGCACTCACGGGGCTTCCCAAGTGGCGCTAGTGGTAAAGAACCTGCCTGCCAATGCCGGAGACGCAAGAGACGAGGGTTTGATCCCTGTTTCAGGCAGATCCCCTGGAGGAGGGCATGGCAACCCACTCCAGTATTCTTGCCTGGAGAATCCCATGGACAGAGGAGCCCAGGTGGGGTCGCAGAGTCGGACACCACTGAAGTGACTTAGCACGCACGCTCTGATCCAGATTTGCCCACCGAGGTGCTTGTCGCTGATGCACAGACAAGATGCTACAGGGCTCGGCGTGTCCACAGACAGAGGCCTGGGGATGAGGGCTCCGTCCCGGCCTCCGCACCCCACCCAGACGTGCTGGGTAAGCGCAAGGATCTCCTGGCTGAACCTAAGAATCTCACTAAGCAGCGGGCTTGGGCCCTCTCTGCTGTTGGGTCAGATGTAAGGAGACAGCCCTCAAATCTGAACCCCAGGGAGGCCTGGATGCTCCATCCCCAGGGAGAGTCAGCATTTCCCCCAGAGGGAGGGGAAGAGTCCAGGCAGCCCCGAAGGACATCCCGGCCCAAGGACTCGGGATGGGCTCTCCCGAGGCTGCTGAGATGTAAGCCAGTCTTTCTGGAGCTGAGCATCCCCCAGAAACATCCCGGCCAGTCTCCTTGAACGTGTGGGTAAAGCGGGAAAATGAGTCTCCTTACCAAAGCCCCAAAACCAAGAAGGGAAGGTTCTCGTCTCTGGACTTGAAAGAAGCGCCTGCCGTTATGTGCAATTCTGAGAATAAAAAACCACCTTCCTTTGGCTGAGCCAGGGCAATCTCCAGGACCTCCGTCCTCCCTGGGAAGGACAGTTGCTCCACTCTGCAACCCCCAAAACTGACCAGGAGAGACGGCAGAACAGCAGCCCTGACCCCTCTCTTCTGCCTCACGTCAGGCCTGGGATGATGGCTTTTTGCTTTTGTTTCTTGGGCTTTTCTTCTTTTTGGCCATGCTGGGTTTTCAGCGCATCACGCCGGCTCTCTAGGTGTGGCACATGGGCTTGGTTGCCCCACAGCAGGTGGGATCTTAGTTCCTTGACCAGGGATCAAACTCGCATTCCCTGCACTGGGAGGTGGATTCTTAACCACTGGAACACCAGGGAAGTTCCAGGCCTGGGATGTAGATGGGCCCTGGGACCTTGACTGTGGTCGGAAGGAAGTGGCTCCAGCCTGGCCCAGCAGGTTGACTGAGCACAAAAGCATGACCCTCCGGGTCCTCTTGGCACAAGCCCCCTCTTCCAGCTGAGAAAGACCCCACCCACCTTTCCTGGGGACCAGCCTGGAGGCTCTGGGGCTCCGGGGCGGCTGTAGTCACGCCCCTCTGATGAGCATGACCTATTTGGACAATAATCCCTTCTGTTCCCCCAGACAAGCCAATTCCTCTGCCCCCTCTTCCTGTTATTGCGGAGGGAAGGGGGCTGTTTCCCCGCTTCCAGGCTCCGGAACCAAGCTGAGTCAGGCAGCGTGCTAAGATGCATTGCTCATCTCCCCATGAGGACGCAACAACCGGCCATCAGCCCACGGGGAACTGCCCGCTTGCAGCTGCCTGCAGACTGCCCCCGAGCAGTGTGGGCAAGCACGAGACTCCTGTGCTCAGACCTCCAGACCCTGGGCGTGACGGCCTCCCTACGACCCTGCCCTCTCCTGCAGAAGGTGCAGAAACCGAGGCTGGTCCCGCTGCTGGACTCCTGGGAGGGGGGGAGGTGGGGGAGGGGTGGCCTCCCAGGTGGGTCACAGAGAGAAACACCAGGAGGCAAAGCCCAGTCTGGCCTGAAGTGGCTCGCCTCCGCTCACCCCGAATGCAGACAAGAGCAGGCCCCAGGCTCTGACTTCAGGCCAGGTGCCCGTCCCGGCGTCCACACAGCTTCCTGTGTTTACCCACTCACAGCTCCTAGCTCGCCAAGCTGACATGGAGCCTGTCTCTCCGCCGGAATGGAGCTCTCCAGGCTGGGGCCAAGCCCATTGAGAGCACCTCTGCGCCCCGCACGGAGCCAGGTCACAGGGGATGCTCACCCTGCAGTGACGAGTGACGGCCTGACCCCCATCTGGGGCCCCTTGTCCCCCACACCTTCACTCTGTTCCCCTTCATGGGGGCGCTGGCCCATCCAGGGCAGACCTGCTTCCCTCCTACCACCGTCACACAAAGCACGTGGCAGCAGCAGTGGAGCTGACAGAACCGGGGGATGTGTCAGGGGCCTGCATTGGCGTCAAACCAGACCCGACAGCTGTCATTCCCCCAGCCCGTCACACGGTCCTCCTGGCACAGCGCGTGCGTCTGGGAGCCGGCAGGCGCTCAGCCTCGCTTGAGATGCGGGGATCCTACCTCCAGGCTCAGCCTCCCCAGAGACAGGGTCCAGGCCCACTTCTCCCCAGCGGGGTCTGCACGGGTGGGAAGTGGCTCTGATGGGAGCCAGGCCTGGGGCGTCCAGGCCGGCCTGAACTGGAGGCTCACTGCGACCTGCTGGCCAAGCCCTCTCCTTCTCCGGGTCCCGTGTGAATAAGGGGTCTGACTGCTTTCACCCCTCCCTCTGACACTGCAGGTCCCCGAGGGCTCCCAGCTCCACTCCAGGGGCCTGGAGCACACAGCACGGTCCTCAGGAAAGCCATGCTGTCATTGTTCGGTCACTCAGTCATGTCTGACTCGGCGACCCCGTGGACTTCAGCATGCCAGGCTTTCCTGCCCTTCACCATCTCCCTGAGTTTGCTCAAACTCATGTCCATCGAGTCGGTAATGTCATCTAACCATCTCATCCTCTGTCGTCCCTTTCTCCCGCCCTCAATCTTTCCCAGCATCAGGGTCTTTTCCAATGAGTCAGCTCTTCGCATCAGGTGGCCAAAGTATTGAAGCCTCAGCTTCAACATCAGTCCTTCTAATGAATATTCAAGACTGATTTCCTTTAGGATTCACTGGTTTGATCTCCTTGCAGTTCAAGGGACTCTCAAGAGTCTTCTCCAACACCACAGTTCGAAAGCATCAGTTCTTCGGCGCTCAGCCCTTTTATGGTTCAACTCTCACATCCAAACCTGACTACTGGAAAAACCGTAGCCTCGACTATTCAGACCTTTGTCGGCAAAGAGATGTCTCTGCTTTTTATTACGCCATCTAGGTTTGTCACAGCTTCCCCAACAAAAGCCTCAGAGTCCAGTTTATGAGACAGCAGGGTCCCCACGTTCCCTGGGATGACCTTCCACCTGACTCCATCCATGCAGAGAGATGGAGCCAGGCACTCACATCCAGCGATGGGAGGATCCGAAGCAGCAGGAATTCTGGTTAGACGGAAGGAAGAACTTCCCACCTATCAGTTCCCCTTTTTCCTTTTTTTTTTTCAGAGATCTTTGACGTCAGTTAGTATTGCTCCCTAACTGGTGGAGAGCCATACTCTCCATAGGTGCCATATAGGTGACTCAGACGGTAAAGAATCCACCTGCAATGCAGCAGACCTGTATCCGATCCCTGGGTTGGGAAGATCCCCTGGAGGAGGGCATGGCAACCCACTCCAGTATCTTGCCTGGAGAATCCCCATGGACAGAGGAGCCTGGCGGGCTATAGTTATGGGGTCACAAAGAGTCAGATACAAGACACAACTGATCGACTAAGCACAGCTCAGCAGCACAGTATGGCTCCCATCTAGAGAAGCACAGACCCATCTGAAGTCAGAGAAATGGACTAGACGGCAGTTCTCAGCCCGTAACAGGTGTACGTGAATCCCTGGGGTAGGGGTCCCCAGGAGACACCCCAGACCAATCAGAGCAGGATTTCCGAGGATGGAGCCCAGCATCAGGAGTTTGGCTTAAAGCTACTTGTGACTCCACTGGGTAGAGAAGAGTGACAGCCGTCCTGCCGTCTGGCCGCCCGTCGGCCCCCAGGCTGACCGCTCTGCTAACAAGTACCTGCTGCCATTGCTGCCGCCAATTCAGTGCTCCACGTCCAGACACCTGGCCTCCCCTGCTCTCCCCCAGAGCCCATCCCAGAGGGCCGGCAGTGAGGAAACGGAGGAGCTGATGACGGGAAGTGCTGGGGAGGCAGGATACAAGATGACGGCCTGGCCTCAGGAGTACTGTTCTTCACTCCAAGGCAAGACAGACGCACACGCGTGCGTGTGCACACAGGCACACGCAGGCACTCACACAGAGCGCCATGCTGAGCATCAAGACAGCAAAACACACTGCGGAAGGTGGAGGTCTGGAGCAGGCAGTGAGACAAACTCGGTCTGGCCAGACGCCTCCGAGGCACTTCAACACGATGGTTACCAGCCCGACTCCGGACAAATCCATTTCGAGACACCTCTCTGTCAGGGGCTGGCCGTGCCGGGGGAGCCCTTGGGGTTGAGCTGTGTTCAGCTCAAATTAGGTGGGGAAAGGGCTCGGAATCTCCCTGTAATGGGTCGTGGTTGTTCCAGGGATGACGACCAAGGTGCATTTCTGATGTTAATGTCGTCCAGCTACCATGTACTGCAATTATTCTGCATCGATTTTAAAGCCGACTTAGCACAATAGCAGCTTCTAATTTGTAAGCAAAACCGCGGCGGCATAAATCAAACTGTTAGAGGGAATGCCACGGAGCATGCTAATGGAGAGTTAATAGACAGCAGTGGGCAGCCTGGGCGGTGGGCCCTGCAGGTCCACTCTGCCTGCGGCCCGGCCTCCCTGCCCACGCTCCGCCCGTCTGGCCACCCCGACCTCCTCGTGTGTTTCTGGCGGCAGCTCCCCAAATCTGGATGGATGAGCTGGGACTACACCCACAGTGTGGGACAAAACCCACAGTGAAGAGAGGAGGAGAGGTCCCAGCACGTGGCCTGGAGAGTGATTTAAGGAGAGAGATATAAACCGTGGGAGAACAGGGACCCGGAGGCCAGCAGCGGGGAGCCTGAGTCTCTGGTTCTCGCTGACAGTATTTCCTGGGGACCCACCGGAGAAAGGCCCTGGACTTGGCATGCTCTCGGCAAGAACGTGGGTGACGGAGCCAGAGCACAAAATGAGCCACCATCACACAGGCCCCACACACGAGCATCGGGAGCATCTCTGGGCGGCATTGGGCTGGGGAGCAGCTGTCAGGAGCCAAGACCCCTGTGGCTCACCCAGACATGCCCTCACGGGTGCTGGGAGGCCTGCCAGCCTGGCAAGGGGAGGTCCAGCCAGGCAGCAAGTGCTGAACCTGCCTCCCTTCCCCCTCCCCCACTTCCTTCAGCCACCATCACCGAAGGCCACCCCAGCAGGGCCTCCACGCCCACCAGCTGCAGCCCCCCTCCCACCCCTGACTCTGGAAGTCCCAGTTCAGCCCAAGGCCAAACAGGCCTTGCCGGGGCCACAGCCAGCACCCCATGTGCAGGAAGTGGGGATCCCATTCACACCGCCTCTTCCTTGGGGCCATGGTCCACCCCCTGCACCCCAGCAAGGCCAAGCCCAGCGCTGTGTCGGGGGCAGCCGAGAAGTTCAATACAGTTGATCACAAGAACTGCCAGGAGCAGATGGCAGAAGCTTGGGCAGATCTAAGGAAACAGAACACCAAGCCGCTGCCCACTTCCTCTCCAACACACCCCCATCGGGGTCCCTTAAATAACGTGTTTTATGTCCATATCCGACGGTAAGTTCGCCTGCAGAGGGAGAACACAGAAGATTTCTCAGGCAGTGAAGCGAGTCTGTATCATACTTCCATGGTGGACACCTTTCACAATACACCTGCCAAACCCACAGAACGTACAACAAGGGTGAACTCCAATGTAAAGGGTGGACTTGGGTGATAAAGGTGTGTCAATACCGGTTCACTGGTTGTAACAAGTGTACGCTCTGTTGAGGGGTGCTGACTCCTAAGGGGAGACTGCCTGGGGTTGGGGGCAGAAGGTACCTGAGAACTCTCTTTAAGCTTCTGCTCAGTTTTGCCATGAACTTGAAATTGCTCTGAACAAGGCATTGAATGGCCTAGTGATAGTGTTATGAAATAAAAATTTTATCAAAACTAAAAAAAAAAAAACTTCGATCAGGTGCTCAGCCTTCTTCAATATTTTCCGTGGTTTTTATTTATTCTATTTTATGTTTATTTATTTATTTGGCAGAACCAGGTCTCAGCTGCGGCAAGCAGGATTTTCAACCTTTGTTTCAGTGTGTGGGATCTTACAGTGGCGGCATGTGGGATCTAGTTCCCTGACCAGGGATGGAACCTGGAAACCCTGTATGAGGAGCACATAGCCTTAGCCACTGGACCACCAAGGAAGTCCCTACTATTTCCTTTTAATACAAAATAATATCTCCGTGTGTCAAGGCAGTCCAGTAGTGACAAGGCAAGGTCTGTGTCCCACCCCTGCAGAAGCAGGTGCCTGAATGAATGAATGAATGAATGAACCGGGGGAGGGGCAAGTAATGGATGGGGTGAGAGACCAAGCAAGTGGTCCTGATGAGGGTCTGCCCCCTCCCCCTCGGCCTGCAGCCAGGGAGCTCAGGGAAGCCCCGCCCGTGCTCGGGGTGACATAGCCCCACGACCCTGGCTGCTCCCCCCGCCCCTCCTCCCACCAAAACCCAGCTAACCTGCAAAAGGTCAGCCCAATGCCCAGCCCAGGGCTCTCCTGCCCCAGAGCCACACAAGGCAACTTGAACTATCTCTCTGCATCTTCGGAAAAGAGCAACGGGTGAAAGGTGGCCCCAGAGTTGGGAGCCACGGACCAAGGCCGGCATGCTGCTTATCCAGGATCTATGGTGAGCAGGGTCTGCCCTCTGAAGGACAGAAGCCATCCCACCTGGGCCCCTCCACTGGCAGCCTGGCACGCTGGTCCCCAGGGGATGGGATGAGGGTGTCCCATCACAGGGAGGCAGCCGCCACAGCCAGGACGGCAGGGTTATGTCAGTCCCAGTGAAAACTAGTATCAGATTCCTCCACAGATCCCCGCCACACCCCCCACTCCCAGCAAACAGCCAGCTTCAGCCTGATCACCCTGTCCACTCTGCCCACCCATGCTGGCTGCTCTGTGCTGGGCACAGGCCACCAGGCCTGGGCCCTGAGTTTCCACCACAAGGGTAACTGGACATGGGGCTTACGACCTGCCAGCCAGGTGCTGCCTGCCCTCCCAGACTCCCCTGGAGGGCATCCGAAATGAGGCCCCGGGCCTGGCCAGCTCTGAGAGCTTCACAACAAGTCATGTTCCCCCGTCTGTCACCGGGCTGCGGGAGCAAAGGGAACATAGTGGTCAGGAGCACAGAAGGCTCCAGAATCAGCCAGATGAGATTAACACAGGTGGGTGCTCAGACCAGGGTCCTGGGTGGTGTGAGCTCCCAGAACGGGCAGCTGCTGTGGGTACCTTGAACTCACCCTCAACTTCTCCCTTCTCTGCTCTAATCCTGTATTCCAGATTGAGGAGTACAAACCAGCCTCTAGAATCTTAAAAGGGGTCTCAGTTTAAGAAAATTGCCAACCGGGCCGCTCCTTCACTCCTGGCTAGGGAGGTCCAGATGTCTCCCCTCCAGAAGCTAAGTCCTGCTCAGGGCCTGACACTGGCCCAGGACTGAGTTAAACGGGGTGCCTCCTTTTCCAAGCGGCACTAGTGGTGAAGAACCCACCTGCCAATGCAGGAGACTTAAGAGACGCTGGTTTGATTCCTAGGTGGGGAAGATCCCCTGGAGGAGGGCATGGCAACCCACTCCAGTATTCTTGCCTGGAGAATCCTATGGGCAGGGGAGCCTGGCGGGATACAGTCCACGGGGTCGCCAAAGAGTCGGACACGACTGAAGCGACTTAAGACAACCAAGCAGCAGCTCCCTTCCTCCTGCGAGCGGGACACGCCCTGCAGACCCCCACAACAGCGCCAGGTCAGCTGTGGTCACTGTCATCGTCCACAGAGGAAGATGTCAGCCTGGACGGGCCGGGCAGCCTCACTGGACCACGAAGTCTGACTCTGAGCCCACGCTCACGACCGCCAATGGAAGAGAAAATCCTCATCCCTCTGGGTTTGGGGCCTTCACTTCACAGCCACACAAGGCAAAGAGTCACCACGGCGGCTGCCTGGCTGGCTGAGTGGCCCTGACAGCTGACAAGTCCACCCTGGCGCCCCGTTCCTCCGGCCCCTCCTGGGGTCCCAGCTGTAGTCCAGGGCACTGCTGCCCAAGGTAAAGGAAGATGAGAAACACCAGCTTGTTTTTTCTGATGACACAGATCCAGCTAGATGCATTTGTTACTGGCCGGGCAGCTTGTGATGCAGATGTGCATTCATCACCACAGAGAGGAAGAGGCAGCAGGTATCCCTGAGATGCTACCTGGGCGCCCCTCTGTCCCACCCCGCCCCACCCCACTCCTTCCTGCCCTTCTTCCCTCTCCTCTCCTCCTCCTCCCTTCTCAGGCCCTGCTCTCCTCTTTCACTCGGGCTCTGCCGAGACCCTCGGTGGGGCGCCCAGTCTCCCCCATGGACAGGCCTCAACCCCGCCAGCAAGGCCAGGTGGGCAGGTCACGGCCCAGGCCAGCCCTTCCACTTGCCTAGCCACGTCCCACTAGCCGGGCTCATGCAGGCCCCGGGGCCTCCTCCAGGCCCACCTCTCAAGAGCTCAGAGAGGTTTTCACTCCGGTTTAAGCGCTGAGTCCCTGGAGAGCATCCTAAAAGCACAGAACCCCACCTTCCATTTCCTCAGCCTCTTAAAGCCCTGGGCGGCCAGTCTCACTCCACTTCTGGCCGCCTCCTCCCGCCCTGACGGAGCTAGGGGAGGGGCGGGAGGAGGAGAATGACTAGCCTGCCCGCCTCCTTCAGCTGGAGAAAAAGCCAACACACAGCCTAGAGGGCCGGCGGGGCAGGGCAGCCGAATGCAGAACAGGCCCTCCGTCCTAGTTCTGAACACAGGCTCCCACGGCTCCTGGCTGGGGAGCACAGCTACACCACTCCAGCCAGCATCACACACACACTTCACCTGGCCCTACACGCCCCGCCCGTCGTGCGCTGGATGATGGGCTAAACCCTCTTCAGCGTTTCAGTTACTGCCTGAGCCAGAAACTGTCCCATTCTACAGAGGAGGAGGTCAGGTTTGTACAAACAGGAAGCGGTGATGCCAGGAATCAGACCCGCCTGTGTGTCTCCAAAGCCAGTGCCCTTCCTACCTTATTACCTTCACCTCCCACCAGGGCTGGGGAAGCCTGGAAGGAGGGAAGGAGGATGAGAGAATGTTGGGGAGGGGGAGAGGGAAAAGGGGAGGGAGAGGGAAAGGGGGAGGGGGGAGGAGGAAGGGAGGGGGGAGGGGCACAGGGATGCCGGCAGGACACAGCGTGGCCAGAGCATCCCTGTCTCCATGTGCTCTTTCTTCTCCCCATCCCCAGTTTGCTGGGGGAGAATTGTGTCTGCACCACCACAGGAGGTCTGGAGCAGCGTTCACCTCAACCCCCTTCCTGCACCCCGAAAGGCCGGCCACCCCTCTGCCTGCTGCCTCGGTGATGCGGGAGATGCCAGAGCAGTGGTCGCTGGCCGGGCTGGAGCTGCTTCCTTCTGTATCACCGGGAACGCAAGACCTAGGTCAGCCTCTTGCTTGACGGGGTTATCGCCAGCAAGGGACCCAAGATGCCTTCCACAAGGGCCCCCGAATTCCAGGTCAGGGGGCAGCACGGGGGAGCATGGAGGCTCACCTCCCAATACCTCCTAAAATCTCCTAACATCCAGGTGGCGGGAACCCAGAGGGAGAGAGGCATGAACAGAAGTTTGGAAACATCAAACAAGAATAAAACAAACAAAAAACAAAACAGAAGCATAACTCTAGTAAATTAAGCAGCAGGGCAGCACTCTGCCCACCCCACCCCACCAATCCCTTCCTCCACCCTGATCAGAGGCCCATTCTGGCAGCCCAGTCTCCCCCAGGACAGTGGGCCTTTGGGGTAGTGGCCTGGCCTGGAATTCCACGAGGGCCCTGTGAAGCAACAGGCCATGCCTGTCGTGTCTAAAGGCTGGAGGTCAGGGCCTTAGCAAAGGAGGGCCACATTCCCATGTTTCTCCAGGACGCCCACAAATGCCTGGAGACATCGACCAACAGTGGGGAGCAGGCAAGGGACTGCAGCGGACCCCTTGGGGACCCACCCAGCCTGGAGGCCAGGCCACCTCCTGCCCCATCTAACACACTTGGGCACCTATGGTTCCACTGAAGGCAGGTGGCCTTGATCTAGTCCCCATGTGGCTGGACCCCCGACCACCCAGCCTCGATAAAAGCAAAATATGGTCTTGACGCTCTCCAGGGAAGATGTGCTTCGGGCACCTCGGAGATGGTGCAGAATGGGGAGGACCGGGCTGGAGAAGCTGCCTGAAGGCTCTCGGAGGGCCCAGCCCTGCCCACAGACTCAGCTGCACTGGTCTAAGCAAGGGTGTCTGCACATGTCTGGGGAAGGAAGGAGCCTCCTGGTCTCCTCAAGTGGAGAGAGGAGTGGTCCACGGTGATGCTGGCGAGCATCCTTCCCCAGAAACCTACCTCCACCTCCACGGTTGAAGCACAAGCCACGGGCTCTGTCCAGCAGAGGACGGGCACCTGATCTGGGCAGCCCCACAGGGCAGTTACAGCCAAGAAGAACATGCTCCCCCAGCACAGACCTAGCCAGGGAGTGAGGGCAGGGTGCCCCATCAGCCCCAGGTCACAGGGTCCACGCTGCGTGATCCCAAGACACCCAGAGCTTCCCACGGTCATCCTAGGACCCCAGAGCCCCGGAGCAGCCAGAAGCCCGAAACCAGCCCGACAGAGCCACTCTCTCCAGCCTCAGTAGATGCTCCCAGGCCGGCCCACTTCCCCCCAACCCAGCACAGAGCCTCAAGCGGGCCCCCACTCAACACTCCACTTTCCAGCAGTCTTGAGCAGGCTCTGCTGAGGTGTCAGCCTCCATGGGCACCTGGGTAGGCGGCCTGCAAGAACCAGACCCATACACGAGACTGCCTGGAAGGAGAAATGCCTCAGGGAACAACCACTGCCAGCTTTGGGGCCACCCAGAAACAGAAACACGGACATAGAACCATAGGAAGTCACAGAAAGAACAAGACAGGCATCCTAATTTACACCAACATCACCCTCTACAGATTTCAAGGACTTCCCCAAACACCGCGGTGTGTCCTCCGGACAATTCTCCCAGGCCGGCCAGCCTAGTATTAAGGTTTATTCCCATTCTGCAGATGAGAAGCTCAAGTCCCCACAGGGAGGCCACAGCAGGGTGGCAAGGGGAACCCGCACACCTGTCAAGGCTCTTTCCACATGTGCACATGGCCCTTGAGACAAAGTCGGAAGGACAGAGGGTCGAGAGGAAGAGGAGATGCAGCCAGTGGTGGTGGAGAGCCAGGAAGTAAAAATTGTGTGTCCTTTCCAGTGGGGGCGGGATAGTCCCGCATTCACAGTGAAGGGACAGCATCACAGCCTGCAGCCGTGATTTGGTGGGGGTCATTTGTTTTCTCAAAGGGCAGCGGCTGCCAGTACAGCAGGATGGGGAGCGCCCGGATGGGAGTGGGTGCTGGGAGAGACAGAGGTGGGAGGCGGAGGGAGGCAAGAGCAGGGGGGCTGGGGAAGCAGGAAGAGAAAGCTCTTCCCAGCACTGCAGGGTGGAATTGGAACAATCGTAATTAAGGCTTCTTTCTAACAATAGGAAGGGAGCCGGGAGGCGCTGGGTGTCAAACACAGCACTCCTCTCCTCTCCGTAGTGGGGGTGCCTAATGAAGCAGCCCGCCCCTCATTACTGCTTGGCTCGGTGGTGACAGCCCTCCCAGGCAGGGAAGGCGGGGTGGGGGGGTGCTGCTGCGGCTGGATCCTCGGCCACACTACCCTCTCCTCCTGACCTCGGGTGGGCCATGGGGCCCAGAGACTAGGCACCTGGGCCCAGCCACACAGCACAGCAGCCGCAGGTCCGGGAGCCCTGAGAGGGAGCAGAATCTGGGGCAGTTTGGTGAGGCCCGGAGAGTGAGCTCCAGCACATGGAGGACACATCGGGTTCTGCCCAGTGGCTCCACCCTCACCCTGGCCTCAGTTTCCCCGCTTGCGAGAAGTAAATAACTCCATCCCAAGTCCCTAGCTCCATCTGTAGTCCGCAGCTCCATCTCTGGTCCCTCACTCTACCCAGGAAGAGGAAGAGAAAGGTAAAGCATCTTGAGAAAACACAAAGGGGAGCATAAGAAATACATAAGATCACACGATGTCGGAGCCGGGAGGGATCTTAGAGACGAGCTTGTCCAAGTCCACCACTGAGCAGATGTGGTAACTTCGGCCCAGAGAGGGGAAGTAACTTGTCTGGGGTCACACAGTCAGCCAGCAACAGCCGGGCTGGAACTCGGGGCTCCGTGCCCCTCTGCTGCTCTTTCCCACCCTCCCACCTGGATCCCAGGAGCGACTGAAGAGTTAACTGGTGCACATCTCCCTGAAAAGCAGGACTCCTGCACTTCTAGAAGCAGGGAGGGAGGCAGTCTACATAGCTGGGCCCACTGGGGGGTTGGGGGTGCTGCCCAGCCCGCCCCCCCCCCACCCCACCCTGATGAGACGCGAGGCACCTCCATCCACGCCTCCATCCAGGAGGGAGGAGAGGAAGCAAAACAGTGACGCTGAGAATCCTGTCACTCCTCCTCCCACCACTCCTGACTCACACCCACACAGGCGCCCCATCCCCTGGCAGGCAGGGGGTGGAGCTCAGGGCAGGCGGAGGGGGCTCCAGGCAGAGGGGAGACAGGAGGGGACTGCTCACTTTGGCTGCCATAAATGGTAAGGAATCAGGCACCTTGCGATCAGCTCTTCTGGCTGCATACATGTTCCTTCCCCCACCCCCCCCACCGGGGTCCCCATCCCCTTCCCAGAGGCGCCCCCCCCCCAGGACTCAGGGCCCAGTCAGGAGCATGTCCTAAATGGCTCAGACATCCCAGGGCTCATGCCCAGGACCCAGGCTTATCGGCCTGACAGGCTGTCACTCTGATTTGGATCCAGCGAGTTGTCGCCTGCAGGCGGGAGGCCTCCCTTCAGCAGGTGGGGGCACAGTGACTTGGAACACACCTGACCACACCCCCCAACCCTGGCCCTTGCCTCGCTATAGAGAACCCTAGGGCTGCTGCTGCTCACCGCAGGAGCACGGAAGGCTCAGGAAGGTCCTGCCAGCAGCCGCACTTTCCTTAGTTGTTCAGTCACTCAGTCGTGTCTGACTCTTTGCGACCCCATGGACTGCAGCACGCCAAGCTTCCCTGTCCTTCGCTATCTCCCAGAGTTTGCTCAGACTCGTGTCCATTGAATCAGTGATGCCATCCAACCACCTCATCCTCTGTCTTTCCTTACAGCCCATGGCAGAGGGCCGTGGGGGTCTGTGGGCCAGGTCACCCGTTCTCCAAATCCACCTATTCACCCGTTCTCCAAACTCACCACCTGCCGTCTCCACCGACCGCAGGGGAGAAAGTCCCTGTCCACCACACTGGATGCATCATACCTTTTCCAGGCTTCCAGTATCACCTTATTTTTCCTGCCCCCATATCCTCCACGCTGCCCTGCCCCCTCTCATGCGGAAACTTCCACGACTGTCCTACTGCCCTGCCTTCTCCCCGGCTGTCCATTTCCCATCCTCCAGGTCCTGGAGCCCCATCCTTGCTGGCCATCAGATACTCCATGAGACCTGCCTCCTCCATCAAGCCTGCTCTGCTCAGAAGTCAGATGGCAGGCAGTGGACACAGAGATGCAGACATCGCCTGCCAGGGTCAGGAGAGCCCCCAGCACCGCCTCCGGACACCGCAGCCACTCCACCTATGGGGTCCCCTCCACTCCCGAGGGGCAGCCACAGGCCCCCCCATCCCCGCCTCCTCCTCCAAGCTCACCTCCTTCCTGGGGTCCATCCCCAGGTTCACACCCTGCTGGGCTCAGATTCCCCTTCTCACGTGCCTGCCCCTTGTCCAGGCCAGCCTGGGGGTTAGTGAACCAGGGCTCATCACTGAGGACACATTTGGGGAATCAAGGGACTCAGCACTGAGGAAAGGCAGGGCTGAAAAGTGCAACATGCCCGCAGCCACACCCCAGGGCATCGGCTGGCCCGGCCTCTGGCCCAGTGTGGTCACCGGGGAGGCAAGTGGAAAGGGGCTGACAGGCTAGGATCCACAGGGGACGCCCCGGAGGGTGTCCTGCCTCTGGGGAAGCCAGAACACCCACCCCCAAGAGACTCAGACACACCCGGCTGGCACAGCCAGGCGCCAAGCACACAGAGGAGCACCCAAGCTGCCCGCCTCACCTTCGGGAGTCAGGGCGGCCGTGCAAAACAGAAGCAGAGATGATGGACGGGGCCCTGGGTCTCACGTCCCCACCTGCTCCTGCCCTCTCTCTCCAGGAGGTGTGGAAGGTACGTCTCAGGGGAGGAGCAGACCCCAGGAGCAGCATCTGGCCCTGGGGAGCTGGCAGAGGGGTAAACACTTCATCTACATTCTACCCTCCCCTTCTTTTGGCTTCAGCACCCGTTTTTTTCTCCAGGGAATTCTCCTCCTCCCCAGTACAGGTGGCCTTATCCTGTCAATCAGGGACAGGACACCTCTGCCCACCCCTGCCCAAGGGTGGGCTGGTGACCAGCCAGACTCTCTTTCCCGGGGATGCCAACTCCTGAGCAGTGAGCCCCAAGGGCCACAAATAGCAGGAGCTGTGGCATCCCGCAGAGCCAACGGGGCCAGGCTCACTGTCATCTGTCACCGTCCACTTCTACGCTGTGTGTGGTCACAACTGAAGCAACTTAGCACGCACGCACATATAAATGCGCACACACATATTACACTATGAAAGTGACAGTCACTCAGTCGTGTACAACTCTTTGCGACCCCATGGACTGTAGCCCACCAGGCTCCTCTGTCCATAGGATTCTCCAGGCAAGAATACTGGAGTAGGTTGCCATTCCCTTCTCCAAGGGATCTTCCTGACCCAGGGATCAAACCTGGGTCTCCTGCATCACAGAGCAGAATTTTTACCTCTGAACCACCAGGGAAGCTATTCACACATGCATACATGTTTGTGTACATACATACAACATTAGTCATATACACATATGCACACGTATACACATACCTATCTGTGTGTGCAGCGGGGAGGAAGCTCTGAGAATGTACAGTTTGTGTACCTCCGGGAAGACGCAAGTGTAGAACCAAACCAGTGGAAGCTAAGGATATTTTACAAACCCTCGGCCAGTGGGGCTTCCCTGACGGTCCAGTGGTTAAGACTGCGTGCTTCCACTGCAGGAGGCATGAGTTCGATCCCTGGTTGGAGAACCACATGCTGTATGGTGCAGCCAAAAATAATTGTCAAGACCCTCAGGAATTTGTCCTTTCCTCTGTGCTATCACAGCAACTTCACACAGAGAGAGACTCACACTGGCTGTCCCTCACCCCCTCCTTCTGCTTGTACCGTCTGTACTGTTACTGAGATATACCAAGAAAGGTTAAAAGAAAAAAAGTCATCACTGAGGACTTCCCTGGTGGTCCGGAGCTAAGACTCTGCACTCCCAACACAGGGGGACCGGGTTCGATCCCTGGTCAGGGAATTAGATCCCACATGCCGTATTTAAAGATCCCACATGCCTCAAAGAAGATCTAAGATCTCGAGTGCTGCCAACTAAGACCCAGCACAGCCAAAGAAGTAAATAAAAATAAATATTAAATAAATAGAGCAGCAGAAACATTCTTGAAAAGCATAAGATGAACAGACTTGCCCTACCGCTTATGGAGACTTGTCATAAAGTGTTGGGAATTGAGACGGTGTTGGGAGTTGAGATGGTATAACACAGGAAAAGATGAGCGGTACCCATCGGTGGGGAAGGGAGGCCTGGCGAGGGGGCAGGGGGGCGCTCAGACAGCTGAGGAACAGAGGAGAGGAGAGGAACAGAAGCCCTGCTCACATCACACACAAATACATTCCAGATCTACAAAGCACTCAAGTATGAAAAGTAAAGCTTTCAGAAATAAACACAGGGACTCGCCTTTGATCATTCATTCATTCAAAAATTTATGAGTGTGTATTATCTTGTGACAAGCACTGTCCTATTACCAGGGACATAAAGATGTCCCCGAGATGTTATATATTTCCTAAATAATACATAAAACGTACAATCTCACAAAGAAAAGAGACTGAGAAGTTTGACTACATTAATGTAAATAATTTGTTTATCAAAAGACCTGTGAAGAAAGTGAAAAGACAAGCTGTAAACTGTGTTTGTTCTACACTCAGAAGACAACAGATGATTATCCAGAACATAAATAAAATACTTAAATATTAGTAGGAAGTAGCAAACAACTCAGTAGGAAAATGGACAAAAACGTCAACAGGCATTCGCAGCAAAGAATGACTGATATACCTAGGAAGAGAGGTTCACTAATGTTCAGAGAAATGCAAATTTCAAACACAACACAGCAATTCACACCCACTGTACGGGAGACTGCCCCAAATTTTCCATTTTCAATTGCCACTCCACTGGGGGAAATGTCAATCAATGCTTCCACTTTGGAAAACAATCTGGCACTCTCCGATACAGCAGAAATGCAAGTATCCTGAATTTGAGCAAGGCCAATCCTTGCCATGTTCCCTGAAGCAGTTCTCCAAGTGGGGTCCTTGGACGGGCTCGACACTGAGGAACTTTACAGCCATTTGACACAGCCGGAACATTCCTGCGCACAATCGATGAGCTCGGGAAGGCAGGGGGGTCACCTGTGGCTGCATCTGGCTACCAGTCACATAGCACACCCCCATCCGAGCACTGGGAGAAAAGAGCTGCTCCCTCAGAGATATTTTTGGAAGCGCTGCCCTAGAGACACTCCTGCATATGTGCACCACGAGGCTTGTTTAAGAACGCTCCCAGAAGCATGTTTGCAAAGAAAGAAATAACCCAAATGTCATCCCCAGAAGAACACACCGCCGCACACTCACACAACAGAACTCTCTGGAGCAGCAAAAACACAGACGCTCTTATAACACACATCAACATGGATGAATCGATAAGTGTTAACACTGAACTTCTTCAAAGTTCAGAAGGTTTCCATCTCTCACAAGTTTAAAAACAAGCCCAGCCAAACGATACGGTGTTTAAGGATGCCTACATGTGCAGAAAAACTATAAAGAGATACACTTCACACAAACTGTAAGAGAATGGTTCTCTCCAGGGAGGGTGCTGGGTCTGTGGCCCAGGGAGGACCACAGAGAATTCACGGGTGTAGATGACGATCCTTGAACTACATGGCGGGCACATGTTCGTCATATACATTTTCAAACTATATGAATTGAGATATGCTACATTACACATTTTGAAACTTTTAAGTGACCATTGTTTTTGGTTAGTAAAGTGACCTGGAGGAAGCCCGAACGCCTGGCATCTCTTGTCAGCTCAGGTCACGGCCAAGCTGCCCAGCACCGTCCAATCCTGAGTGCACCAGCGGCCATGACCTGCCCTCGGAGCATCCAGGGCAGAGGGCCATGAGACCCCGCTATGTGACTGCAGGCCCAGTCGGCCCGATTCACAGCACCAGGGACAAAGGGAGGCAGGGGAAGGTGTGGTCCGACTGGAGTCAGAGGGAAGGGTGCAGTGAGGCAGGGTGGCTGCAGGCCTGAGCTCTGAACCCCGGCCCTCTACCGCTGCCTCCCACCCCATCCTGCATTCCCATTGCTACCCCGTATGCCCGAGAGCAGAGGACATCCAGAACTCGCCCCAGCCTAACGAGACATCTGGGGCTCTGTCCAGGCCCCAGAGCCCTGCCCAGCACTGTCATGCCAGCCCTGGGCAACTGACTGCAGGAGGGTGGTGACAACACCTGCACCCACTGGTCACCGAGTCCAGCATTCCAGCATCTCTCTCCGAAGCGGACCTGGACAAGGCACACCCGGCCTCACTGGGCCCCGGGACAGCCCCACGGGACAGGTGATGCTGTCACCTGTGGGGAAACCCAGGCAGCAGGAGGGGCAGGAGACCCCGACGACACGGTCCTCATTCCTGGGGACTCTGAGTCAGTAGGCCACAGGTCGAAGGGCAGGGTGTCTGTCTGTACAAAGCTGCCTGGGTGACTTGAACCTATAACCCTCGGGAAGAGCCCTAGAGTGAACAGGAAGCCCCCTGAAGGCAATCACCCTAGCATGGCCTCCTGCATGGTACTGAGCTGCCTGACGCAACAGAGAGGATTTGAACTCCACAGCCTTCCTTTCCAGGAGCTTCCCTCGTGGCTCAGACAGTAAAGAGTACAGGAGACCCAGGTGTGATCCTTGGATCAGGTTTGATCCCTGAGTCGGGAAGATCCCCTGGAGAAGGGAATGGCTACCCACTCCAGTATTCTTGCCTGGAGAATCCCACGGGCAGAGGAGACTGGTGGGCTACAGTCCATGGAGTCATTTCCAAGGCCTCCTCCAGGCTCTCAGGAGGCCTGCCAGGACCCGAAGGAGAAGACGGCAGAGCCCATCCGAATGGAAGCACGGTCTGACGCTGTTAAAAGAGATTTCAGGTCCCCTGAGGTCCCAGGGCTGGAGGAGGACAAGTTGGGGGTGACAGCCCTCACCCTCCCCACCACGTGCCATTTTTAACGTCCCAGTCCCAACCCCCCACCGCTCCTGCCGGAAGATTAGCTTTCAAATGTGAACAGGGACAATAGCTCAGAAGACTTAACTCTGCCTGACGGGTTTACCTCCGCCTCAAAGCTTCCTAACTGGGACCAAGTAAGCAGGCACATCGCAGCCGGAGGGGAGCGGCAGGCGGCTCCTAAGCTGGATTACCAACGGCAACAGCTTGCAGCCTGAGTGGCACAGCAAGACCTGTCATGGTGGTCACTGCCCAGAAAGCAAAACAACGCTTTCCACAGAGCCCTGGCGCCAAACCAAAGAACATCCTCGTCCTCCGAACCCCAGTCACTCACCAGCCCAGGAAGCTATGCTCTGCTGGCCCCGTCCAGGCTGTTTTTACCCATTGTCTCCTGTGTTCAGCCCATTGCATACGTGCTGGAGACTCTGTCTGGATCACCCTTCTCCCTGGCCTCATCCTCATCTATCCAGCAAACTCCTATTCATCCTTCAAAACCCAGCTGTCACTGTCCTCTCTGTATCTTGTTGCTATTAAGCAGTGTTAATTACTGGGTCATTGTAGCTCAGATGGTAAAGAGTCCACCTACAGTGCAGGAGACCCCAGTTCAATCTCTGGGTCAGGAAGATCCCCTGGAGAAGGAAATGGCAACCCACTCCAGTATTCTTGCCTGGAGAATTCCATGGACAGAGGAGCCTGGCGGGTTACAGTCCATAGGGTCACAAAGAGTCGGATACAACTGAACAACTTTCACTTTTTCCTTTTTCAAGAAGCTCAATGGAGACTCACTGCCCAGAACTGGAATTGCCTATTCTACGTGTCTGACTCTCTGTCAGGCTTACAACAGGTGCTCAATAAATGCACGCAGGGCACACTAGCCACAGAGCACCCGATCAGCCCTTCCCACGGAAGAAACAGCAAAGACATAATTCTCTAATGCTTTTTTCTAAACTTGGACACTCTTTAAAAGAAACAGGAGGTTTTTCCCTCCCCTTCATCTCTGATGGACACAGACATTTTGGAGAGCGGGTCAGACAGCCACCACCCCGCACGGGAGAAGGGAGAGACAGGTCAAGTCAGGCTCCCAGGATGCATGCAGGGTCAGGGCCACCGCTGCCCCAGCCCAGAATGCTGGGGAGGGTGAGGGGCGCTCAGTGTCCCAGCGCCCCGGGGGGAGGACAGGCCAGGTGACCTCTCCAGCCGCGACTTCCTGGCCGGGAAAGCTGATCCGCCCTGTGCGAGCCCAGTCAGCCGGTCCCCAGCGCTGGAGGCCCCTGCGCACGCAGCGGGCATTCAGGAAATAGTTGCGGCATGAGTGCATGGGCTCGATTGAGACCCCACAGCCCAGTGAGCCCGCCGTCAAGTTCAGCCAAGGGCAGCCGGGCGCACGGAGGCAGGGCAGGGCCGGCCCCGTCCTCCGGGGAGGGCTGTGGAGGCGCCGGTGGCCTTTTCTGTTCTCCTCCGGGGCCGCGGCGGACGGGAGGGGGGACAGGCCTGGGGCCCTTCCCCATCGCAGTGACAGCACTTTCCCCTGTTTCAGCGGGACTCTCTCTCTCCACCGTCCTCCTCCCCGCCCCCTCTTGACTGACACCAACGCTGGCTCTGACATGATTTAAAAATAGATATCAAGACAAGGAAGTTTAATTTTTAATGCTTTGGAAAGGAAGCGAACACAGCCGGCATCCCCTCGCGGCCACGTGCCCGGGACTCCGGGCCTCTGCCCTCCTCCCCCGCCTGACCCACCCTGAGCATCCACGTGGAGCTGCCCTGTGGGGAGCAGGCTGGGAGCCCCGGGGTTGGGGGGGAGCCTCTCCATGCCTCCTGCTGCCCAGCTTGGCCTGTATGTCCTGCTCGGACTCTGTGCTGACCCCTCAGAGCCCACCCCCGCCTTGCCTGAGAGAAGGCAGCCCACAGACTCAGGACACGCAGGCCACCCCACCCACACTGTGCACAGACCCTGTCCTGGACATCATGGACCACGGGGCAGCCACGGCGTCCACTGGCAACCAAGCCAGTACCGAATACGTGCCCCCGAGGTGACTGGAGAGCTGAGATCAAGCTGCCCGCACCCAGAGGACAAGTGAACAGCCTGCGGGGCAGGGGGTGGGGGGCCAAGCTAAAGCCCTGCCCCCCCACAGGAGAGGTTAACCAGGGAGCCCGCCCCCACCGACCCAGCCCTGCGCCAGCCTTCCTCCTGCTCCAGCAGGCACCCTTGGCTAATTGGCCTTTATTAAGGAAGCAATACACAAGGAACAGACTTTCCAAAGGGGCCAGAATGTCACCGCTCTGCCAGGCATGATTTAAAGCGATGGGACAGCTCTGCCAGCCATGTGAAAAGTGACCATGATCCTGAGAAGCAATTATGATAGCACCCCCAGCTCTACCACCAGCAGCCCCCCTTCCATACAAGATAGGAACTCAGTGCCGGTTGGGGGGAACTGGGCGGGGGTCACAACGTGCCATCCCAAGAAGGGGACAGAGGCCCCCAGCACTCGGAGCTCCCCCTGTACTCAGAGTTAAAAGCCCTGAGTCTTTTGTGCCCTCTTGGAGGGGCTTAGATGCGCCTGATCTCTGCCTGGAGAACTCCACCAGATGGTCCCGGGAGGCCGGTGAGATGGGGCTGACTGCCGTGGCCAGAGGACAGGTGGAAGGGCCCCCTCGAATCGGGGAAACGTCTGCCCAGCTCACTTCCTGTCCACCTTGAAGCCAGCCTTCTCTTTGGCCCCGAGGATCTGGGCAGGGTGTATGCAGGCCCAGAGGAGATGAGCTTCATTCAGGCAGGTTGACCTCTACCCCACCATCTATATCAGGCCCTCAGAAATGCGGCCCCGGGCGCCAACCTGGCTAGCACCAGCTGGCTGTAGTCTGCAGTGCCAGGGGCAGACCTGAACACCACCCCCTCCTCCACCCAGGCAGGCGCCCAGCAGCCTGCAAGGCACCTGCCCTTTCCTGGGGAAGAGAAGGAGGTGGTGCCAGCCCCAGGGCTCCGCCTCTATCCTGCCCCCGCTGATGTCACCCCGGCCCTCACCAATACCAGCACCCCAGAAGCTCCACCCAGTGGCCAGGAACTGAGCCCACTCAGGCCTGCGAGGGGGGCTGCGGTGCAAGAAGGCTGCACCCCTCCTGGCAGCGGGACTCCTCCCCGGCAGGCTCCCTGAGACAGCGGGTGTAGCAACAAGAGGCAGGTCTGGAGAAGGACCAGGTAAGCTTCAGGATCTATGGGAAGATCTCTAGGTACGGACTGCAGGCCTCAGGTTCAACTCTAACGCCTCCTTAGAAAGAAAAGCCTCCTTTGGGGACATGAGCCAGGAGACTAGAGAACGGATGCTACACAATTCCTGACAATCGCTCTGGGTCCCCGAGGGCTCGGCTCTGACCAGACCGCTCGCCTCCTGGCCCCCAGCCTCTCACTCCCGGCTGTGCTTTCCAGGAGGGCTCTCCAGGGGTCCTGCCTCATCAACAACCCCACCCGCCTTGGCTCTTTCTCTCCTGACTTGGCTCTTCCCTCCACGGCTCCCCCCCATCTTGGACCCCCAAGCACCTCCTGCAGGAAGCCCCTGCCACACTGGAGTGCAGGGACCACCAGCCCAAATCCTGGCCGAACCTGCTCCTTCCCCTCCCAAGAAACGCAGTGCCCACCGCTGTCACACACACACAAGCATCCGTTTCTCTTGTGCTGATTTCCTGTCTCTCCTAAAGTCTGGGCCTTATGTCATCATCTCATATGCTACTAGCATGAAAGAACTGGGTCTCTGAGACTCCAAATTTTTCCCAGCTCATAGCATGTCATGAGAAATCTGAAAATACTAGGTAACCAGAAAAGTCAGAGACTAGGAGAGAGTGACTTCTTGCCTGGTAAAAGATAGGTGGGAGCCGCTTTCTTAATAGGAGAAGTAAATTTTTTCACTGTAACCAAAAGGGAAGGCCATTCCACCGACCGGCTTGTTCTCCTCAGGATTGAAAGTCGCTTGTCACCCTACAGCTAAGCAGCTAGGAGAGCCTGCACCACTGATAAGTTTGAGAACTGACTTCTCCTCTCCATCAAGTGGGATGTGGGAACCCCTACCCCACATTTGACTTTTGTGCGCTGATCCTTCGTCCATTCACCCACAAACACATAACTATTAATAGTGCCTTCTATGTGCAGGGCAAAGGTCCCTAAATTCCTGGAGAAATGAAGAGGCAGTCATACCTCCTCCGGCCAGAAGGTGGCGGGGTGGGGGTGGGGAGGAGCACAGCTGAGTGGGAGGTACTGGCCAGGGCAGGGAGCATCCCATGAGGGTCTTTCTAGTAAGAGAGGGGCGTGGGCAGAAAGGCAGAAAGGGAGGTTGAGACCATGAACAAGGGCAGAGAGGGAAGCCATGCCCAGTGAACGGGCCACATTCCTGCAAATCCGCAGGCACCAGAGAAATACACACGGGTGCTTGACTGACACTGATGCTGGCAGACCAGCAGAGGACCAGCAGCAGCTGCCCAAAGGCGGCCCCAGAATCATTCCTGACATTCCCATGGATCTGCCCCAGTCTCCCCTCACCACGGGACAGGTAACACCTTACAGCCGTGGCTGGAGGACCCCAGGCCATGGAGGCATCTGGGGAAATCCCACTCAGACCATCTCAGACCAGGTTCCTGGGAAGAGAAGGGACGGGGGCTCCCTCCCCAGAGTGAAGGCAAGCAGGCAGGACATCCCGTAACTAAGGAGGTGAGGCTGTGAGGGAGACCATCACGACTGCTCACCCTCACTGGACTGCAAAGGAAACCAGTCCTTGGGGATGAAATGATTTGCCCAAGGTCACACGAAGAGCTAATGCAGAACCAAGGCCGGAGGCCCGGCTTCTTCCTGCCCTGGCCTGAAGGCTCCGCATCTATGAGAAAACTCACCCTGCCCAACCCTACACACCCACAAAAGTTTTTCAGTTCAAGTGGGTCAGTTCACACAAACGCTTGAACGCCGAAGCACACTGCGCCCAGCCCACTGCACTGAGTGACTCCCCCGCCCACCCCGCCACCCCCGGGGACTCCTCCTGGACCGTGGGCAGCTGACAGCCTCCAGGAGGCAGAAGGACAGCCCTGGGGCAGAGCCAAACATCTGTGCTGACTACATACATCTGGGCTCTGGAGGAGAAAGGCGAAGGCAGAAGTTGGGCTGAAGGAAAAACCAGATATGAATGTAAGAAGTTTTCAGATTCACCAAACTATTATAGATATTTCTCATGCACACAGGGGAGGGAGGAGAACAGCAGATGAAGAACAATTCTGAGCTGCCCCACCCACTGACACCTCCCCTGGAACATCATCTCTTACCAAGGATGGGGCACGCCCTTTGTCCCTTCCAGTCTCTGGGTTCCACGGCCAGAGCACATGGCTGGCCCGTTCCCTGCCCAGTCCACTGCAATCCCTCAAAAGCAGCTGCCGCCACCCGATGGCAGCAACCCTCCCATGTCCTCCCTCTCCCTGCAAGCCCCAACTGCGGGGAGGGGGACAGCGGGCAGAGCTGCAGGCCAGCGGGCCCCCTTGGCCTGGGACAGGGCCCCCCCCCCCCAGCTTTTCCTGGGATTCACTGGAAGGAGGGGGGAGGGACGTGACCTCCACCACTCACCCACCTCATGCCCATAAAATGCTGCAGACTGTGTTCTCCTACATGCAGGAGAAATACAAGAAGAAACTCGGAAAACCATCTGCACTTCTGCCTGAATTCAACTCAAGGTCACAGCTGTTAAAAATTCCGACCCCACACCTATTTCTGCACAGGACCCAGTTGGAGGCACCAGTTTCTTGGGGACGGGGGTGGGGTGGAGGAGGTGGCGGCAAACTTCAGCAGCCTCCTAGGAGTAGAACAAGTCTCTCCTGGAAGAGTTGCAGTCTTCATTCAGCCACCAAGGAGAGAGAAAGATGTATGAGAGAGGGAGGGGAACTGTGTTTTAAGACCCACTTACCGCTGTGCAGAGAGTAGGGCCATGCTGCTCGGTAGGGGGAGAGGGTATGTGCTTAAGCAAAGAGGAGAGGCCAAGGCAGGCGAGACACTCGGAAGGACTTACCCAGAATATCAAATTGAAGAGGAACATCATGTACTTGAGGCAGCACAGGCAGCCCCTGGCCATGTTGCACTTCTTAAATTCTAGGAGGAAAACAAAGGACAGGTCCAGGTAAAACACCACGTACTTGCTGCCTTTGGGCGCATTGTACTTGTCGGTCTTCACGCCGGCTTCGGCGTGGCTCTGGCCGCGGGAGCCAGCGGTGCCGTAGAAGGCGCCTGCCGTGAAGCCGCGGCCGAACGGGCGGCCCGAGGTGGACGGCTTGGCAAAGTCCGAGTCCTTGCTGTCCAAAGATGGACTCCGGTGGATCGAAGAATCCTCGCTACTCGACTTCTCCATGCTCGCGTCGCTCCCGGTGGGCGCGGGGGGCGGGGGGCATCGCTCCCGGAGTGGCACGGAGGGGGCGCCCGAGAAGGGCGCGGGGCTGCAAGCGGGTCGGAGGAGCCTCGCACGCCCTGGCTCAGTCCCCGGGCGCGCCGCCGGCCGGACTCCGCGCTGGGGCCGAGATGGGGGTTGTAGGGGGTGGGGGAGTCAGGGCCCCGCTCCCCACCGGCCGGCCCGGGAGGGCTCTGCGGCGCGGCTTGGCTGCACGCACGCTCCCCGGGCGCCGGCTGGCCGGCGTAACTTAGCGCCTCTGGAGAGGCTGCGATTGTATTTCTCGATCCCAAACGTCAGCTCGCCTCCCAGGCGCTGCACCGCCGCTCCACGCGAGGCACCGGGGCGCCGGGCTCGGGCTCCCGGACACACCTCTCTCAGTCAGCCCGGCCCGGCCACTTTGCGAGCGCCCGCCTCCTCTCGCCCCGCGACTTTGCGGAGCTGCCCCGGGGCCCTGGGCTGCCGGGCGCGCGCGCGGCGGCTAGTGACGAGGGATCCGCCGCAGCTGCAACCACCGCTGGGCTCCCCCTGCGAAATCCCGGCCCGACTCCCGACTCCCGACTCCGAAATCGCCGGAGCCCCCTCCCCGGCCCTCGGCCCCGCCCCCTGGCTTGCATTCGGCCAATGAGCGCCAGGCCTGCAGGGGGGCAGCCCCCCTCCCCGATGACACCACGGCTTTAATGGGATTAGCGTTCTGCCGGTGCCTACACCAGTGCGCCGCGAGCCCAGCTAAATGTCAAGGGCTCCGGAGCCGGGGTGAACCAGAACCTTCATCGCAAGGCGCTGGCCTCTTCCAGGGGAGAGAAGGGGGCGGGAGGGGAAGAGAACGGCTGGAGGAACCACGATCCAAGGAAACCAGAGGAAAGGGCTGGGGAGGACTGGAGGGGACAGAAGCGCGGCCACAGACGAGCTGTCTGCCGCCCCCTGTGTCCACGGGGCCTTTCCGAGCCGGGCGCACGGTCTGCCGGCTGCACACACACCCAGAGGCTGGCGCGTCTGCACACGTGGGTCTGGCTGGGGCGAGCTGGGAGAGGGGGACCGCAGGGGAGGCGCGAGGTGTCGGAAAGGCGCCGGCGACCCGCGCCGCCCGCCCCGCCCCCCTCCGCGCACGCGCGCGCGCACCCGCGGCTCCGGAGGCTCTTGCAGCTGCGCGAGCTCCCCCCACCCGCCCGCACACCCACCCCTGCCCCGCGCTCCGGGCAGGACCCCCATCCGGCTGAGAAGAGTAGACGGCCCAGGTAGGGTCCTGCCTTGCCCCTCTGAATCCTTCCTCGCCTAGGGTGACACCGGGGTGCGCGGGGGCTACCGGCTGCTCAGGGCGCAGCACCAAGAACGCTCGGGCCGAGGGCTTGGGAGCATCCAGGAGCCCTGCATCCTACCGCGAGACACCAGCTGCGCCCCGGGCTCGCGCGGAGGTCTGCACTGCCCAGTTGGCAAATAGAGAGGACCAGAAGACGAGGGGAGAGGCACCTCTCTTTTCGCCACCAGCCAGAGGGTGAGAGAGCCCCAGAGCACCCCTGGCCCTGTATCCCACGCCTAACACCGCGCCTGGCCGTCCGGAGGCGCTGCCTAGGGCAGCTGGCTGGGGTGTGAGGGTGCCATGTCCTCCCCGGATCCCATCAGACATTTACTCCACACCTGCTCTGTGCTGAGCGCCCAGGTCCCCGGGGAAAACGTATGAGGTGTGCCGCTCCTGCCTTTCCAGCCAGGAAGACAGAAGGAAGGGCCTTAATCACCAAGACCACCGGCAGGAACAGAGCTACCAGGCGGCTATGGCCAAGGGGGACGTTCATTCTGACCAGACCCTCATCACGATGTTCCGCAGGGCCCCAGGCTGCTGAGTCTGCATCTTGGGGCTGGAGGCAGGCCGGCATTCCGGGGTGCGGCCACTTATTCTGAGGACACCTCAGCTTCTTTAAAGAGACCAGCAGCGGTGCTACTATCCCAAGCCCCTTCCCCACTCACACGGCAGCCCAGAAACGGAACGCAGTGTGCATCACAACCATGGCAACTTGCCATCCCCTGGTTGGGCGCTGCGGTCCCATGGGTGTTACTCTGATGGACCCCACGGCCACCTGACTGGACTGGCTAAGGCCTCTTGTCCACTTCATCCTGGACCAGCTCCGGAAGGCTCTCAGCAGCACTTCATTCTCACCACATCACTTCTTTGATGCGGGAGAGATCATACTAGCTGGAGAAACCTGTTTTTCACTCTGAGCTGAGATTTTAGTGTGTGATCAGGGCGAGGTAGTTCACCTTTCTGAGGTACCATCTCCTCCTCTTTAAACCGGGGTTCGCAGAGCCCACCCCCTAGAGGAGCGGGCCAGTGTGAGAATCATCTGAGGACGCTGAGTGCTGTCCAGGGGCTGTCATCGCTAGATGGGCACTTGGAGTAAGTCAGGGCCCCCCAGGCTGGCCCTCTCTGCCTTCTAATTTCCTTTCAACTTTCTCTTCTCCCCAACTCACACTGTCCCGGCTGTTCCACACTCATTTCCGATTATACATGGATTCCTGCCAGTAACTATTTCCTCAGCAACTGATGGCATGGGGGAAGGGGGGGGGGCGGTGGGCAGGACCACAAGCAGGCAGGAGAGGAGGAGGCGCTGTCCAGTGTAACCAGACCTCCACTCTGCTCCCTCCTGGCCTTGCTCATCAAAAGGGCACTGAAGTCCCAGTCATCAGCTGACCCACAAAGCCTCAGTGAACTTCCACGAGGGCATGCAACTTAGTCATGATCAGAAGAATAACAGCAACTCCAATATACAAGTCCCCAGTGTATCCCAGGCACCAAGCGTCAGCCACAATCACCCACGGAATCCTCAGACAGGCCTGCGGGATCGAGATGGTTATCACCCCCATTTTGCAGTTAAGGAAACGGTGCTTTCAAAGCCCATGCTCTTTACTCCCTTGAGCTCCAAACCCAGTTCCTGCCCTTAGGAATCTGCCAGTCTAACAGACAGAATCCAAAACATAACAGGGATGGGACTTCCCTGGTGGTCCTGTGGCTAAGAGTCTGAGTTCCCAATGCAGAGGACCCAGGTTTGATCCTTGGTCTTGGAATTAGGTCCCACATGCTGCAACTATTAATAAGAGTTCCATGCCACAGCTAAACAGCCTGCATGCCACAGGTAAGACCCGGTGCAGCCAAATAAAGAAAACTTAAAAAAAGAATAAAAGCGTAACAGGGAGCCTGGTGAAAGGTCATTAGCAGAAAGAGCCGAGTAAGGGGCAAAGGGGAGGGGGCTGGTCAGGGCAGTGCTGCTGGGCCAACGGTCAGCAAAGGGGAGCCCCTGGCTGCTGTCCCCTAGTTGGGCAACCAGTCCCATGGGTGCTGTGCACACATGGGGGGCAGATGTCCGGTTAACTCTGATGGACCCCACGGCCACCCGACTGGACTGGCTAACGCCTCTTGTCCACTTCAGCCTGAACCAGCTCCGGAGGGCTCTCAGCTGCACTTCATTCTCACCACATCACTTCTTTGATGCGGGAGAGATCATACCAGCTAGAGAAACCTGTTAGATCAGCCCTGCGTGATCTTATGGAGGGCTGGAAGAGGAAGGGGTGCAGGGAGAAGGCAGTCTGCAAGACAGGAAGCGAGTCCCTGAAAGGAAGCAGCTCTGGAAAAGCCGGAGAAGAGCCACGGGAAGGCAGTTTCAGCTAGCAGCTTTGTCCTCCGTCTACCACGAAAAGACCATGCATCCGTAATAGACAGCTCATCGCCGGCAGGATGCCCAGGGACACTGGGAGAGACAAACATGAGGGAGACGTGGCCGTAGGCCCCAAGGAGTTCACGATGCAGGGACCAGACCAGCCTTCCACCCCACTCCAGACCATCCCTGGAGAAGCTCACATACAGCAGAATGACAGAGCATGCACGAGCCACAGTGTGCAGAGTGAGGACAGCGCAAAGCTGGAGCACGGCCCCCCTTGGAGAAGGGCCAGCCAGGACAGGCGAGGCAGGAACCAGCGAGGGAACAGTTAGGGGACCTTCAGGGGCAGCGAGGAGATGGGGCCTGGGGGTGCGTCACAGTGAGCTACCTGTGAGGCCTCACATGAAACACGAGGAGTTTGGGCTTCATCTCGGGGCTTCCCAAGCAGCAGGGCAGGGCATGGCATAGACTCGGGGCCTTAGGAACTGGGCCTGGCAGCAGGGTGGAGAGGCAAGGTCGGGAGCTGTGCTGACTCGGTTTCTTGGACTTCAGGCACAGAGGGAACACCAGAGAGGGAAAGTGATGGGAGAGAGCATCCCCCCTTCCAGGTCCTCATCGACTTGCCAGGCTCAGGAGAGCCGGAAGGTACAGACCGCCCTTGAGGATCTCAGAGCATGTGAACAAGGCAGAGATGACTTTTTTTTTTTTATTAAACAACAACGACAAAAAGTGAAGCAGGTACAGAATTCCCAGAGGAATGAAGGGATGTGAATACGTGAAATCTCTGCTGCCCAGCAGCTGGGGAGGTGAGGGTTTCAGAGTGAACACCAAGCTCTCCGCCTCTCCCTGCACTTCTCGGGCCTCTGGGCTCTCGCCCACCTGCACACATCGGAGCTGACGGGCCACACAGACTCCCTCTGGTCCTGCACTGAGGTCTCTGTATCTGACAACGTGTGTGGCTCGTGAGGCATCCTGGACCTCTGAGGCTCAGACAAGGGGGCCCCACCGGAATTTAGGTGAGGCGGGGAGCACTTGGCATCCAGAGGGCCTGACCTCAGAGAAGAAGGGGAACTTATTCTCCTCACCTCAATGTTTTAAACTCCAGAATTGAGATCATCTTCAGCAATATATTGCTAAGCAAACTGTTTGTGGATAGATGGTATCAGAAGGAAAGAAGGATGGACAGATGAACAGATAAAGAAGATGTGGGGTACGTGGAATCTAAAAAGGCATGATGAACTAAAAATGAACTTACAAAACAGAAAAAGATTCACAGACTTGAAGAACAAACTTAGGGTTGCCGGGCAAAGGATGAGGGGAAGAGATGGTTAGGGAGTTTGAGGTGGACATGTACACACGGCTAAATTTAAAATGGATAACCAACAAGGACTTACTGTATAACACATTGAACTCCGTTCAGTGTTTTGTGGCAGCCTGGATGGGAGGGGAGTTTGGGGGAGAATGGATACAGGGGTATGTATGGCTGAGTCCCTTCGCTGTTCGCCTAAAGCTATCACAACATTGTCAATCGGCTATACCCCAATATAAAATAAAAAGTTTAAAAAAAAAAGATGTATATACAGATGTATATCCAATGGAACACAACTCAGCCACAAAACAGACCCTGCCATTAACAACAACACAGAAGGGTTAAGTGAGACAAGTCAAAAGGAGAAAGACAAATCCCATGTGATCTCACTCAAGTGTGGGATATCAAACAAATAAACAGAACAAAACAAGCACAGAGACACAGAGAACAGAACAAAGCCATGGGGTGTGGGAGGGGGTCAGCTGCGTGGTGATGCGTGGAAACCACACTCTTGGTGGCAAGCAGCTGCAGGGCACACAGAAGTCAAAGTACCACGTGGCACCAGTGAAACTTACATGTTATAAACCAACATTACCTCCACGAAGGTTCAAAAGAAAGAGGTCGAGGGAAGGATGGAGAGGCCCCTGGCAGGGGCCATATACCCGGATGTTCGCAGGAAGGTTCACCCAGCAGGGGGAGGTGAGGGGGGTCCAGGGTGGGGCAGAGGCAGAGAGGCAAGGGGAAGAGGCCTCCTATTTGCTGTGGAAATTAAACAGCTCCAGGGTCAAGAGTCACCAGACCTGGCTAGGATTCACGAAGGACGATAGTGACGGTAAAGGGTCGGGGTAGAAAGGAACTAAAGGTCAACGAGGTACTGTCATTTGGATCAACGAGTATAATTATTACAGCAGCTATGGTCCCAGTTCCCATCTGATCAAGAGGTGACTGAACAGAGAAAGATACGAGACAACACATAATCAATATAAAGTGTTCTTTGGCTCAGATTCTAAGGGCGGATGCTGATGGGCCCTCCTAAGGGTTTACCTGGGCCTCACCTGTCTTCTGAGCCCCGAGCACGCATACCCAACCCCTGTGCTTGCATCCCCATGCAGCGTCACGAGGGCAACTCCAATCTCTCAAGCCCCACAGACTGACCTCGCCCCTGCCCTGCGCCACTGGGAGCACTTCTCAATAAACGGCCTAAATACCCATCCCAGCGCTCACGCTGGAGCCCAGGATCCATCCCAACTCCCTGCTGTCGGTGCTCCACCTCCAATCAAACAGGAGTCCATCCGATGAGCCACCTTCTTCTCGCTGGCTCCAAGGGCACGGCCCTGGGCCAGCTCCCTCACAGTTCGGGGAGGATTCTCCTTCCCACCCCTTCTCCAGGGAGCAGTCACCCCATCTTCTCATTCACCCTGCTCTCTTAAGGCCCTCGTGTCTTCTGTTTTGCTGATATTGTGTGTGTGTGTGTGTTTGTATGCATGCACGCGCGCACACGTTGTATTTGCTATTCTACTCTTCGACTACAATCCAAAGTCCTAAAGCGACCTCAGAGGTCGGGCTGGACTGGCCCCTGCCCCTCTCTCCAGCCCACTGTGCTCCAACCAGCGAACCCTCGGAGCTCACCCTCCTCAGAGACTTGGCCACTGCTGTCCCCTCTGCCTGGAATGCTCTTCCTCAACCCGCCGCCTGAGGACACACCTTTCTTCCCATCCCTGAGCTCTTGTGAGTTCTTCACAACAGTCCCTTCTGGTTGTCTGCCTCCTCCCCGCCCCTGCCGTCTGAATTAACGCCTGAAGCCGCAGAGCCCCCTCCCCTCCCCTGCAGCACTTTGTCTGCTTGGAAGCACGTTTACCGGGTCTCTGACCCGACCAGAAGGCCCAGGGCAGCGGGGGCTGTATCCAGGACGACGCCTGACCAGCAGCGGGACCACTGAGTGATGATGAACAAGGAGGCACTCAAAGGAAGGGTGCGTGGGGATGGGTGACCAGCATCCCCGGGAAGGGCTTCCTGGGTCCCCACCTGAGGAGCACAGCTTCAAGTCACCAGTTACCTGGTTCCTCAACTGCAGGGCAGGAAGTCTGCACTGGTTGCTTTTCTAAGGCTCTTGCCAGCCCTGAACCACCTCCCACCCCCCAACCCAAAGACATGGGACCCACCCTGCTTCTCAGGCAGGACGGGTTAGGGCAGGAGGGAAAGCATCTTGGTGGGCAAAGGCTGGAGAAGCCAGAGGGAGAAGACCACCAGGACATCCCAGCAGAAATGAGGCTTCATGGGACGTGAACTGCAAAGAACAGAGCGGGTTCAGCAGAAACAACCCCGGATGCCAGGTGCTTCCCACCCCTGCCCACTCCCCCCACCCCGCCCCCCACCATCCTCCGAATCTCACTTAGATAATCTCCCACCAGGACAAACCTCCCCGGTCTTCCCCACACCCAGTCTTGGCACCTCCCTCCCCCACCCTGCCTGCCCACAGCTGGGCTGGGGCCTGTGCTCAGACCCCAAGGCACCCGGGTCCATCCCCCACCCACCACCGAGCTGCCCGCTCAGTGCCAGCTGGCCCCAGACCTGGAGCCCTCAAGGGCAAGTCTCATCCATCATCTTTGTACCCCAGAGCCAGGGCCCAGCACTCAGGAGCCGTGAAATCACCACTCAACACACTCAGGGAGAGAGCGGGCCTCCTGGGGGCCTGGAGCAAGATGACAGAAGGATGGGCCTTGCCTGAGGGCGGGCGGGGGGAGAGAGCGGTGGGGAGCGCTGCCATGCCTCCTCTCTGAGCAGGCTTACAGGGCGGGGGCGCAGGCTGGGGCCCACCGGAAGCCGCCCACCCTGGGCTCTCAGGCCCTCTTCTCCAGGTGAGTCCCAAACGAGCACCCCAAGTCCAACCAAGCGTCCCAGTCAGGTCCCCCCCGGGAGGGCCTGCTGCACGGCGGGCACTCACCACGCCAGCCCCTCCCGGATGCCCGGAGCCAGGAGCACCAGTAATGAGCACTTTCACGGAGGGCAGGCGGCTCCCGGAGGTGAGATAAGAGGGGGCCCGCAGGCACCGGGCAGCGTGGTAAAGCCCCGAGGTTACCGCCATGCACCAGTGGATTTTCCTGACCCAGCAAATCCAATATTCCTCAACCGCTCCGTGGAGGGCACAGACTGGCCAGCCAGGATGGTGCGCTCTCTGACCCAGTGGCTGGCCTGGGCAGGGGGCGCTCATGCGGCTGGGACTCTCCCCCAGTTCGGGAGCTGCTGCCTGGCTCCCCCGCCACTGAACCACTGCAGGAAGAGCAGACTGCACAGAGATGCTCTCAAGATGGAGAAAGAACACAGGCCGGGCAGCCCCCCACTGCCTGCTCTAAAGCCATGGTGGAGGGGAGCCTGCACACACACACACACACACACACACACACACAGAGCCAAAGGGAACAAGAGAACAAGAGGCCCAGGGTGGGGGTGGATAGTGGTGGGGAAGCCCTACTAGGCATTGCTGTCGGGGAGAAGCAGAGAACTGGGCTGTCTGAAGACTCAGGTCTCAGGGCCTGAAGCCAAGTGGTCTCTGGACCACTGGCCACTCTGTAAGGTGAGGCTCTCCCCCTCCATGCCCACGCAAGCTTCCCTGAGTCCAGGCAGCCACCGTTCAGGGTGCTGCCTGCCCAGGGGGCCTCAGAGAAGCGTCTGGTCCTCCCCAGACCTGGCGGCATCTCTCTCATCTCAGAGTGCTTGAGGTCAAGACGGTCACAGACCACATGCTCTAGT